>NC_136434.1:16237500-16812461 GCF_052849685.1 Lactuca virosa
TTCATTTGAGCCGTTTTTATGCAAGGATATTCTCTCTCAAAAGTCCTCCATTTGTTCATGGTGTTTGTGAACCATTTAAAGCATCACACTTGAGGTGCTAAGTTCTTAAAGGCCAAACACGACAAGCTACAACAAAAGGTAATCCTATAACTCATTTTTATGTTGTTTATGTCAATTGTATGCTAGTTGTAGGCTTCATGCTTTGGAAACAATATTGCATGTATAATTAGAGAAAACATAGATCCAAATCATTTAGGATTGTATGTGCACCATAGGATGTTGTAGTATACAAAACCCAACAAATTCATGTATACTCATCTACTGCATGGTTTTTATGTGATTGTATGTGTTGTGTATTTTGGGAAACTCACTAGGCGTTTGCTTACAATTTGTTGGGTGTTTCAGGTACTTCTGGCTCTAAGGGCAAGGGCTCATCTTGATGGCGCAGCTTGCACTCTCTAGTATTTTGTACTAGTTGTTTTGGATACTCTGATCTTCTGAACAATGTATTATGTAATGGAATTTGTGGGAAACAAATATGGATATTATTTCTAGTGAACAAATGAAAAAAAATTACCTAAGTTTTTGGGTTGTTACAAGTTGGTATCAGAGCCTTGGTTTGAGGGATTCGGGCACACTCTTGGGTGTGTCAGGACTCAAACTGAGGAAATGGTAAAACCTTTTTTAAAAAGAAACCAAAAAATTAAAAAATTTCTTGAAAACGGTTTTTGCAAGTAAAAGGGAAGAGTGCAATGTGCGTAATCGGCCGAGCTCAAGTAAGTGTTTCCAATGTACTAGCCATGCTATAGTTATATTTGGAAATTTATGTTGGATTGATTACTTGCTATGTGTATGCTTTCAAAGTTGTATATGTCTAGGATTGCATAGCCCTAGAATGATGAATTCTATCTTATTCTTGTTCCTTGTTTGGTTGTGGTTTAAGGTAGAAGCTTATTTAACAGTCTATGTGATATCATAAAAATATATGCCTCAAACATATTTTGTATGACTTTGTGTTCTTATAACGAACTAAAATTTTCTAACACATTCTCATTTCCCTCTCATGATCATGTTTGAAGTAGGGAAAAAGATGATATACATGTCTACTAGACGACTCACCGATAAGGGAATAAGGTTTATTGGACACGTTGAAGTAGTTTCCTAATTGTTAGAGGTTAGTTCGAAATTAGTAATGGTTGTGAATTGTGGAAGATAGTAATATGCAAATACGAAATGCAATCAACGAGTTAAAAGCGAGCTTTCGTTACGATGACATTATTAATGTTGCATGGGAGATGTTAATACTACGAATGACATAAATATCACGCGAAGAGTTACCGATATATATATATATATATATATATATATATATATATATATATATATATAGGAGGGATCAATTGAGAAAAAAAAAGGTTGAGAAAACATATATTTGCATGGGGAATCATTCTCAGCCACACATTTATTTTGCCGCAAAACACTTAGGCGTACCGTCGGAAATGGATAACGGATAAACATGTGTTTTCCAACCAAACATGTTTCCTTAAACTATGCTAATCATTACCTTAATATACGCAAAAACATATTTTTTTTTCGTTTTTTTTTTATTTTTAGAAAGCCATTATTATCGAAAAATTATTTTAAATATATCAAAATTCATAATTTTTTATTCTCTATAAATAGACATCCATATTGATATAATTTTAAGATAAAATAAATTTTTTTTTTAGAGTTTCAGCTCTCGTTATTCATAAGTGAATAAAAAAATCTATCAGATTTTTATTATAGTATATTCGTTATTCACTTATGAATAAAACGTATGCGTAACTTTTTTTATAGTTTAAGTATCGTTAATATATGAATATGACACGCAATAAAGTTTTCTTACTTAAAATATATTTTTTACATCATCTTTCATCATATACTATATTTATATATGAATAAAACGTGTATTAGTTGTCGTCATATTTTATATTCATATATGAATAAAACATTTATCAGATTTTTGTTACAGTTAATTTGTTATTCATATATGAATAAGTAGTATAGATGATACTTAAACTGTAAAAAAAATTAATTATATATTTTTATTCATAAGTGAATAACGAATGTACTGTAGCAAAAATCTGATGCATTTTTATTCACTTATGAATAACGATAGCTGAAAATATATAAAAAAAAATTATTTTATCTTAAAAGTATATCAATATGGATGTCTATTTGTAGAGAATAAAAAATCATGAATTTTGGTATATTTAAAATCATTTTTCGATATAAATAGCTTCTTAAAAATTAAAAAAACAAAAAAAACTATGTTTTTGTATATATTAAGGTAATGATTAGCATAGTTTAAGGAAACATGTTTTGTTGGAAACAAATGTGTATTCCTTATCCATTTCCGCTGGTACAACAAAGGCTTTTGCGGCAAAAATAAATGAGTGGCTGAGAACGATTCCCTCATTCTCAACGTTTTTTATTTTCTCAATTGAACTTACCTCTCTATATATATATATATATATATATATATATATATATATATATATATATATATATATATGCGCGCGTACACAAATGAACTAGGGAACTTTTGCGATGTTTTTGGCTTTTTTTTTTTATTAAATTGCGGAAAAATGTGTTTTTTTAATGATAGACAAAGTCACTTATTATGGTCATTCTAGTAGATAAGGTAAAATATTCTTACCTTTTTAATTTGCTTATATTTTTATTTATAAAAGTATAAAGAGAAATACGACTGGGAACTATTGGGGTGGTTCGTGGAAGGCGCAATTGGTTGGATCCATTATTGTATGTGAAAACCATTTTCGGCGAATGGGTGCCGGTATATGGATTTTGAAAGAGGCCTTAGCATGACATCTAAAAGTCAACCAACTTGCATGTCAATTTCATCCAATCTAGATCAGTTAACCACATTTGAACGTACTGTACGTAATATGGTATTGTTTATGATTCTTTTAATTTTTCTACTGATCACATTTTCATTAATTACGTGCGATAAATTGTTAATTACAATAGAATGATGTACTGATCACATTTTCATTAATTACGTGCGATAAATTGTTAATTACAATAGAATGATGGATTATACATTTAATGGTTATATTTAGTTAACAACTCGATGTCTCAAATTAAGGTTCTAAATTATGTAACTTGACAAGGTCGTACTTCAAATCATGACCGTTTTTAAGAGATAACAATTTTATATGTATATTAAAATATGATAAATCAGTTAATTATATAAGTATATCAAATATACTAAGTATTTAGAAGTGTTATATAAACACTTAATATGAAAAACTTAACATAAATCCAACTGTTTCATGAAAAAAAAAAACCGCATCATAATGCGATAAGGCGTGCCTTAAAACATTATTTGCACATTACGCTTAACAAACCTCACTTGGATGTTTTTGATATTGTCACTCTACGTCTTGCGTCATGACACGCCTTGACGCCGTTTAGAACCATGTGTCTAGGGGTGTTCGTTGGATGGATCGGTTTGATCCGATCTAATCAAGTGAATCCAAATTGATTTCGGTTTTCAAAACATGGGTCCGAATAGTCCAAACTAAATTCAAATCTGATCCGATCCGAACCAATTACAATTCTGTTGGATCAGTTTTTATAATCCGATTTACAAAAACCGAAACATTTTAAAACAAAATATAATTATAATATTAACCAACTTTACACAAGAAGCAAAAACAAATTATTTAGTTGTGATTTGATATTTATAAACAACTAATAAGAAGATATATTATAGTTAAATATTTTATAGACATAAAACTTTTGAGAAAAAATGCATATTCATGATTTTTTTTATCGTGTGAAACGTTTTGAACCTATTTGAAAAAATAAATTACAAAATTAATAAATAACTACAGATATATATTATAAATAGATAAATTACGAATGTTTATTCGGTTTTTTTGGACTATTCGGTTCTGATTTTATAAAATAAAACCAATCCAAAATAATAATTCGGTTTTGTTGAAAACTCATCCAAAAATCCGAATATCCGAACCAAATAGTCTAATCCAAATTGTCCAATTGGATAATTCCGTTTTATCCGAATAGTGAACAGCCCTACATGTGTCAGATGAATATTAATGTGAGAATTGTGTGATATATATAATCGTATAATAAAAATTCATACGCTACTATTAAGTATTAGGCTATCCGGTATGGGAGAGAAAACTACGCGTGAAGGCTGATGTGGCACCTCTACCCACGCGTGAACACCACCCCAATGGAGAGTGGATGTGTTGTGGCGTGACTCCGGCCACGAGAGAAGACGAAGAAGCTGATTGGTTAATGCTCTCTTTGACTGTTCTTCTTTATCAGATGCTTTAAATCTGGAGTTGCAGAGTAAAAATGGAGAAAAGAGCTGGACGATGCGTAGGGAGGAAGAAGACAGCAAAATGAAAGACTTGATAGATTTGGTCCCTCAAGTCTTGGCTGATTACACCTTCCACTCTAAATCAAAATTTTTATGCTTAAATAATGATTTTCGAAAATTACATATCATATCTTTTCAATTATCTTTTTTCAATTTATAATATAGCTTTAAATATTTATTGAATTTTAAAATTGTTTTTTATTTGATTTTTTATTAGTAAAATGATTACTTAAGTTTATAATAATGTTTTTTTTTATTTAATCTAATGTTTTAAAATTAAAAAAATAAAAATATAAATGATGTGGAGTGGTAACCATTTCCAATGTCTAGTGGATTGGTGGTGACCACTCTCCACAGCCTTAACATATATTGCACTGTGGAGGATACCTAAACTATTTGACCCGATAACTTTTTAACTAAAATTAAATTTTAGATTTATAATCTTTTACAATTTACACGCTTTTCCCACTAATACTATAAGTAGTCAACCACAAATTCACAAACATTTAATAAAACCCTTATTGAACGTACCCTGTTGTTCAACTCGTAATTAACATAATCATTAAAATTAAGATAAGTAAACTTTCTTTATATATATACATATATTTTTACTAGAATCCAAACTACTGGTAATCAGTATAATATAAAATGAGAAAAATTAGAGTGAGAGACAAGAGAAAGTGACAACTTGCATGTATCTTGAATAAAAAAGTGGTCAACTCTGCTGCTGTCAAATTCGGTTTATACTCATCACCTCGAACCATCGTCATTCTCCTCACGTGCCTTCGTTCACACCATCAACTAAATTACAAAAAAAACGTGTGTGTATATATATATATATATATATATATATATATATATATATATATATATATATATATCACACGCACATACAGAAAGCAAGTCGTAGTCAAGTTGGCTGGCTTATAGTTCTTGGCTGCGCCTGGACCCTCACACCACTTTGTTTGTTTCGTCTTTGTCCGTTATGCTTCAGCCATCAACAATTTCCTATTTAAAGTCTCCATTCTTTACTTGTTTCATATAGCCGTTTCTCAAGCGTCAAGGAATTCGATCAATCAATACCAATTTGATCTTACAACTATGGTTAGAGCTCCCTGCTGCGAAAAGATGGGTTTGAAGAAAGGCCCTTGGACTCACCAAGAAGATCGAATCCTCATCGACTATATTAACCTCCATGGCCACCCAAATTGGCGCGCTCTTCCCAAGCTCGCCGGTAATATATTAATTTACCAACACCTAAATGAGTTCAATTCGCAGTCACTGAAGTAATTAATTTGATATATATTACAAGAACTAACCTTTTTTCGTGTAAATCTGGTTAGGTTTATTGAGGTGCGGGAAAAGTTGCAGGCTAAGATGGACTAATTATTTACGACCCGATATTAAAAGGGGTAACTTTAGTAGAGAAGAAGAAGAAACCATCATACAGTTACATACGGCTATGGGAAATAGGTATGTGTGCATGTTTATGACTCCATCGATCGTTCTATATGTTCTGAGTATCTTCTTTTTACTGATCTCGTGATCTGATATGAATTGCAGATGGTCAGCGATTGCTGCAAGATTACCGGGTCGCACAGATAACGAGATTAAGAATGTCTGGCACACGTACTTAAAGAAGAGATTGAACCCTAACACTAACCCTACTGTAACCAGTTCTAAGTTTCAACAGGAAGTGGAAATATCTAAAGAAGATGAAGAAGATGGTGCTCGATCCTCGCCATTAGAGACGAATTCGAGCAGTCAAACGAGTTATAATCAAATCGATTCGCCTCAGCCTTCAAGTACTGAAATTTCTTCGGTGACTACAAGTACAAATGATAACTCGTGCATGGAGGACATGCTATTGGATCAGAGCTTACCGGATATGGATGAAGAGTTTTGGTCGGAGATTTTTTCAGCAGGTAACTCCGACGAGTTTCCGGCGGTCCATGAAAACATTGGTCAACTTCAAAGTAGATGTGGTTTCGAGTCAAATTTGCACGATGACATGGACTTTTGGTACAACGTGTTCACAAGAGGAGAAGAGTTGCCACAAATATAAATATAATAGATTGACATAATGTTTACTTTTTCTTATTTTCATTTTTTTTGTAGTTCAGTACATTTTTTAATTTAAAAATAGTCTAACTAGTATATTTGTATTTTTGGTGCCAAGCAACCATTATACTTGTTAAAATACAAAATAACATTAATATAGTCCAAATGTATTTAAATACACTATTGTGAATTATTATTATGACAGTCATGCTTGATCTTTCATTGCGGCATACAGCTGTAATAAAATATATAAAAAAATTAGTATATTTAAAATTTATAGAAAAGGTTTAGGGTGGTTATGGCAAGACTAGTTATTAGATGGTGCATGGTAGCTTAAACCAATTTTTATTGTGAGAAATGTTTAGAGATTTTTAAATTGGAAAAATTATGACAATTAAAACCTAAAAGCTCACAAAAGTACTAGAAGTGGTTTTCAAATTATGATCGTTTTGTTTAAAATCAGCTAAAAGTTGATTTTGTCAAACGAAGCTTTTCCTTTAAGTCAAGTATTTTTTTAAGAAAATAAAAACAATAAGCTTCTAAAAAGCTCTAAAAAATTTGTTATCGAACACGCTTTTAGTCACGAGTTCTATACTTTAACACACAATAACAATCCATGCACAAATCGTATGCAACGGTTAAAAACTATAAAGACTTAAAGTCCAAAAATTAAACTTGTTGTAAAGGGATAATGTAATCATAGCCTAACAAATTGTTTGTTTTTGTTTAAATATGTCTGTCATTTTTTTTATGTAGTGTAAGAGCATCAACAATGGTGAGTTTAATAGAAGAGTTGAATGAACTGACAATTCTATGTGTCATTCAATGGATGAAAATCTACCATTGTGAGATGTCATTTTGGCATTCAATGGATTTGGAATTCAATGATCATTGAACTCTTCAATGGGAAAAAAAAGGTTTTTAATTCTTAATTATTTACTATAAATTACATTTTGTAGCATTTTATTAAATTTTGTCGAGTTCAATGTATTGTGGGAAAATATAATAGAGTTGTATGGATTGTAGAAATATGATGTGGCAATCCATTGAACTCTATGAAGTTCATTGTATTGTAGATGTCCTAAGTGTTTAAACTACAAAAAAAAAACAATATAAAAACGTCATTCTTTCAATTATGAAGGTGTAAACCGGTTGTATTATTTATTAAGGAATAAGATATGTATATTATCTTTTATATAATTAGAATATTTCCCTGTAATTACTTAGCCACCTACAACTGTATTTTCCCTGTAAACCTTCCTTGTTTATCCCCTGTTACTTGTATTCTTTGGCTATTTAAGCCACTCCCTGTATGTGCATAATAATAAACAACCAATTCACTCTTATATCTCTGCTTATATGGTATCAGAGCTAACCTGCTCTCACGAGATTTGATCCTCTTCCTATCTTCTCAAATAAAACCCTCAACCATCAATTAGGGTTCATCGATGGCCACCAAAAACACCATTCACATTACCGCTGCTACTCATCTAACCATCAAACTCACACCCAATAATTACCCAGTATGGAGAAAACAAGTCGAATCCACTTTGATCAGTCTTGAACTTGATAACCACATCATCGGCCCCTCTGTTCAACCTTCAACAACAATCACTAACAAGGAAGGAAAAAGGATAACAAATCCTGATTACCTTCCATGGCATCGCAGAGATCAAATGATATTCAACGCTATATTGGGGAGCTGTTCAGACTCAATACAACCTCTCATCTCATCTGCAGCTACAGCTCGAGAAGCATGGACTCGGCTACAGTCAAGCTTTGCCTCATCCTCAAGGTCCAGAATTATCTCGTTAAAGTCCAAACTTGCCAAGAACCCTAAAGGAACTCGATCCATCTCAGAATTCCTTCAAGAAATGCGAGCCATTGCTGATGATCTAGCACTTGCCCAAAGCCCTGTCTCTGAAGAGGACATCATGTCTCACATCCTTTCACAACTTGGTGAAGAATATAGTATCATTGCTACTGCTATCCAGGTACGAGACAACCCCCTGTCCTACTCCGAGCTCTTTGACAAACTCACAGATTATGAAAGAGCCCTCAAGGATATACCCTCAACCCTTGACTCAACTCCAGTCACTGCCAATTACACTTCCCGCCAACAGGGATCCAATAATCGCACATACAACAACTCTTTCTCCAGGAACAACACCCGACCTTTTCCCTCTCACATGTCAAAAGGAACACCCCAATCTCAATGGCCAAATAATAACTCTTATGGCCATCGTACCAACAAAAACAATCACTTCTGTCAGTATTGTAACATTCCAGGGCACCTTACTAAGGACTGTCGAAAACTTGCTCGATTTCTAAGGGAGAACAATGTCATCACTGACCTTACCAAATCAACAACTCCAGTTGCTAATGTTACCACGTCGGCCCCAGTATCTCCCTCCTGGCTTTTTGATACTGGTGCATCTAATCATGTAACCTCTGACAAAAATACCCTTCACAGCGTATCGGAGTATGGAGGTCCAGATGAGATAGTCCTTGGAGATGGTTCAGGTTTACCTATAACACACACTGGCAACATATACATCGCTACACCTCACAGAAAATTATTGTTATCTAATGTGTTACAAGTTCCTAAATTACACAGAAATCTAGTATCTGTCTCAGAATTATGTGATACTAACATGGTTTCGGTGGAATTCTTTCCATCTCATTTCTTTGTGAAGGATCTATGCACGGGGGCGCGTCTAATGCGAGGAGAGAAAACTAATGGAGTTTACCAGACACGGTTACATCCCAAGCTCCACATCCATGCTACTCTCAAGAACTCACCACTCACACTCCATCACAAACTTGGTCATCCATCTCGTCAAGTCTTCAAGACTCTTATCTCTAGGCTAGGTTTTAATCCAAATATTGCTTCTGATGTTCACTGCCCTTCGTGCTCAATCAATAAAAGTCATAAATTACCTTTTGGTCCAAATTCTTTTGTTGCAACCAAACCACTACAACTAATTTATTCAGATGTCTGGGGACCAGTTCCACAATCGATAGACAAATACACCTATTATGTCATTTTTGTTGATTACTTCACCAAATATGTCTGGATGTATCCTATGAATCATAAAAATGATGTTGCAAAACTCTTTCCTCAGTTTAAACTACTTGTAGAAAAATACTTCTATTATCCTATTATCTCCTTATTCAGTGATAATGGTGGAGAACACCAAGGTCTCCTCCCATTCCTTCAATCTCATGGAATCTCTCATTACACCGCTCCACCACATACACCAGAACAAAATGGTATAGCCGAGCGCCGCCACCGACATATAGTTGAAACGGGCCTTGCGCTCCTACACCATGCCAACTTGCCATTATCCTTCTGGTCACATGCCTTCCAAACAGCCGTGTACCTTATAAAAGACTTCCTACTCCTATTCTCCAAAACAAATCTCCATATGAGCGTCTCTTCAATCAAACACCAAACTACTCCAAACTACAGCCTTTTGGTTGCCTATGTTACCCGTGGCTTCGTCCCTACACAACATCTAAGCTTCAACCCAGATCAACCCCATGTCTATTCATAGGATATTCCTCCACCAAGTCAGCATTCAAATGCTATGATCTTCAATCAAAATGATTATACCACTCCCGCCGTGTCGAGTTTATCTCTGATCAGTTTCCATCTCATAAGCAACCCCTCCATCAATCACTTCCTACACCAGACATCTTTCTCACCTCTCCTATCTCCTCTCCTATAGAAACACCACCACCACTAATCAATACAACCATCTCTCCGGATTCATCTCCACCCGCTGCACCTTCACCAGTAATCGAAATAAATGACTCACCACCACCTCTATCTGATGATCAACCATCCTCCCCCACCTCAACTTCATCACCCACCTCTTCCTCCTCTACAACCACCTCACCTGTTGCTCCTCCCCCTCCATCTCCACAACAGCCTCGTGACACCCGACCAAGAAAACTCAACTCCAAATACTATAACCCTTCCTTTGTTAATACCTCAACACTTCATCCAATTCCACCCTATATTGAACCTACAACTCATACCCAAGCCCTCAAAGATCCGCAGTGGCGTCAAGCCATGGATCAATAATTTAATGCTCTAATGCAAAATGGCACCTGGGAACTGGTTCCTAAATCATCTCATTCCCCAATAGGTTGTAAATGGATCTTTCGCATTAAAAGACATCCAGATGGCTCCATTGCCAAATACAAAGCCCGACTCGTAGCCAAAGGGTTCCTTCAACAATATGGCAAGGACTATTTTGACACCTTTAGTCCAGTCACGAAACCAGTCACCATTCGTACAGTCCTCTCTATAGCCCTCTCTCACAACTGGCCGCTCCGACAACTTGATGTCAACAATGCCTTCCTCCATGGTACTCTTCATGAAGAGGTGTTTATGACCCAACCACCAGGATTCATCCATCCTCAATTCCCATCTCACATTTGTAAATTACGTAAATCAATATATGGCCTGAAACAAGCACCACGAGCTTGGTACACTGAACTCACCAATTTCCTTCTCTCTGTAGGCTTTCACAAGTCTAGAGCTGATCCATCTATTTTTATCTACAACCATGACGGTCTCTTGAGCTACCTTCTGGTCTATGTAGATGACTTTGTCCTTACGGGCAACAATAACGCCTTTCTTGATACCTTTGTTGCAACCTTAGCCCAACGTTTCTCCATCAAAGACCTTGGTTCTCTTTACCACTTTCTTGGAGTTGAGGTCATACCCACATCTCACGGCTTATTTCTGTCCCAACATAGACACATTAAAGATCTCTTGGAACACTTTCACATGGATGGAGCAAAGGATGTGACCACTCCCTTGAACTCCTCAGTTTCTCTCAAGCTGCACGTGTTGATCCAACTCCCTACCGCAAGTTAGTTGGTTCTCTTCAATACCTGGCCTTTACGAGACCAGACATCTCATTTGCTGTGAATAAACTGTCACAGTTCATGCACGCTCCCTCAGAGCTTCATTGGCAATCATTAAAAAAAGTTCTCCGATACTTAAAAGGTACTATTCATCATGGCCTATTTCTCAACCGGGGTTCCTCTCTGACACTCAAAGCCTTCTCTGATTCTGACTGGGGAGGAATTGAATGTGGTGGTCGCTCCACCACGGCTTACCTATTGTTTCTTGGTTCAAACATTATCTCATGGAGGTCAGCACGTCAAAAATCTGTTTCCCGGTCATCTACTGAAGCAGAATATAAAGCCTTAGCCAATGCTGCATCTGAAGTCGCATGGGTTCAAAACCTCCTGACAGAATTAGGAGTTCATTCCACACAGCCACCTACACTCTATTGTGATAACACATGTGCCACATACTCCTGTGCCAATCATGTCTATCACTCTCGCATGAAACATGTGGCTCTAGACTATCACTTTGTCCGGGAGAAAGTTACAGATGGCTCATTGATTGTTCATCACATCAATTCATTTGATCAGTTGGCAGATGCATTGACGAAACCACTTTCTCGTGGTCCTTTCCAAAGACTTCGTTCCAAGATTGGAGTTTCCAATGGAACCTCCATCTTGCGGGGGCGTATTAAGGAATAAGATATGTATATTATCTTTTATATAATTAGAATATTTCCCTGTAATTACTTAGCCACCTACAGCTGTAAACCTTCCTTGTTTATCCCCTGTTACTTGTATTTTCCCTGTAAACCTTCCTTGTTTATCCCCTGTTACTTGTATTCTTTGGCTATTTAAGTCACTCCCTGTATGTGCATAATAATAAACAACGAATTCACTCTTATATCTCTGCTTATATTATTGGGTTGTTATGCATCCACATTGGCACTTTGCTCAACTGAACCAGACCGTGTGACACAGACGAGGCGTCCACATAGGTTTTTCTATTTAAAAATAATTGTTTTATTATTATTATTATTATTATTATTATTATGTATTCCTGTTAAACATTCTAACCCGATCTGTTCTTTGATGAACATCCAGCCACTACCAAATTTCTAAAAATAATTCAAGTGTATATCCTTCTGGGCATGGGAATTATGGAAAACCATAATCGCAAACTATTTCGGAATATGTGAAGGGGAGGCATATGTCCGATAGAAAAAATATTGACATTTGCTCTAGAACTTTAACGCATGAATAATCTTAATACGAAAAGATATTAAAAACAATGATATAATATAAGAACTGAAAGTAAGAGGTTATAACTTTTGTATGGAGCCTTATTTTTTCACTTTTATAGTTAGTGTGAAAATGGAAAGTCTCTTTTTTTTCACATGCAAAATACATATGCGTCTGGATGAGATTGTAAACCTCTCCGATAAAAGTCTAGAAGGAATGGACCAAAAGTCTATATTGCGCAAAAAGAAGTCTAGAAGGAATTAGAAGGAATGGACCAAAAGTCTATATTGCGCAAAAAGATGACTGTTTATTTTTTAACGTTACATGCTACTAAAATAAACAATTTTTAAACTTAAAAAGTTATTCAATATTGTTATTTAAATAGTGCTATTTTTATAACACCGAAAGATCCCATCAAATCAAATTCTTTTTCAATTTCTCTTGATTTAAGAGATTCAATATTAGAACCATACTTACCCTTGGTCGAAAATCATCTTTTGAACTTAACATTGTTATGATTTTATTATAAACAACTAACAAATTTAGAGCAAATTTTATGTAGTATTGTATAACACTTTTATTTTTCATAACCATTTTTATGTGACATTATATTATAATTAACATGTCTGTCTAAATTATTTTGTATTTTAATGACTATATAACTATTAGGTTGTTTCAAGCAGTGAGTTATTATATATAAAAAAATAACATATATGAATTAACGGATACATTTGATATTTATCGTAGTTTGTTGTAGTTAAAATGGAAAAATATTACAAAAGAAACATTATTAATGTTTGAAAATGTTACAAAAAAGACATTCGTAAAAAAGAGGCATTTGAATAAAAAAAAACATTTGCATAATTTTTTTTAGGTTAGAAAATATTAGAAGACTATAGTCTGCATCTATGTTGGGAAGACGACACGCAAACATTTTTAGGTCTATGATTTTCTAAAAAACAATAAATTTACAAAGGTCAATGTCTGTCCACCGTGTGCACGACACGCAGATAAAAAACAAACATCACCTTAATATTGCAAGATTTTACAATTACGATTAATTTTAAATGTCATAAAATAGTTAGTTTTGAACTGAATTACGGATTTGGCCAGAAACGGTTTGGCTCTCTGCTTGAGTGGTATGCTTAAAAAAAAAATAAGTTACCCTTGAGTTTTGTTTGTGTCTAAAATCATTGGTTTAACAATATTTATTATATTGATAATCTCTTTAAGTCGTTCTTTATGGTAAAGAAGAGTGGACAAGTGGATAAATTTACTTATGGTTTGGTGATTAGTCAAAGTTGGTGAACTGATATCATAAAGAAAACAAAGTGAGGTCGATAAAGTAATATTATAATGGCAAAAACAATGTTTAGTGTTGATTGTTGAATACGGCCGACTATATAACTTTTTAAAGTTTCAGTTTGGACCCAATAGTTTTTTTAATCACTAATAGTCATGTTTTTAAAATGGAGTTAATTTTTTAAAATCATAAATTAAAGTGATAACCGAAGTACAAAAAGACTTGTAAGATTAATATAATATGTTGTCAAGTAGTATATGATATTTTGTTTCGGTTGGTGCATGTTTAATTTGTTTTCGGATGATCACATCATCGTAATATGTGTTGGTTGTTTTAAACATTAATAAATGACTAATGTCATTAAAAAATTGATTTTGTTTTAACATTTGTTGCTTCAAAGAAAAATGAGTAATACTTGATTATCAATTTTTTTTCTTGTTTTCAAGAAAAAAAAACTATAAATTTTAAACACAAGAATTTACGGAGATGATTAATAAAAAAATAAGTTGTAGTCTTATAGATCAAGCTGGTCCGGTCCTGTCTGGACCACAAGAAGGTTGGCCAAGCCAGGTCAAGCCAAGCATAAAAAAGGCCGGCCCGAATCATTAAGTACGGAAACGATCCGATGACTAGTTAACGACAAATTCATCGTATGATTTTGATTTAGATATGCGATTCCGATTTTTTGGTTTTCAAAATTTTCATCGTCCGAGATTATGTCTTGGATCGCTCCAATAGCAGACAGACCAGATAGATGGAGGAGAAGAAGATCGACGATGAACATTTTCACTTCCCGCCTCGTAGAAAACCACCGTCATCTATGTTCGATATTTTCAACAAGAAAAAGAAACACAAACAAAAGTAATATGAATGTCGACATAAATGAATTACGAATCAAGAGGGTAGAAATACAAATTTCCTTCCAAAAGATTCAATCCAATGAGAAAATGAGAGACCATAGTTAACGGGCAAACTTATAATCGGTGTGCATAGAAACCATAAGTATGTTGTTCTTCAAATTACACTATCTTCTCATCATTTCGATATCTTCACACTCAAATAAGAAACAAAGGGATATTGAGAATAAGAAGATTTGAAATTAATAAATTGCAAAGGCATAACTATTCATTGAGAAGTTCAGATGAAATCACATCGCTTTGATACCATTAACAGCTTGACAAAATTAATTTTCCAACATGAACAATCTATTTATTAATGATAGATCAATTCGTTTGAACTGCTTTTACACAAAAACCTCACTACATATTCCTACACTACTCTCATCTAAATCTACACTCACAAGAACTGATGAATATACGGATTACAGATGAATAATGTGACATCCTCATTTTCACGGCCAGAAAATACCGATTTTGTTTATGCTTTATAAAAATCAGAGTACCTCTTTTAATAAAAATGTTGCGGAATTTGTTCCCAGAAAAACATGATAAATACGTTATCAAAGCATTTCCTAAGAAATGCATTTTATTCATTTTAAAACATTGGGATGTCATCGTTAATACAGAAACATAAGCATAAACAGAACTTACATTCATTTACACTAGTGATCTACATCTCTTTTAAATCTCTCAGTGTAAAGTAGCTTCATATCGACACCTGTGATACAAATAAGCTTGAGTGGGTCAGGTTGGCAAACCTGGTGAGTACATAGGGTTTTCAACCCACAATAATGTAATTATTATGTTTAAACATCAAACAATCAACCCAATTACTCATCCCCGTTATCTTCTTTACTCGTAAGGATCTACCCTAAGAATTAGCTATTCATTGTTCATTCATTCCTAAGGATTATCCTAAGGAATAGGCACGAAGTCTATCGTTGCCAATGACACAGTTGTCAAGCACGACTGCTAATATTATCATTTAGGCGTAACTGCCAGAATTGTGACATTCTTTATGAGGCGCAACTGCCGGTATTGTCCTTTAGGCGCAACTGCCATTGTTATGATGTTCTCTATTAGGCGCAGCTGCCGATACTATCCTTAGAGCGCAGCTGCTAGGATGTTTAGAGTACATCGTAGATTATAAACATCTACAAGTTGTGGCGCAGCTGCCAATGCTCATCTATAGGGTACTAAGTCCATTGCTGCCAATGTTCACCGATAGGGCACTATGTCCATACTGCTAATATTCCTCTATATCAGCTTTCATCATTAATCTACCCATATTTTACCCAACATATTTTGTAGATATAAATACATATACAGTTTAAATTATTTAAAACATGTATAAAATCGTTCATCCGACGTAGATAGCAAGTATACAGATAATATGCACACATAACACGTAATTTATATAAAATACTTCATATCTATGTGTAAGATGAAAGTAACTATGCACTCACTTGTTAAGGTGGTGATTCCGAACTCAGACAGCGGTTCGCTTCTTAAAAATAATTTCCTTCGACGAAACCTAATATTATTACCACTAGATTTTAGTCTAATATTTACTATGACTAATTATTATTATTATTATTATTATTATTATTATTATTATTATTATTATTATTATTATTATTATTATATAAACGTTTAAACAATATTTTCCAACCACTATGTACAGACAGGGGCCATACATAAAACACCGGAGGGCAGGACCATTTTGGCATATATCACTTCTGAAATCCAACAACCCTATGCGACCCTTTAAACCAGATTCCCGGTACCGCGAGTAGTTAAAAATATATTATAACGACACTTATATAAGTCATAATAATATCCCAAATATTTATTATAAGTTCATAATAACAATACTAATTTTAAATATAAGTTATATTAAAATAGGGTAATCATAACTTACTTACAAGAGGGGTTTTAGCTAGGAGTCGGGCTCTGCAGGGGCAGAACTTCGTCGCTGAATCTTTCTAGGAAAGATTCGTGCAACGCTTCAGCGCTCACCTTACTATACTAAAACTACAGAAAGAGAAATCGAATCACGAGGGACCGAAATGCTCGGGGGATAAGAAGAGAAAGACTCTTGAATCAAGAGAATGGTGCAAGAAATATGAGAGCCCAAGGCTCTTATTTATAGTAATTGAATTTACAAAAACTACCCTCCATAATTACTTAATGACTTTATAGTTATATAAACGACTAAACATCCCTTCATAATACTATTTTAAATAGATTTAACGATATTTTGTACTAAACTAATATCGAAAGTATTCAACACTAGTCTTATAATGACCGCATCGTCGATACCTTTCTAATGATATATACATATCTATATATATATATATATATATATATATATATATATATATATATATATATATATATATATATATATATGTGTACGTATATATGATTTATACTTTATTTTAATACGTAAATATGCTATTATAATTTGTAATTTGTTCATACTAACTCCATTTTTGATGCTCTTTATATCCACTCGTAGGTGGAGATGTACTCTACAACTTTCATTTAGATTCCGTCGACTAATTTTGACTTTATTTTTAAAGTTATATTTTTAACAGGCCGGGACAGGAAAAGTCCGTTAAAAATTCATAACTTCTTCATCCGACGTCCGTTTTCGTCTTTATTTTTACCGTTGCGCTACTATTAATGAGATCTCTAATTCTCATTTAGGTTGCGTTGGCCAAAAATCGATCGATCTAAAATTAGAATTTCGGGTTGTGCACTGTTATGCCAAATCTTAGAAAAATCATAACTTCCTCATACGAAATCAGATTTTGACGTTATTTATTTTGTATGTTATCGGTTTAACGTATACTACAACTTTTGTTTAGATCACTAAGGATAAAAAGTCTTCTATCGTAAATTCACTATTTACATCTCCCGGTGCCGTGCCGATTTTGCCGTAAAACTTCGACGGGCCATAACTTTTTCGTTATAACTCGGATTTCGGCGTTCTTTATATCTACGGAACCCTTGTAACATATACTATGACTTTGTTAAGATTATTCATTCTAAATAATCTTCTATTAAAAAGTCATATTTGACGCTTATCGTCTCTAAATTGACTAGCCCGAATCTACGGGCGTTACAAATAACTAGAACATTGAAACCCTAATTGAGAGAGAACATCGATTAGGTCACTTGTGTGTTTGTTTTCTGTTATGACCTGGAAGATAAGATGCACAATACATACAATCCAATTAACAACCCATGGACTATCCAAACCCGGTCTCAACTCGCGAGTATTAATACAACTTATCTGTAGACCACAATACATATAACCCAAAACCAATACATAAATAATAAATTAAATTAAGAACAAATAAAGCCAATTTTAGTTTGAAAAACTAACGTTTATTTAACAGCTTGTCTGGGGCATATCCCCGTAGTAACGACACTTTCCAGAAGAGGTATTAGCGTTCCCTCTTCTTCTTGACAAATGTGTTTTAATGGTGTGGATAATGCGGATCACATTCTTCTGGATTATCCAATTGCATTTGATGCTCTTGTTTGGATTTTCAATTGGTGTGGTATCTCCCCTCAAAGATTCTTATCGATCTCCGATTTCGTGAACTTTTGCGGCCAACTCGGGAAATTGTCCTAAAAAGAAGAAAATATTTCTAGCTATTTGTTATGGTTACTTGTCGTGTGCTTGGAGGGCGAGGAATGATGTTTTGTTTAATAGGATGCGCGTTAATTCCTCTAAGCTGGCTGATAATCAGGGCCGGTCCTATGAAATTCTATGTCCCGGGCGAATAGAGAAGACGGTGCCCTATTTTTATAACACATAACTACAATTCCCAAATTTTATAACATAATTTTCTAAAGCAACTACTTAAAAGAACTTTTTATTAAATAACTTATTCATTACAAACTAAATGTTACAAAACAATTCTTGAAGCAAAAACATCAATTATCTTTTAATAATAGTAAAATTTGCATAATATTCAATATAACTCTAAACCTAAAATTAGAAATCGTTAAAGGGAGTTAATAAGTCTCATTTGTTGCATCAATATATTATCTACATAATTTATAATCCAAAAAGCAATATGAAATTTAATAAGATTATATATATATATATATATATATATATATATATATATATATATATATATATATGTGTGTGTGTGTGTGTGTGTGTGTGTGAGCGTTCAATCGAGAACATTTCTTATCGCGAGAACATTTGAGAACAAATTTGAACCGCACAATTTTTTAAAATTAAGATCATCAAATATTAATAATATAAATAAAAAATAAGTAAAGGATTAAAAAACCCACTAACCACCACCACCCATCACCACCACCCCTATTAAAACCACCACCCACCACCATCACCACCACCCGCCACCGCCAACCCCGACCACGACCCACCATTCACCACCACTACCACCCGTTATCACTAACCCCACCCACCGCCCACCAAAACCACCACCCACCCACCACCGTCACCACCACCCCCACCACCCACCACAACCGCCACCCATCCACCACCACCCACCATTATGACCACCACTTGCCTCTACTACCAACCACCACCCACCATCACCACCCGCCTCCACCACCCATCACTACCACCTACCACCCCCACCACCACCACACGCCACCCACCACTCACCAAAACCACCATCCACTACCATCACCACCACCCGCAACTACCACCCCCACCACCCATCACTACCACCCACCCACCACCCACCATTATGACCACCACCACCACCCGCCTCCACCACCTATCATCACCACCCATCACAACCACCCACCACCCACCAAGACCACCACCACCGACCACCACCATTCACAATCACCCATCCCACCTATCACCCAGCAAAACCACCATACACCCCCACCACCCCCGCCACTAACCACCACCCACTCACCCACCACTATCCATCACCACCACCCGCCTCCACCACCACTCACCACCACCACCACCCATTACTTACCAAAACCATCATCCGCTACCACCCACCACCCACTACCAGCATGCATCACTACTACTCGTCACCATAACCCCCACCACCATTACCACCACCACCACCCACCAACCACCACTCACCATCACCCCAACACCACCACCCGTTACCACCACCCACCACCACCATCTCTACCACCAACCACAACCTACCCACATCATCACCACTTACCATCATCACTACCCACCGCCTACCACCACCACCATCCACAACTAACACTAAACATCACCACAGCCACCACCACCAGCCATCACCCACCCATCAACACCACCACCACCAACCCATCATAACCACCACACCACCCTTCACCACAACCACCACCTACCGCCACTCAAAACCATCATAAACCAACTATCACCCACGACCCCCATCACTCACCAGCCACCACCACAATCCGTCACTATTACCCATCACTCTCCCCCTCCTCCACCACCACCACAACCCATCACAAACCATATCTCATCTCCACCACCTACTACCTACAACCACCAACACCATATATTATTAAATGTATATAATGACATAAATCGTGTGTGATTATATGTATTTAATCACACAAATAACATGTAATTAAATACATATAATCACATGTGATTATATGTGTCTAATCACATATGATTTATATAAACAAGATTCGTTTTCATGTTTTCCATTCAATAATTCTTCTCATGTATTTAATCATATCTGATTATATGTATTTAATAACGTATGAGTAATGTGAACAAAGATTTGTTTTTGCTTTTTTGTTTCAATGGTTGTTCTCTTCTATATAATCACATATGATTATTTGTATCTAATCACATATGATTTATATAGACAAGATTCTTTTTGTCCATATAAATCACATGTGATTAGATGTATTTAATCACATGTGATTAGATGTATTTAATCACATATGATTAACGTTGACAAAGAACAAATACTGAATCGAGAACGCGATAATAAATTTTATCCACATAAATCATTTGTGACTCCATAGTTGTTCTTGTGTATTTAAATACATATAATCACATAAATCATATGTTATTATATGTATTTAATCAAATAAATCATATGTGATCAAATACATATAATCACATGTGATTATATGTATCTAATCACATATTATTTATATAGACAAGATTTGTTTTCGATTAAATAATTTTCTCATGTATTTAATCATGTGTGATTATATGTATTTAATCACATATAATTAATAAGGACAAAGAACAACTTTTCAATCAAGAACCCAATAACAAATTTTGCATACATAAATCATATGTGATTTGAAATCGAAAACGCAAAACAAGTATTGTTCATATAAATCGTATAAGATTAGATACATATAATATAATCATATGTGTTTAAATAATGAAAAACGACTATTGAATCGAGAAAACAAAAATTAATATTGTTCTCATAAATCATATGTGATTAGATACATATAATCGCATGTGATTATATGTATTTAATCACATATGATTTATATGGATAATATTCATTTTTGCATTTTCGACTCAATATATGGTCTCGTGTATTTAATTACATGTGATTATATGTATTTAATCACATATGATATGTAGAAAAAAAAATTGTTTTCGCGTTCTTGATTCAATAATCGTTCTCGTGTATATAATCATATGTAATTAAATGTATCTAATCATATATGATTTATATGGAGAAAATTCGATTTTTTCCATATAAATCATATGTGTTTATATACATATAATCAAATGTGATTAAATAAATGAGCACAATATTTGGTTATATGTATCTAATTACATATGATTTATATTGACAAGATTGATTTTTGTCTAAATTCAATAATTGTTTTGTGTATATAATCACATTTGATTAGATGTATTTCATCATATGTGATTTATGTGGACAAAAACAACTATTGAATTTAGTATGTAATCATATGTGATTATATGTATCCAATCATATATGATATATATGAACAAGATTTTTTTTTTTCACGTTTTCGATTCAATAATTTTTCTCATGTATTTAATCACATTTAATTATATGTATTTAATCACATATATGTAATGTGGACAAATAACGAATATTGAATCGATAACGTGAAAAATAATCTTATGCACATGAATCATATGTGAGTAAATTCATATAACCATGTGATTAAATAACGAAAATAATTATTGAATCGAGAACGTGGAAACGAATTTTGTCCATATAAATCATATGTGATTATATGTATTTATCACATATGATTTATGTAGACAATATTTCTTTTCCATGTTTTCGATTTAATAATTTGTCTCGTGCACTTAATCACGTGTGATTATATATATTTAATCAAATACGATTTATATGGACAAGATTTGTTTTTGGGTGCTTGATTCAATAGTTGTTCCCATGTATAAAATCACATTTGATTATATGTATTAATCATATGTGATTAAAATATGTTATTCATATGTGAATATATATACATAATGATATTTTATTTATTTTTTAATAGTTTTTCTTAATATATGTTATTAATCACATGTAATTAAACCATGTTATCCTAATATGATTAAAAGATTCATATGTGAATAATTTATTCTTACATTCATAATTCTATAATTGTTATCATTTTAATCTATCTCATGCTTAATATTTATACATGCAAAATTTATATAAAAATACAAAATTTCTTTTTGCACATCTAACCTATTTTTTATTAAATATTAGAACAAATTACTGAAATCGTCCCTGTGGTTTTGTCAAAATTGCATGTTTGGTCCCTAACATTTGTTTTGCACTCGGACCGTCCCTAAGTTTTGATTTTGTTGCGTTTTTCATCCCTCGCAGACATGAAAAGACTTTATTACCCTTGGCCATTTCTTTTTTCTATTTTATTTGATAGTTTTTCAATATTAACATAATAAAGAATATTAAAAATAAAAAAGTGGGTCCAACCATAATTTATTCCCCTAAAATCCGCTAAACACCCTCGGACCAGTATTCTCTCTCTTTCTCTCTCTCTCTCTCTCTCTCTCGTCTTCTCTCATCTCACCGGAGACCTGGAAACTTTGGTGTTCGCAACATTTGGGGATTCAGAGATCCGAAAATCAAAAGAACTCCATTAATTCATCACGAAATTCTCGAACTTGAATCGATTTTTCAACGTAAAAGAACATACCTCGAAATCAAAGAGTAGAACAAACATAACTGGTACACCTTTAATCTCTCTCTCTCTCTCACTCTTTCTCTCACATACACATATATATACACACAATAATAATTATGTTGATTTTGTGTTTATCGATTTTGGGTGTTTTGATTTAGGTGGAAACGACGATGATGAAGTCAGACGCTTCGATTTTAATTTTGGGGTTCTCCCGATTCTGGATTGAACGAAGACGATGAAGTAAATGATTCATGGGTTTCTTCGATTCTTGGACGGTTGCTGATGTTTAAGACTTCATCTTTGTTGTTAGAATTAATTGCAGATCTGGGACAATGGATGGCGTTAAACAAGTTCAAGATTGAAGAACAATGTTGACTGGTTTTACCAAAAAAATTACATTTGGACTGATTTTTATTACATATAGTCGTCCGATAGGTTTGGGTAAAGTAATTGTTGCATTTACTCATGGAATTGATATGACCTACCTCGCCTCCATTTGACCAGATGTGTTATCATTTCAATAACAAGTTATTGTCACCAGATCTCGAGTCAGTTTCAGCTCTTCATCAACAATATAGCAAAAAAGGTTTTGGGCGGCTGATTTCTCTTCCGGCGACATCTTCCTCTCCCGTGGCTCCTTCCTCCGGCGAAGCTTTCTTCTCCGGCGAAACTAAAGATTCAACTCCTATAGATCACACTCGTTTTGTACTAGCAAAAGTAACGAGAAGATAGCAAATGACGCGACTGTGGTTGAAGTTGCAACAATTATCAATAACTTTCGGTCCTTGCTATCATCTTCCCGTGACAAATCCGACGGCCTTCTGGATATTTCCAGTGAAAAATTGGATCAACGCTCGCAACGAGAAATCAAGGTACTGAGAATATACTAGGCATATGAACGCTCATTATTAACCATAGAGATCGTAGATGAGAGGATTTGAGAACATCGTTACCCTTGCTGATGATACCGAAGCGGATTTCAGAACGCCGGAGTGGTAGTGGAGCGACCGACGACATCTCCGTGGCTTTTTGGCATACTTTCAGACACAATTCTAAAGGTGAAAAACCATAAGGACTGTAGATCCAGGATCCAGAAAGCAAATCGTGTGAAATTCTACTTCAGATCTAGTGGAACTAGATCTTGTGGCTGGTGAAACGAGATCTGGTGACGGTCCAGGAAAAGGAGAGGCGGAGGAGGTGGTTTCAGATCGTCGGAGGTGGAGGGAGTGAAGAGGCGGTCGTCGGATGATTCCGACGACTTTACGGTGGTTCCGGTGAGCATGATGGTGGTCCAGGTTTACCTTCTAAATGAGAGAGAGAGAGAGAGACTATGTGGGAGAGAAAATATCAGTGTGTGAGTACGTTTATAAAAACATAAATAAAAATATTATTATTTTTTAATAAAAGTGAAATAATATTTTTAACAAATTATTAGACTTATAAGGTTTAAATATTAGTGATCCAGAATTGTTCTCGTTCTCAAATTAAGAAATGTTTTCATTTTAACATATATATATATATATATATATATATATATATATATATATATTCTAACTCTTTCAACAAATTTTTAACCCCAAATTACAACAAAACTAAATAAATCAAAATGAATTTTTCTATAAACTAAAAAAAGCATTTATATGGAATAGGAAATAAAGCAATAAATTTCAACAAAACATATGAAAAAATGAAAAGTTAATTAACCACAAATGACAACTCTCTGCAAAAGTGCAAAATATATATATATATATATATATATATATATATATATATATATATATAACAACAAGTGTGGCCTAAAACTACTAAATCAAGAAGAAAAAAAAGCTTAATGGTGTATTGCAAGTGTCCTAAACGCATGAAGGGTTCTAGAAATCAAAATCAATATTCAAAAAAAAAAAAAACAATAAAATCCTGAAATCAGAATCAACAATCAATGTTAACAAAATTCCAAAAATTAGAATTTATAACTAATGAAGTTATGGAGATTAACAAAAATCAAAATCAGTTCAGAACCAATATTAACAATACTTGATCAAAATTAGTGCAAAACCTATGTTAACAATACTAACAAAAAAATAAATAAATAAACTAATATTAACAATACTTAATGAAAACAACTGAAGTCAACTAGCTTCAAGCGCTTTAGACTTTCGCTTAACCGGAACAAAAATCAGAAGAAGAATTAGGCTTTCTTGGAAGTGTAAATAAGAAATCAGAATTACCGTTGATGTTTAATACTGCTCCCCGTCTCCTCTGGTTCTCTTAACTCTTCAAATTATGTGTGCGAGGTGCGTTTACCAAGAAAATTAAGGCGTGCTTTTAATTTTTCCCGCTCGACTTCTTCATTCTCAAACCTCAAATCGTGTTCTTGTCAGGAAACAGATGTGTTGGGCCTAAATGAAATGCATATCCAAATTCCAAAAAAATAAAACAAAATTTGATGCCCCTATGTCCATTGATGCCCTCTGCAGTGGCCTAGCCCGCCCTGCCTTTGGGCCGGCCCTAATGAGGGTAATTTTAGTAATTGTAAATAGGAAGTTTAGATTGTTTCTCCTTTAACATTTTGTAAGTTGTTTCTTTTTGCCAGGTCTTCTTTCTTTTAGGCCGTGAGTTTATATAAATTCCGCTGGTTCCAAAAAAAACAAAAGGGCCGTAATTATGCCATACTGAAAACTTATGTATTTGACATTTATATTTGGGTGCAGTTTTAGACAAAAACAATACACCACTCACTCCCTACATTTAAGACTTTTAGTACAATGATAATAATTTTCTATCTCACTATATTTTCATTATTTTGAGGACTTATCACGTATATCCTGAAATAGCAAAAAATACGTGATATATTGTCCAATCAAACCATTTTGACTCACATTCTCCGATTTTGGTCTAAGCTTTGAGTCGATGACACTTTGATGGAAGCAAAATGGATAAATACATAATCAAGATTTAGGAGAAAGAGGCCACAATTGCAATAATTGGTATCTTGGGGAACCAAAATGCAATTTACGAGATAGTTATAGTTAAAGAAAAACAAATAAAAAAAACAAAATAAAAAAGTAGAATTTAAAATGAACTAATTACAAGCTCGGTTGGCGTCGTAGAATCGTTGGGCTTGAACCGCCGCAGCCTCGTCGGAGACTATACCCTGAATCACAGCAGTTTTCACCTCCCAAGCACTGTACGGGTACCCTTTCCTGGTGTAGGAGTTGATCAACGCCGCCGTCGATTCCTTCACAAGCCTAGCATACACGTTTTCTCCGTCGTCATTCCTCGACGTCGCCTCCAACAGCGTCAGATCGTATCGGTAGCGCTCGTAAGCTCTAGATCCGAAAACCTTTGAAACCAACGATCCCTGTGGTATCATCCTCGGCCACGCCTCTCGCCGGCTGCTCCAATACCTGCAAATTTCGTCAGGGTTACGAAGTATTCATACCGGTACTTCCGATTTTGTTCCTTTTGTGTTAGTGAGTTAAACCGGACAATGCAACATACGCGTCCGATTCAACTCGTTTTCATATACTCCAAGTTATTTTTCATAAATGGCATGAGACTCCTTGATTTAACTTGAAACGAGTTGTGATTCAAAATAGTAAGCATCGAAGCTTAAAATTTCATGAGTTTTATTACTTTCTTAATCTCAAATTATATAAGTTTAAGATTCAAGTTATCTTCGATGAGTTTTTGTACTCTCCTAATTTCAAAGGACGTTAGATTGAGATTCAAGCTACAATTAGCATCGATGCTTGAAAATTTCATGATTTCTAACTGTATTCATCTAGTGAAAAAAAAAAAAAAACACTTTGTACTCATTTGTAGAGAGAGAGAGAGAGAGAGAGAGAGAGAGAGAGAGAGCATACTGTGGAGTGCATCTTCCTCTGGTTCTGGTGTAGACGAAGCCCGGCCGAGCAACCGATTCAGTTACGATTGGAGCAAGAAACAACATAAGAACAACAGCAGGAAGAAGAACTGAAGTGGGTATTGAAGGATGTTTCTTCATCTTCTTTGAAAAAGTGCAGGGTGTGGCTTGCTTTCGTTTTGATGAAGCTAACAAAAGATTAACTTGATTTGCAGAGTAAGTGAGATTTGGGATCTGACATTGGCGACTTGTTTGGGCAAAGAATGTAATGTGGTCTCATCCTTCTACCCTCGTGACTTGTGCTTATTCTTTTGTTTTTCGAATTGCCTTTCTTGAAACGCTTGTCTCTATCTTCAAAAATAGATCCTCTCTATATCTCTCTCAGTACTATTTTTTCTGTTTTGGACAAACTTACCCTTATATTTCCGTTTCGTTAATTGTTATTGCCTCTAGTCCACACTCCACACTTTGGTTTATCCTTCCCCCCTCATCCCTAGGTGGCTAGGTTGCTACACCACATGTCTATAGTTTGTTTAAAACAAAAATCACATTTTTTTGTAATTTTTGCACTATTGTTCACACATCATTTAATAATATTAACGAAATTCCATCGTAAGAGTGAAATCTTTTCAAATCCTGGAAAGACGCTGAAATTCGAATTTAATATAAAGACTTATATATAAAACCGTCATCAGTCCCTTGAAATTAAAGTTGTCCCTAACGTTATAATTTTTGAATCATGAGTACGGAATGTAAACATGAACTTATGTGTTGGTTTACTTTTATAAACTACCATGAGTCCATGGCGAACTTTTGCTACTTGGATCTTCAAAAATAATATGATTGTTTTCCATTCAAACAAAATAGCCATTCTTGATTGGTGTTGATTTGTGGTCCTACCCATTAACATTAGTATTTATTTTTCATAAATAAAATGATCTTATACGGTATAAGCACCAACACAAATAAATCAAAAAAGGCCTTTGACCTAGCGGTAACGAGTGATCCTCTCAAATGAGAGGTAATGGGTTCAAATCTCTTACGAGACATAGGCGGTAATATTTAGGAGTAGGTTTAGATAGTTTGTCATTTCAAAAAAAAAATTTAAATTTAAATTTAATAAATACAAAATCGATCTCCAAAGTTAAAAGGTAATAATTCAAGAAAGCATAAAACATAATAAACTATAATATATGATTATAATACATTTTTGTACTAGTATAAGTTGCTTATGTTATTTATACCTTGCTATTATATTGAAATTAACAGCACTATTGCAAATATGTCCAAGTATTTTGGCGATTTAGCGGGGACAAAACCCCATTTTTTTCAAAAGGTATCAAAATAGCCCCATATTTACAAAGGAACTAGGGAACAATAAGGATGAGCAAGAATACTGTTAGTACCGAACAGATACTAGTAACGGTCTTGAACCAAACTGTATATCATTAACCGGGTTGGTATTTGGTTCCTCAAATCAGGGCCGGTCCTGAGGATTTAAATGCCCAGGACGAACCGGAAAGAAAAGACCCTTATGCCCGAACGTGTAATGAAATAATTATATAAACTAAAGTTTATATATATATATATATATATAAGAAATTTAAATTAAAGGTTAAAATGTCATAAAGAAAAACTAAAAAATAAATTAAATTAATAAACAAAATGACAAGTATAAATTTATAAAAGTTGAGGGGCTAAATATGTATCATAAATGAATGGTAGAAATTGTAACTTGGAATATCAATGGAAATAAGCCCACGTTAAAAAGCTACAATTGGTCTTCGAAAAAATCGAACCCGTATGAATTGTATATAAATAAACGCGTTTTAACCAGCTGAACCAAGGGGCATTTGTGTTAATAATCTGAAAACATAATATATATTAATATCTTAATTATATAATTTTGAAAAACTCGGGCCCTATTTTTTTCGGGGCCCTGTACGGCTGCCCACCTTGCCCCCCTTTAGAGCCGGGCCTGCCTCAAATGTCCAATTTTTTAGTTATCGGTGTAATCTGGTATGGTACTCTCGTGGTACTGGTACAATTCGATACCGGTACCAAATTTTATGTTTATATTTTTATGCTTAATCAATTTTGGTTATTCATAACTCTTTCATATGAACTTAGATTAGGTTTATTTTTTTCCCAGCATTTTTTTCTCTGTGTTTGTTGCATGTTAGCTTAGATTTGGTTCACTTATTTTCCTGTATTTTCTTTTTCTCTATCTTGGCAACATGTTAGGTTTAAGAATCGACTTATTTGAATAAATATAACTCGAGTTATATAGCCCTAAACATGAATACTTGAAAATGTTTTAGACTTGGTCATTTTTTCTTTCTAATTTGCAGCAGAATTTTTACTCAACTTTGAATACCCATAATTCTCTCGTTAGATTAGATGGATTCTTCTTCCTACATCTTTTTTTTTTGTCTTGGTTATATGTTAGGTTCATGAATCAACTTGTTGAATAAATATGAATAAATATAGCTCTAGTTATATAACCTTAAATATGGGTACTTGAAAATCAAAATTTTCCAGACTTTGTCATTTTATTTTTTTTACAAGACTTGGGCATAACTTTTTCTTACTTTTAACACTCATAACTCTCTCATATAAACTCAACTCATATTATACTGATTTTTCTTTTTGTGTTATATTCTTTGTTTTGGATACATGTTAGGCTAAAGAATAAACTGATTTGGATAAGTTTAGCCTAAGTTACAAAGCCTATAATATGGTACTTGAAAAACTTAAAATTTTCAAACTTGGTCATTTTTTTTACCAAACATGCATATAATTTTTTCTCTGGCTTTGAATACTTATAATTATTTCGTATAAACTAAGATTTTGCTGATCCCATTTGCTTTGTATTTTTTGTTGTCTTAATTTCATCTCAGAGTCGAGAACTTTATGTTTATGTTTTGTTGTAAGGCAGAGTTTTATAGCGTCTTAGAGCATCCACAATGGTGAGTTCAATAAGAGAGTGTAACACCGTAAATTTTCAAACAAAATTTTCATTTTAAAATCACATAATTCTCATAACACATTTTACAAAAATCCAATTTATTTAATTTACAAAACGCAAGTCCATAATTGTTTGATTAATAATCCAGGATCCTCAAAACATAACTCTTTCTCTGGTGTGTACAATCAAGTCGGCGCCTTCCCGCGATCCTGAGAAGAACCTGAAACACATATCACATAACACGGTAAGCATGAAGCTTAGTGAGTTCTCCCAAAATACCACACATATCTCAATAGCCTCTCATGGCTATGCTCAGATAAGACCCTTTGGTCAATGTGTCTCAGTGGGACCCTCCGGTCCCATAACTCGGGTGGACCCTTCGGTCCTAACTCAGTAAGCTCAGAATAATACACAACATAAATCACAAAGACATAATGCATGATATCAAAATACTCAATATAAGCACATAAGACCCTCCGGTCACACTAAGGTTACCACTCTAGGTAAAGTATAGTGAGAAGACTCAACTCAGATGATGAACAACTCCTATAGATGTTGCTGCTGCACCGGCCTCTAACACTGGACCAAAATCCACAATTACCCACTTAAGATCTAAGTCCAAATCCTCACTCTTTAGGTCTAAAGGTAGTCTACCAACTAGCCAATCGATAACCTAAAACTAATTGGGCCCACCAAGGCCCAATAATGAATGGGCTCTCCCGAGGCCCAACTCTCAAGTCCAAGTGACAAGCCCAACACAAGGGCCCAAGGCACATATATAATATTTCTCTGCTCAAAATCTCTAGTACACAAGCCCAAAGATCCAGGCCCAACCCTTAAGGCCTATTATAAGATTTAGCCCAAAAAGCCCACAGCGAGGTTACGCGGGGCGTACCTACCTTGGTACGCTTAGCGTACACAAGCATGCACGAAATCTGATCGGGGACACCAACCCAGTACGCGGGGCGTACTAGGATTACGCTCGGCGTACGTCCAATATGGCTTTTCTCACTTTCTTGGTCTTAACCCGTTAAGACCTTAGCTCATATCACAGATCTGGACTCCCTAGAGGCTTTTACTCCATAAAGTCTGTGACTTTAAGCCTTTGCATGGCTGGTAAAGTCACAAACACCCAAAACTCTCATATTCTCATCTCAAAATGCACATATCTCATGCATGGGTTGATTCAAACGTCCAAATCTCGATTTTTATAACCCCACACCACTAAAGACAATCAAAGAAGCTGATAATAACCTCTGGAGCTCAATATCTCATAAAGCTTCCAACTTTGGGACCAAAACCCTAAAATGAACTAAAATAATGCACAAATCTAAAGAGTGAGAAAGTTTTGAGCTTTATACCTCAACATGAAGCTTCCAACTCAGATAAGCTCAGATCCAAAGCCTGGAATCCCACTCCTTCTTCTTCAAGGCTCCTTCTTCACTCCAAAGGAAAACAAGATCACTCAATAGCTCACAAATGGCCACACAAGCTCAACGTACGAGTATTTAGGGTTTGAGAGGGTTTATTGTCTGAGGATGGTGGCCAGGAATGAGGCCATCTTATTCTTTATATAGGAACACCCCCTCATTTAGGGTTTTCACTCTGTGCCTAGTACGTCCAGCGTACCCTCTGGTATGCCGAGCGTACTAGGTGGCTCCGCTTAAAAGTCACGCACATGAGTACGCTAAACGTACACACACGTACGCCCAACGTACTCAGCTGCCACCTTTCTCAAATAAGGGACCTATCTTGTCAAAACATCAAACTTCCATAGTTTCCTCGATATAACCCCGTTTCCAATAAACCACATATCCATGGAAAGGTGAAGAGAAGCCCTACGCTTCTAGAAACTCGTCGCAGCCCCGAGGCTTCCTTATGCCCGGGTTGCAGCCCACGAACCCTAAATCACAGACGATCTGAAACAGGATGTTACAATTCTCCCCCACTTGAATTAGATTTCGCCCTCGAAATCGCTCTATATCAACACATAGATCGAACCCAATAACCTGAGAAGCACCACCGAAAGGACCTCATATCATACAACAATCTCTTCCAAAGACACCTGAACCCAACAGCAACTCCCGACCCCGAAGAAGAACAAACCCTTCTGCCGCTGCGGTACACGATATGTCTCTACAGAACTTGAAAACTCTCGTGGTATGTCCACCTGCCAGACCAACCTCGCAAAATATCATCATGTTAATCGCTCATCGAATAACAGTCTCGAAGAACACTCTACCAATTCTGATTCTCTAATCGATCCCGGTCGTAACTCAAAAGGAACAGAAAGGTCATATCCCACTAAGGAACCACCACCTGAACAACTATCAGAACTCTTCTGAATGAATGATCCTCAAAACTCTGTCCGCAGACACAAGAAAGCGGTCAAGTCAGCTCGGAACGATCCTCTGACACCCTTAATCATAAGCCCCAGATCCTCTCAACTGTTCCTTCTGACACTGAACACCAGGTCAACTCCCGACCCAACAGTTGGACTTCCAAGGGCTACTCATTGCCCATCCAACAGTTAACTTTATAATTCCTTTTCGCAATAGCTATCTGATATGTGCATAATTAATCATATGTTTAACATATATTTCTATTCATTTTTGGCTAATTATATGCATAATATGGACAAAAGGTACTTAATAATGCTTATATTGTGTTTTCAGTCCAAAAGACATGCTTGGAAGCATAAAGGAAAAAGGAGAAGCAATTAGAGACCAAAGAATGAAGAAAAAGGGAAAACTACACACCTACTCGGCGAGTCCACGCATGTACTCGGCGAGTTCATTAGAATGTTCCCGAAAGAAAAGTCAAGATTCCTTACCGAACATGGATTTCACACTAGTACTCGGCGAGTCCACGACCTACACACCGAGTAGCCCCTGTTTTGTGATAATTATAAATAGCGGGTCTTAATCCGATTGAAGGACTTCGGGGAACCTTTGGGGAGAAGCAAGCTGCGATTGAAGAGCCAGAAGAACCCTAGAGAACGAAGATACAACCTAGAATCCAATTCCGAAGAAGATTTGAGGCACATTCTCATCATTCTACTTAATCTATTGTTTCTCAATTATGGTTAGACAATTAGAATTCGTCTTATTGCTGTTAATTACCTCAATCATGAGCTAAAACTCTTAAACTTCTGTTTGGGGATACAAAATTGATATTATGGTTTGATTAATGGTAGGATTAATTAAATATTGGTGATTTTGTTAATTTTAGCTTGTTAAAGAACCTTGTGTGTGAATGATAACTAATTTTTTGTTAATAGGAAGATAATTAAATAGTATGAACATCTTTTAATTATCAACCCCATATGTTTATGTGACCACTTTATCATATGTTTAGGACTAACGAACGTGAAACTAGAATTAATAAGAAAAATTAGGTAAATTCATGTGTGAGCTTGTTTGATGACCATCAGCAAGAGGTTAACTAAAGGACCAATTTAGTTAGCTATTACAAGTCTAAATTAACCCGAATAAATAATCTAGTGAATTAAATTAAATTAGACAACTGATCACTGTTTGAGTTAGTTTGTTTTCTAAGGATTATCGTAGCGAACGCAAGGCTAATCACTTGAATCGGTAGCCAATAGAAGAATTAATCCATTGCACTATTACCATAATATCAACCATAGGATCAATTGAGTTGAACTAAATAGAAGTCCCTTTTATTATTAAATTTAGTTAAATCTTTGTTTTTCTAGTTCTTAGCCTAAGTAGTATTAGTAAGTTTCTAGTCTTGTAAAACTAGAGAAAAACCATATTTACTATTTAATTTAGATAAAATTAGTCTTTAGTTTTAATTTACCGTTCCCTGAGTTCGACACTCTACTTATCCAACTATACCACTAAAAGACATGTTCACTGCCGTTGTGTGCTTAATTTATAACTCAAAAGTAGGATTAAAACCAGTGCATTTTACACACATCAAGTTTTTGGCGCCGTTGCCGGGGAACGGTTCTAAATTAGCACTAATTTCTATTTTTATCGATCCTTTGTGTGGGATTTATCTTACACAAAGTTAATTCTTAGGTAATTTAGTAGTTAGTATAGGTTTTGATCAATCTCTGTTTTAATAAATTAAGTAGAAAATTTTTCTGTTTTTACCTTGAACTCGCCGAGTGCACTCGACGAAACTCGGCGAGTCCATCACTGTTCACAGTTTTAGCTTTTATTTTATTTTTGTTCTTTTTACGCGTTTTTCTTGTTTTATTTGCAGTTGTTTCATGACCCGAGGATCTGATACACCTTTGATCCCTCCTCTAGACGACCCGGAATCCGCCCTAAGGAAGAACAAAGGAAAATCCGTTGGAGAATCCGCTTCTTCAAGGAATTCGCCACTAAAGAACCGAAAATCCGTTTTCAGCAAGAAGAAGAGCAGCAAATCAGGAGCATCCAACGCCTCTTTGATAATCGAAGACCCAATTAAAGAAGACGCCGAGTACGAGACCGAGGAAGAAGAAGACCCTACATTCGGTCACGTTTCCGATTCCGACGACGAATTAGCTATTCTCATGGCTAACATTGATGAAGTCCCCATGGGGGAATGGAAGAAGAGGATACGCGATGAAATACCGGACCGGGACTTGTGCAACCCGCAATTCCCGCTACTGCTACTTTTGAGCTCAAGGGTCACATCCTGGCTCTACTTAAGGAGATCCCCTTCACAGGCAAAGACCACGAAGACGCTTACAAACACTTGGACGAAGTCAATGATGTAGCTGATTATTTCAATGTTCCAAATGTGCCTCGGGAAACTCAACTACTTCGCATGATTCCGGTTACTTTGAAGGGTGCTGCCAAGGATTGGCTCAAGTCATTGCCCCCAGGATCTATCACTACATGGGCCCAAATGAAAAAAGAGTTCATTGATCAATTCTGCCCGCCATCCAAGATATCCAAGCTAAAGAAAGCCATAGCTAACTTTGAACAACAAGCTGGAGAATCACTATATGAAGCTTGGGAGAGGTACAAGAGCCTGCTAAGGAATTTCCCACATCATGACCTCAATAATCAACAAGAAGTCTCCATCTTCTATGATGGAGTAAATGTTACCACTAGGCAATTACTTGACTCGCAAGGTCCACTCACGAAGAAGGCACCTCCAGTGATAAAGCAACTAATTGAAGAATTCTCTAAGCATTATAGAGAATACCACAATCCAAGAAATGATGTGACGAGGGGGGCCGCCTATGCAGCTTCAGAAGACTTGTCAGCAGTTATGGCTATGCTAAAAACCATGGATAGGAGGATGGATAAAATGGACCAAACGATACATGCTATTCGGGTGGGTTGCGAAAATTGCAATGTGCCTCACCTTACTAGAGACTGCGACTTGGATGAGAATGGCAACAAAAAGGTGCAAGTTTGTTACTCAAGTGGGGACCGATATGATGAAGATTGGCGTAGACCAAAGAAAGAGTGGCTCCCTTATGACGAGTACAAGAAGGCTAAGGAGGAGAAGTTCAAGCAAAAGGGAAGGGGTTTTTACCAAAAGGAGGAGCCATCACAAGAAAGAAAACCAAGTTTGGAAGAAATGCTTACCAAATTTGTAGCTGCTTCAGAAAAGAGACATAGTGATCATGATGCTGCAATTCAAGAAACAAGGACAATGCTTAGAAACCAGCAAGCATCTATCCACAACATAGAAACGCAGCTAGGGTAACTTGCTCAACAAATAAACCAAAGATCACCGGGCGAACTTCCTAGCAAAACCGAAAACAACTCACGAGGCGCGCACATAAACATAGTCACAACAAGAAGTGGGAAAATAATCACTCCTCTGGCTCCTATTCAGAATGAAGCACCCAAAGAATCACAGAAGGAGGAAGCAGAAAATCAAGCAGAAAATCAAAATCTTCAATCTGACAGCTCTACTCACCGAGTACAGAATATGGACTCGGTGAGTCCACTGCCAAATCCGAACAATCAGACCCCTGAAAAGTTTTACCAGCCGCCATTGCCATACCCAACCCGAGCTAAGAAAGTAAAGCAGGAAGAGGAGTACCAGAAGTTTCTAGATCATATAAAGGCTCTTCAAATCAACATACCCTTCATCGAAGCTGTCGCACAAATGCCCAAATATGCAAAGTTCCTTAAGGAACTTCTCACTAATAGAAGGAAGATGGAGGAAGTAAAGAAGGTAGTCCTCAATGAGAATTGCTCAGCCGCCATGCTTAACAAACTACCAAAGAAGAAGGGTGACCCGGGGAGCTTAACTTTACCTTGCCAATTTGGCAATTTGGCTACCACTCATGCCTTGGCTGATTCAGGAGCAAGTGTGAATTTAATGCCTTATTCATTCTTCAAGAAGCTGGATCTCCCGGAACCAAGACCAATTCGTATGGCGATTCATTTAGCTAACAAGACAATCACTTTCCCAAGAGGAATATGTGAAGACTTAGTGGTCAAAGTGGACAAGTTTGTATTTCCCGCTGATTTCATAATTCTAGACATGGAGGCGGATCCTCAAGTCCCAATCATCCTTGGAAGACCCTTCCTCAACACGGCAAGTGCTATAGTAGACATGAGGGACTCGAAGCTCACTTTGCGGGTAGGAGAAGATTCAGTCACATTTGGGGTTGATCAAGCTATGAAGTATGCACGGAATAGTGACGACACGACATTCTCAATTGACATGCTTGATGAATTATTGGAGGAATGCATAAGTGAAGATTCCAGCAAGTTCACAATTTTTGATGAAGAATTTGATGCAGAAAAAGACTTAATGGACATCGAGAGGCTGCTGGAAGAAGCTGAGTTTGAAGAATTGGTGAGGCAATCTGACACTTCAACTCGCCGAGTAGGGCCGATCTACTCGCCGAGTCCAAGCAAAAAAAAATAGAATTCATAAATTCAGCTACCAACTCGCCGAGTCCCTTACCTACACTCGGCGAGTACAACAAACAGAACCCAAAAACTGAGCTCAAAAGTTACCAGAACATTTGGAGTATGCCTTCCTTGAAGATGGCCATCAAAAGCTAGTCATTATAGCCTCTGACCTTTCCAACTCTGAAAAGGAAGAGCTAGTGCAAGTTTTGAAGAAGCGAAAACGGGCCATAACATGGAGCATTACCGACATCAAGGGAATAAGTCCCTCTTATTGTTCACACAAGATTAACCTGGAAGAAGGAGCAAAGCCGGTTGTGCAGCACCAAAGAAGACTAAACCCAAATATGCAAGAGGTGGTCAAGAAAGAAGTGGTCAAGCTTTTAGATGCGGGGATTCTATATTCCATTTCCGACAGCCCGTGGGTGAGTCCGATTCAAGTGGTGCCCAAGAAAGGAGGGATGACGGTCATAACCAACGAAAAGAATGAGCTTATTCCGACACGAACGGTAACCGGTTGGAGAGTGTGCATCGATTATCGAAAACTAAACGATGCCACTCATAAAGACCATTTTCCCTTACCCTTTATTGATCAAATGTTAGAAAGATTATCGGGCCATAGTTATTATTGCTTCCTAGACGGATTTTCAGGTTATTTCCAAATACCCATAGACCCATTGGACCAAGAAAAGACCACATTCACTTGCCCAAGTGGGACTTTTGCTTATCGACGCATGCCCTTTGGGCTATGCAATGCACCCGCGACATTTCAAAGGTGCATGACAGCCATATTCCACGACATGGTGGAAAAATTCATGGAAGTCTTTATGGACGATTTTTCTGTTTTTGGATCTTCCTTCCATGATTGTCTCACAAATCTTGACCTAATGCTTGCTAGGTGTGAAAAGACCGACTTAGTCCTTAATTGGGAAAAATGTCACTTTATGGTTAAGGAGGGTATAGTTTTGGGCCACAAGGTTTCCAAATCGGGAATTGAAGTGGATCGGGCAAAGATTGACATCATTGCCAAATTACCTCCACCAACTAATGTGAAGGGCATTAGAAGTTTTCTAGGACACGCGGGTTTTTACCGGCGTTTTATCAAAGATTTTTCTAAAATAACTAGACCTCTAACACAATTACTCCTAAAAGATGCACCATTTAATTTTACTAAAGAGTGTTTAGAGGCATTTGAATTTTTAAAGGAAAAATTGACTAATGCCCCGATCATTGTTGCACCAAATTGGAATTTACCATTTGAAATAATATGTGATGCTAGTGATTTTGCATTAGGAGCTGTCCTTGGTCAAAGGGTTGATAAGCACTTCCGACCCATATATTATGCTAGCAAGACTTTAAATCCAGCCCAAGAAAACTACACCACCACGGAAAAGGAATTATTAGCTGTGGTGTATGCTTTTGATAATTTCCGCCCTTATTTAGTTTTATCTAAAACAACTGTTTTTACTGACCACTCTGCTATCAAGTATTTGTTTGCCAAACAGGATGCCAAGCCAAGATTGATACGATGAGTTCTACTTCTTCAAGAGTTTGACATAGAGATACGCGACAAAAAGGGAATGGAGAATGTAGCAGCTGACCACTTGTCAAGGCTTGAAAACCCGCGATTGCAAGAAGATAGAGTTGGAGATGATTTTCCGGACGAGTATATTATGGTGACTGTGGGAGAAGAACCATGGTTTGCAAATATAGCTAATTACTTAGCTAGCAATTACATCCCAAAAGATCTCACAAGTCAACAAAAGAAGAAATTCTTTTCCGAGATAAAATATTACTTTTGGGATGAACCATATCTTTTCCGAAGCTGTGCGGATGGAATCATACGAAGATGCGTGTTCGGGAATGAAAGCTGGAAAATATTGGAGCAATGTCATAGCGGGCCCACGGGTGGACATCATGGAGCACATTACACTGCTAAGAAGATCTTTGACATTGGGTTTTACTGGCCCACGATTTTAAAGATGCAACCCAATTTGTCAAAGAATGTGATGCATGTCAAAGAGCGGGAAACATTTCATCTCGAAATGAAATGCCACAACATAGTATCCAAGTGTGCGAAATATTTGATGTGTGGGGGATCGATTTCATGGGACCATTTCCCATATCCAAAGGCAATAAATACATATTGGTGGCGGTGGATTATGTATCCAAGTGGGCGGAGGCACAAGCTTTGCCAACTAATGACGGTCGGGTAGTGGTGAGGTTTTTAAAGAAGTTATTTTCAAGATTTGGGGTCCCGAAAGCTCTCATAAGTGACCGAGGCACTCATTTTGCCAGTGATCAACTAGAGAAGGTGCTAAGTAAATATGGGGTAACCCATAAATTTTCAACATCCTACCATCCACAAACTAGTGGACAAACCGAAGTGACAAATCGAGCTTTAAAGAGAATCTTGGAGAAATCGGTGGGGAGCAATCGAAAAGAATGGTCGGATAAGCTAGACGATGCACTTTGGGCCTTCCGTACAGCTTTCAAAACCCCTATTGGTACTACACCATATAGGTTAGTTTATGGAAAGCAATGTCATTTACCGGTGGAGATAGAGCATAAAGCTTTTTGGGCTTTAAAGATGTGCAACTTCAACATGGAGGAGCTCAAGAACAACCGGTTAATGCAAATGAATGCTCTTGAGGAACTTAGAAATGATGCATACACTAGTTCTTTGATCTATAAAGAGAAAACTAAGAATTGGCATGACAGGAGGATCAAGGAAAATAAAGAATTTCATGAAGGGCAAAAGATGTTGCTCTTTAATTCAAGGTTAAAACTCTTCTCGGGCAAACTCAAGTCAAGATGGGGTGGTCCTTTTCTGGTAAAGAAGGTGTTTCCACATGGTGCTATAGAGCTATTGTCAAAAGATGGCACCCCGTTCAAGGTCAATGGACATAGAGTCAAAAAGTATGAAGAAGGAGTTCCAAGGAATGAAGGCATGGAAGAGTTGATGTTGCTGGAAGGGATTGCAGCCACGTAGAATGGGAGGAGTCCAGCTAATGACTCCTTAAAAAGAAGCGCTTCCGGGAGGCAACCCGAGTTTAGAGTTTGCATTTCTTTTTCCTTTACTTTCTTTTTAATTTCTTAGGATCTTTTTCATTCATCTTCTTCTGGAAATATGTTCTAAATGATTGCTTGAGGGCAAGCAATGCCTAGAGTGTGGGGTGGTGGGTTAAAAAATTAGAAAAAAAAATTCAATTTTTGTCAAACTGCAAGCTTTACTCGCCGAGTAGGTACGAGTACTCGGCGAGTGCTTGTCTAAATAACCAAAAAACCGCGTAAAAGCATTTGTACTCGGCGAGTAGATCTTTTCTACTCGGCGAGTAGCCAACTTACACAGACGGTATAAAAATATGAGAAATAAGGGTTTTTACCCATTTTACCCACACACTCGCCGTGCACAGCCTCCTTCAAGCGATCTTTGTGATTTTTGGCTTAATCCTCGACTTTCAAGGAAAAAGGTATGATCTTTACACTTAAAAACTCATCAAAGGTTCAAGCTTTATCACTGATTTGCCCCTATTTTGTCTAAATTCGGATTTGGGGGTTTCCTCAAATTCTAGGGTTTTAATTTTACCATGAATTAGGAGTTGTTAGGAGAATTTTCTTTTGGTTTAGTGGTTAATAGACTTAGTACAGCAAACCCCTGTGCAAAATTGGGTGTTTTAAGTGATCCATATGTGTTCGACAGATTCTGGTCCCGATGTTCATCCTACTCGCCGAGTAGGACATGAACTCGGCGAGTAGGAGGCTATACAGATCTGTTTTATTCAATTTTAATTACAGGGTGTTGTTTGTTTGTGCTTTCTTAATGTTGTCATGCAGGTACCATGTCCAGACGAGGTCAGTCTTCAAGAGGGGGAAGCCAAGGGGACATCCCGTGGCTCTCGTTCCGCCAAATCACATCCAAATCGTCTCAAGCCCGTGCCAAAAACAAGTTAGAGGCTTTAAAACAGAAAGAGATTCATTTACCCAATGCAGTGGATTGGGATTGGATGGGGAAAGTTGGTTTGGAAGAAAAGCTAACACCATATTTGGTGAAAGAATGTAATTTGGGGGATTCAACCATCATATGTGATGGTTGGTTACAGCTTTTCAAAATTCAAGAACCGGTCTACGCTGAATTATGTTGGGGGTTTGTTGCTACCATCTCATTCCGAGGTGGTAGTGAGTACTACAATCCCAATGTAGTTTCCTTTTCTCTTGGTGGGGAGCTGCGACAATGCAGCATGGCTGAATTTTCATGGAGGCTTGGAATCTATGAGCAAAGCACTATGTTGAATGAAGATTTTGAAGTTTTTTTAGAGAATTGCCACAAAGATCTCCCCGAGGGAGTGGTTGCTTCTACCTGGTGGAATACTATTGTTAACCGGGTGTACATCCCATCTACCGCACAGGAGGGTCACATACGTTCACCGATCCACCGTCTCATTCATCGGTTCATTGCCAGCACGATTAATATGCGAAAGGACTGGGACAAGGTCCCGACCCTTGACATCTTTTATCTTTGGAGTATTATTACTCCCGATGTTTTCTGCAATCTCCCCTATCGCGTAGCCAAGTATCTTGCTGAAGGGGCTGTTAAGGAGAAGATGAACTCTAAGATTAATGGAGGGATGTTTGTGACGAGGCTTGCAAGGTCATTTGGGGTATTAGATTTGCAAGAGTCAAGGGCGCTGACGGTCATTTATCCCCCTCCATTCAACATCGCATTATATAGGAGGGCAAGGATTGTGGAAAAGTTTGGTGATTCTTTTTCTATTCCTCATGCGGATGAGTCGGCTATCCCCGAGGAGCCGGGAAGGCGAGTGAGGCAAAGAAGCGAGCGGGTACGGGAAGACCCACCGGTTATTCCGGTGGAAGAAGAGAACGATGGATGGAATCAACTTGAGTACCGACGCTACTTGGATGATATTGGAAGAGGAGTTAACTATAACAATCAATCATTTGGCTATCTCTTCCAACAAATGAACATCGCACCGAGACCTGGACCCGGCTACCCCTACATCATGAGTTGGGAAGAAAGGATGAGGAAAGGCAATGAAGGAGGAGGAAGTGGAGCTGGAGGAGCCGACATGGATGATGAAGAATGAAGAATGTTTCTTTTGTGTTTTTAATTTATTTTCGTGATGTTTGATTTGGACAACTTGTTAAACTTGGATGATTTTATTTCTTGTTAGGACTTTTGGTTGCTTTCACTTTTGTCTGCATTTTTTTTCAGGATTGGAAGGTTAGGATGCATTTAGAAGTCTTATGGGTCAAGGTTCAAGTAAGGAATGTTCAATTGAGAGTGCGAAGTCTTTTCCATTAAGTTCGAGTCCGTTAGAGTTGGGAGTGTAGAGTGCTTTATTACTGGAGTAATTAGAAAAAGAGTCACTGAATTACCCCAATTCAGCACTTCCGTCGAAAGGAAAACTCAGCGCCTACTCGCCGAGTGCACATATCCTACTCGGCGAGTGCATGGACAATTACACGACTTCTCTGCAAGTTAGCAACATACTCGCCGAGTACACGACTTACTCGCCGAGTCCATCATCATTTTTCGGATTCCAGAGTTGTTTTGGGCACGTTCGTTGCAGTTTTCTCCAACTCTTTCATAGAGAATCATTGCTGGAGGTTTCTAGGAGCTGTATCCTACATATTTGAGTCATTTGCAAGTCTACCACACGCGACATGACACCCAAGACATGGATGAGTTGTTCCCATGTTTAAAGTCATTCAAAGATGGAGCTAAATTGAAGATGATCAGCCTCGCCACTGCTATCCCAGGGGAGTTTGTTCCAATTCCCTCTATACTTTAGTATTTTTCTTTATCATGCATAGCATGCAATGGGGACATTGCATGAAATAAGTGTGGGGTAGGGGGTTGGTTGAACCTTAGCAAATTTAGAATCCTAATATCATAATTTAGGTCTATTTTTAAATTTTTTTTTGCACTATTGCATACCAAAAATGTTACTTAGGATTTAATTTAGAAAATTTTGGTAAAAAGTAATTAGGATTCCATGTTAGAATTGTGTGGATGATTGTATGAAGACCCAAATGTTTAGTTGAGCCTATATACGTTATAGTGCATTTGTGGCCCCCTTATTCTAGTGAAATTATGGGACAAAAACACAACCTCGCTTAGCCCGAAGGATGCAATATGTTTAGCATCGTGTACTTGAAATGTATCCAGGAAAATTGTTATCATTAATCAATAAAGGTTGAAGTTGAGCGCCCCTGCTTAAGCATGTAGGTATTGAGTGAAAAAAAAGTGAGTTACATGAAAAAAAAGAGAGAATTACAAAAGAAAAGTTTGAAGAATTTTTGGAGCATCAAAGTCAAATATGAAATTAGAAGATCAAAAATTCCAAGAAATTCAAAAAGTTGAAGATACCAAAAACCAAACAACAAAGTGGTGAATTCAAAGAGATCAAAGATCAAATGCCAAAGAAATGAAGCATTCCAAAGAGCTCCAATGTGGTATCATAAATTGTAATTATCTAGATTATGTATGCTTGGGTTACTCAACCAAAAACACCTTGAGGTTAAGAGGTTTTCTGAGGATGGATTCGGAGGGATGCATAAAATGAGCATAGTTCGGGGTGAGTGGGCGAATGTTTATGAGGATTGTGAGTATTTAGAATATGGGGGGTTATTAGGAAAATTTTAGACACAAATGTGCGCGTTGCGGTCTTGGTATAATGGCTGAGTTTGACTGGAGTTGTCCTATGTGATTCTAATGTGTTAAAATTCAGTTTTGCTATGGGGCAAGCAAAAGTCAAGTGTGGGGTATTTTGATATGTGCATAATTAATCATATGTTTAACATATATTTCTATTCATTTTTGCCTAATTATATGCATAATATGGACAAAAGGTACTTAATAATGCTTATATTGTGTTTTCAGTCCAAAAGACATGCTTGGAAGCAGAAAGGAAAAAGGAGAAGCAATTAGAGACCAAAGAATGAAGAAAAAGGGAAAACTACACACCTACTCGGCGAGTCCACGCATGTACTCGGTGAGTTCATTAGAATGTTCCCGAAAGAAAAGTCAAGATTCCTTACCGAACATGGATTTCACACTAGTACTCGGCGAGTCCACGACCTACACGCCGAGTAGCCCCTGTTTTGTGATAATTATAAATAGCGGGTCTTAATCCGATTGAAGGAGTTCGGGGAACCTTTGGGGAGAAGCAAGCTGCGATTGAAGAGCCAGAAGAACCCTAGAGAACGAAGATACAACCTAGAATCCAATTCCGAAGAAGATTTGAGGCACATTCTCATCATTCTACTTAATCTATTGTTTCTCAATTATGGTTAGACAATTAGAATTCGTCTTATTGCTGTTAATTACCTCAATCATGAGCTAAAACTCTTAAACTTCTGTTTGGGGATACAAAATTGATATTATGGTTTGATTAATGGTAGGATTAATTAAATATTGGTGATTTTGTTAATTTTAGCTTGTTAAAGAACCTTGTGTGTGAATGATAACTAATTTTTTTGTTAATAGGAAGATAATTAAATAGTATGAACATCTTTTAATTATCAACCCCATATGTTTATGTGACCACTTTATCATATGTTTAGGACTAACGAACGTGAAACTAGAATTAATAAGAAAAATTAGGTAAATTCATGTGTGAGCTTGTTTGATGACCATCAGCAAGAGGTTAACTAAAGGACCAATTTAGTTAGCTATTACAAGTCTAAATTAACCCGAATAAATAATCTAGTGAATTAAATTAAATTAGACAACTGATCACTGTTTGAGTTAGTTTGTTTTCTAAGGATTATCGTAGCGAACGCAAGGCTAATCACTTGAATCGGTAGCCAATAGAAGAATTAATCCATTGCACTATTACCATAATATCAACCATAGGATCAATTGAGTTGAACTAAACAGAAGTCCCTTTTATTATTAAATTTAGTTAAATCTTTGTTTTTCTAGTTCTTAGCCTAAGTAGTATTAGTAAGTTTCTAGTCTTGTAAAACTAGAGAAAAACCATATTTACTATTTAATTTAGATAAAATTAGTCTTTAGTTTTAATTTACCGTTCCCTGAGTTCGACACTCTACTTACCCAACTATACCACTAAAAGACAGGTTCACTGCCTTTGTGTGCTTAATTTATAACTCAAAAGTAGGATTAAAACCAGTGCATTTTACACACATCACTATCTCAGCCCATCATGTGACCCATGAAGTCACGAAGTTCGCATTACCTCAAGCGAACTCTACAATCCCCTTCAGAAGTCGCCTCACCTCCGACCCCTATCGTCTACTACTCGCTAGTTCCAAGCATCTCGTGGTCCTTCCCAAACCAACGAACTGACCCACTCAAGTGTAAAACACCATACGGAAACACATCCCTCTCAGAATGAGATCCACCCGAAATCCCAACCTGCTCGTCCTCCACACAGATAGAGCCAAACTCACCCATCAGAGTCTGGTCGGAAGCAGAATTGGAACCACTCGTCCCAATCTCGCACTCAACTCATGACCCATGTTCCACGATTATACGTGTGCATTACACCTCGATCCTTCCGATTCGCGACAACCTCTTTCTAACTCAAAACACAACGGTTTTTGATCATTGCCGAGACCCCAGTCTCGTCCTTGGTTCGACCACTAGGTTCTCATAGACTCCTCTGGTAAGGCTACCCAAGCCTACGAACCATTATGCATCTCACTCTGACTAGTAAGGATGCGACTCCCTGCAGTTATACAACACTCTCTCTCACTGACTAACAAGTGATACGGCTCCCCATAGTCCTACAGAACTCTCTTATTGCTTCGTGAATGCTACAGCCCCCTCCCCCCCTCCCCCCCCCCCCGCAGTCTTGCGATATTCTCTCTTTCTCTCTTGATAGCTCACGAATGTTACGACTCCCCGCAGTCTCACAATACTCTCTCTGACTCAGTATGCTAAGGCTTCCCGCAGTCTTACAATACTTTCTCTCTGACTCATGTATGCTACGGCTCTCCGCAGTCACTCGATACGCTCTCCCTGACTCACGTATGCTACGACTCTCCGCAGTCAAACGATACCCTTTCTCTGACTCACGTATGCTACGACTCTCCACAGTCACACGATACCCTTTCTCCGAATCACGTTTGCTACGCCTCTTCGCAGCCACACGATACTCTCCCCTACTGACTCATGGATGCTACGGCTCCCCGTAGTCTTACAACACTCTCTCACTCACTGACTCACCATGAGCTCACTCCATGGTTTTCCCCTGATAATCCCAAGTGATTACTCCCACTCGGATCTGTCACTCTCTTATCACCCCACATTCTCATCCTCAAGTCATCACCATACTGAGTCCACTAGCTCATGCTCCATGGTCCAACCGTAGATAGGTAGACGCACCCACCCAGATTAAGCATCTCTACTCTTGACGACCATTGTTGCAACAAGACACTTTCTCCTGCTACAATTCACTTTTAGATAGCCCCGTCCGATGACAATTAGCTGAAGGGTTCCCACTGGAATAATAGCCACTCGGTACTCCACTTGCCATCTCACAAACTCAAGTCTCAAATAATCCCAAAAGTTTAGGGCGTCATACTCAGATATCCCGGTACACCATCACAGAACCTCACGATGTCTTGTCTCATCCACGGATCTTCCACTCGCACAACTCGCAATCCTCGAAATACTCCAATTCACAACTTGAAACGCGGAGGAATCGTTAATGTCAAGAACATGTTGACGATAATCCGAAACCCCATCCTCTACGGCTCAAAACCCATGCGAGAATACTCATATCGACTCTGTAGTTGATAGCCAAACAACTGTTGCCCTTTCTGGAGTGCATATAATAACCCATACATTGAACTAGAAATTCTCAACAATCGAAACCGGACCTCAACAAGCCAACCGCCTCGAATCTCAACAACTGCAACTTGAAGAGCTCCCAACCACAATAAGGTCCCTAGCCAACGGCTACTTACTGCGGTTGCATTATCTCACTCTGCACCTTGTCTCATCCACCAATGACCCAAGTCTCATATTTCTGTACTGCAGATCTCCATGATCAGTTCTCTAACCGCACCTGAACAAATCTTTGATCCTCTTAATAAAATACTCAGTTCTCCCCCACTCAGGGTTCGAAGCATCACCAATTGGCATACCAACAATCTACTCCACAGACTGTTTCACTAGGTACATCACACTTGACTCTTGGAACGTACCACGTAATCACTCAATGATCTTCCCGATGGAAACCAAGCAACTCCAAATATCCTGTAACTCAGACAAAATCTCAGAATCCTCCCGACGTGACTGCCTCAAGTCATCTCGAAGCCTCATACCGACACATCGCCGGATACCCCAACTGTTCCGAATTTGTCCTGACTCTCAATCTGGAAATAATGCACTATCACACACCTCGTCTTTGATTCCTCGACCAGCCTCCCATCGCGGGAATCATCATAAAAGCAAGAGACCTCTATCTCACAGTCGATACACAACATAGACAACGAGGGCCACCGCCCCGATATACTCCTCTTAATCACCTGGAACTGCTGCTAAAAGTATGCCTCCCTCAATAAGGCACCTCCTTGTTCTCTTCCATCTTAGTCCCACTAATGACTCTCTCATTGTATAAGAAATACCTCACAGCACACATACTGCCCAAGTACTCTGGTGAAAAGGTTGCAACCCTATGCTACCCCATGGGGTTTACCTCCAAACTCTGAAACCGGAAGCTCGTTATCTCTTTTGCTTCTCCCAGGAAACGGGGACATCACAACTCTTGTCACAGAAGGTGACGTCTCATCTATCGGTCGATTGCTCACTCAGACCGCGATCCTCCAATAAGCATCATCTCTACTCATCCCCGAGTCTTGCGACTCCTTCTGGCATCTCACCAATAAAATCTCTCGGAAACTAACTCGATTTCCCTCTCAAGGTATGCTCCATTGAAACTCGTTCGACATGGCCCTCTGGCCCCACACTCTATCATATCTGTTCTCAGTCTAATCAATCACAACGGGATAACTGGTAAACTCTGAAGCACTAACCGCCACAAATCATGGTACTCGAACCATGTTATCACCCCTCAATCTGCCACGAATCATGGTACTCGAACCATGTTATCACCTCTCAATCAGCTATGAATCATGGTACTCGAACCATGTTATCACCTCTCAATCTGCTACTTAGAACCTTTATAATTCTCCCTGTTTCGAGTACGGGTCCTCTGCTTTCAGTAGTATGGGCCCATACTACCTGCCACATCTACCCATACTTTCCACACGGATCGTCCCAGATTTCCTAAGTAGATGCTCAACCTCCTTGATCACCAATCCCGATATACATGGTCGCTATCCAGCGAATACTCTCCTCTATCAGCGTACTCTTCTGACTAAAGTTAGTCCCCAGGCTCTTCCTAGGTTCTCACACTTCTCTGCCATCAGCTGATGAAGAACCCCTCATGATGCCAACCATCTACCTCCTGAATATCGTCATATTCACTCGGTAGTTGACTCCCATCATCAAGAGTTCCACAAAGCACAAAGCAAGCAACATTCGAGCATCAAGAGGTTACGCGGGGCGTACCTCCCTTGGTACGCTCAGCGTACACAAGCATGCACATAATCTGAATAGGGACACCAACCCAGTACGCGGGGCGTACTAGGATTACGCTCGGCGTACGTCCAATATGAATTTTCTCACTTTCTTGGTCTTAAACCGTTAAGACCTTAGCTCATATCACAGATCTGGACTCCCTAGAGGCTCTTACTCCATAAAGTCTGTGACTTTAAGCCTTTACATGGCTGGTAAAGTCACAAACACCTAAAAATCTCATATTCTCATCTCAAAATGCACATATCTCATGCATAGGTTGATTCAAACGTCCAACTCTCGATTTTTGTAACTCCACACCACTAAAGACACTCAAAGAAGCTGATAATAACCTCTAGAGCTCAATATCTCATAAAGCTTCCAACTTTGGGACCAAAAACCTAAAATGAACTAAAATAATGCACAAATCTAAAGAGTGAAAAAGCTTTGAGCTTTATACTTCAACATGAAGCTTCCAACTCAGATAAGCTCAGATCCAAAGCCTGGAATCCCACTCCTTCTTCTTCAAGGCTCCTTCTTCACTCCAAAGGAACACAAGATCACTCAATAGCTCACAAATGGTCATACAAGCTCAACGGACGAGTATTTAGGGTTTGAGAGGGTTTATTGTCTGAGGATGGTGGCCAAGAATGAGGCCATCTTATTCTTTATATAGGAACACCCCCTCATTTAGGGTTTTCACTCTGTGCCTAGTACGCCCAACGTACCCTCTGGTACACCCAGCTTACTAGGTGGCTCCGCTTAAAAGTCACGCACATGAGTACGCTAAGCGTACACACACGTACGCCCACCGTACTCAACTCCCACCTTTCTCAAAGAAGGGACATATCTTGTCAAAACTTCAAACTTCCATAGTTTCCTCGATATAACTCCGTTTTCAATGAACCACATATCCATGGAAAGGTGACGAGAAGCCCTACGCTTCTAGCAACTCGTCGCAGCCCCGAGGCTTCCTTATGCCCGAGTTGCATCTCACGAACCCTAAATCACATACGATCCGAAACAGGATGTTACATAGAGTTGAATGAGGTGACAAACCTATATGTCATTTAATGGATGAAATCATGAAACTCTACCATAGTGAGATGCCACCTTGGCATTCAATAGATTTTGAACTCTTCAATGGGAAAAAAAGGAAAGTTTTTAATTCTTAAATATTTACTATAAGTTACATTTTTTAACATTCTATTGAAATTTGTAAAGTTTAATGCATTGTAGGAAAAAACTAATAGAGTTGTATGGAATGTAGGAAGATGATGTGACAATCCATTGAACTCTATAGAGTTCAATGCATTGTGGATGCCCTTAGTTGTTGCATACAAAAAATCAGTACTAAAATATGACTCGTAAAGTAAATGTAAGGGTACCTATTCGTTCGGTAGTTGGCTCCTACAAAATTCATTTTTTGGTTTTGGTATTGTCGGTACTAAAATTCTCTTTCCTGTTTTGGATATGTTTTTACATGATAATATTTCAAAAAAAGTAAATTTTTTGAAATATCAGTAAATACAAAAAAAATAAGGGAAAATGAATTATAAGCCCAACGAAGTTTTCAAACCGTTCAAAAAACCACAATTATGTTTTGTCTGTTCAAGAAAACCCAACGACCATAACCTTTTGTCTAAAAAAGCCCAACTAACTTACACTTCTAATTTAGGGTCTACCTGCTAATGAAAGTCAACGAATGACATGGCTTATGACGTGTAATTAAATATCGTAAAATGACTTGTTAGACCAACAAAGTTTCAAAACCGTTCAAAAAACTTCAATCATGTTTTGTTTGTTGAAAAAACCCAACGAACTTAGGCTTTTGTTCAATTCTCATTAGAGGCAACCAGATTCATTAGGTATACAACTAGTTGGCAAATGACATGACATTATATTTAATGACATGGAATAAACAAATTAGAATTGTCGTTTATATATGGATTTAGGGCTTGGAGAAGAGACAAACGAACGACGTTTGTGTTCGATCTCATGTAATAGCTACTTCTTCTTCTTCCTCTCAAATGTTGATGTCCAACTCAAGATCTACAAAGAAGATATTTGATGATGCAAACTCTTGTGGATGTAGATGCCCTTCTCGGATTTGGACATCTAGACTGGAGGATTATCCAGATATAATGTTTAGGGCTTGTTCGAACAGATGGGTAAGTGTAATTGAAAGCTTTATCATGTCCATTTTAATAAGTTTTTGTTTTTATAAGAAACCAAACAAATAGATAGAATATGGACATGATAAAGCTTTCAATTACACTTACCCATCTGTTCGAACAAGCCCTGAACTTTTTTCTCTGGATGATCCTCCGTTCTAGATGTCCAAATCCAAGAAGGGCGTCCACATCCACAAGGGTTTTCATCATCAAATATCTTCTTGGTAGATCTTGAGTTGGACATCAATGATTGAGGGGAAGAATAAGAAGTAGCTATTACAAGAGATCGAACACAGACGTCGTTCATGTTTCTCTTCTCGAAGCCCTAAATCGATATATAAAGGGCAATTCTAATCTGTTTATTCCATGTGATTCAATATAATGCCATGTCATTTGTCAACTAGTTGTATACCTAATGAATCTGGTTTCCTCTAATGAGAATTGAACAAAAACGTAAATTCGTTGGGTTTTTTCAATAAACAAAACATGATTGGGGTTTTTTGAACGGTTTTGAAACTTCGTTGGTCTTACAAGTCATTTTCCGATATTTAATTACATGTCATAAGCCATGTCATTCACTTTCATTAGCCGGTTGACCCTAAATGAGAAGTGAACAAAAGTGTAAGTTAGTTGAGTTTTTTAGACAAAAGGTTAAGTTCATTGAATTTTCTTGAACAGACAAAACATAATTGGATTTTTTGAACGGTTTGAAAACTTCGTTGGGCTTATAAGTCATTTTCCAAAAAATAAAATAAAAAAATAATGTTCAAAGTATATTTTATATTACATGTACTCTGAAAAATGAATACTTAGTGTAGATCCGCATTTGATATTTTCGTAAAATACTAAAACGAGAGAATTCATCTTGTTGCTCTTAAAACAAGATTTTTTTCATATGTTTCTCACAGAAAACTATTCATTAAATATTAAAATAAGATTTTAGGAATGATTTTCAAGACCAGCTTGTACTGGGAAATAAACTCGATAACCGTAGGTGACATGATAATCTATTCAATACCATAAAAAAACTCTTTATTTTATTTTCTTACATCGATGGATGGAATTTAAGTCCTTAAAAACTATAAACCACCTTACATCTCTCCTTATTCCATATCGAAACCCTAAACAAACATACAACCGGCCGCACTCTTCTACACCATGAGCTTAAGCAGCAATAGACCTCCCGGAAGACCTCGACGTCGGGCTGAACATCACCGTCTCCTTCCTGTTAAACTTCAAGCTCCATGCTTGTTCCGGCGTCATCTGGTATGCGTTTGCAATCACATTCACCGGCATAGCCCTTAGAGCAGAAGTATGACCAGCCAAGGTGTTAATCATGGCGTTGTCATTGGTCCTGAAAGCTATCCATTGGCACCCTTGTTCGCCTGCCTTTTGCACCACCGCAAAGTTCTGTGGCACCACCACTAGCTGCCCTTCCTGGATCTGGTCGTCGAACACTGTTTGTCCCTCGTGGTTCACTATCTGCATCCCCATGTCTCCCTTTGTCACGTAGATTATACTGTGTGCATTCATCAACCAGTGTGGCGACACTATAGCATTCTGCACTCGTATATCACGAATAAGATCATTAATGATAAAAATATATGATCTGGTGATTATAAGTAGTTACTAAATACTAACCCTGCGAAGAACTCCCCTTTCGGCACTGAGTTGAAGCATTTGGAGGATGGGGAGTTTGAAACTGTTGAGATTGTTGCACCATCCAGCTTGTGGGTTATAGAAATCTGCACGTGAAGGATCGTCGATGTTGTGTGTCATCTTAGCTGAGCAAATGGTCTCTTCGAAACCATTAGCGGCACCTCCACGGCCTCTTTGTTCTTGTTGCTCACTCTTCATTGGTGGCCTGATAACTTGAAGACCTCTTTCCACCTTCACAATGTGACCTCTGGTGTCATCTGGACTTTGAAGTTTCTCAGCTGTCTCTTGGTCGACATTGAATACCTCTGCAAGCATTTCAAGATCGAAGCCACGGAAAATGTTGCCGGAACCCTCCTCCTGTGACTGTCCTTTCTGACTCCTCCCCCATGTTTTTCCTCCTTTTTGTTGTTGTTGTTGTCCTTGTCCTTGTTGTGGGTTTCCAGCAAGGAAGAATCTCTGCATGAACCAAGTTTAATTTAATATTGTTGTAGCGATAAAAAAAAATGGCAGAGTTGTAGGTTTTATTTTAAGATTATATATGCGTACGTACTCTGTGGAACTGGTCAAGCTGGTTTGCTGAGTTAGTGGAGTCGAGCAAAGCAACAGCAATAACTTCCTCTTGTCCGTCGTTGTACATCCAGTGAGCAGCTCCGGCGGGGAAAACCACCACATCACCTTGCTGGAAATGGCGGATCTTCTGGTGGCGATCTTGGAACGATTCACTTCCCTCCTGAAGTTGTTGCGATGACTGGAATGTCTCCGGACACCCAGGTAACATAGTTCCTTGATAACCCCTCCCTAGAACAAACAAAAAAACAAATTAAATCCCCATAAGTATAGATAAAATATTAGAAATTAAACCGATCGAGTTAATTACCTTGTACAATGTAGACCATGAGGGGAGTGTTTACGTAAGAAGGTAAAAGAAGCCCTTGTGGTTGGATATGGTGGCGGATGACCTCCACTCCGGCACACAGGAACTGCTGGTTGCTGGAATCAAAGAAGTCAGTCCACCCAGCTTCAGCTTGAACTCGTTCATTGGGTTGAAGAGCATTGATTCTTTGAATCTGGCACTGGTTTTGCTGCTGCTGCTGCTGGAAAGGGCGTAAAGCAAGGCAGCCATGGAAAACTAAGAGGAAGCTTAGAGAAAGAGAGAGGATGGAGATGTTAGCCATGATGGTGGTGGATGATGATGGTGGAGTCTTAGGAAGAAGTGGAATTTAAAGAAGAGGAGGGTGGATGAGAGATGGACACATAAGGAGGTGGTCGTAGAAAGATTGAGCCAAGTTGCGGCATGCATGATGACTTGGAAGGTCTCATTGCTTGACACATAATTAAGAAAGATGCTGGTTTTGGTAACAATGACAGAGAAACTAGCGGCCGGATGTTTTTATTTGCACCAAAGCTTCGGCTTCTCATTTTCTAAACGTACTCAAGTTTAATGATCACACCTACATATACATGGTTATAAGGTCACGCCAATGGCGATTTAATTGTGAGTTTAACGGGAAAAAGGGTGTTCAATACTTAAACCCAGGATTGTGAGTGGAGTTCAAACCCACGATTGTGAGTGGAGTTCAATGAAGTGGGGTTTATTCCCCATTGAAACGGTGGTATGCAATTTTTTTTTTATTTAAATTCACCAAAAAAACTTTTACACCCTACATATATATATACAATGTATATGTCATTATTTTCTTATTTATAATATTTGTAATTTACTTTATGTTATATTGAATAATTTAAATCATCATGGTAATTTATATTATAATATTCTAAACAAAAAAATATTTAAATCTTAAAAATATTTTAAAACAATAACATATACAACAATCATTAATTAATAATTTACAATTTATAACTTTTAATTTCTAATTAATGTAATATTATAGTTTTACAATATTATTTATAAAAAGATATAATTAAATGTTGATGTGGAAATTCATTAAACTTTAAGAATTTAATGGAGTGTAACGTTTAATGGATAAAATGATACAGTCAGTGGAATGTTGATGTGACAATTCATTAAACTCTTAAGAGTTCAATGCATTGGAGATGACCTAAGTGGATGTTTGATAAATGAATTATTAGTTTATCTAATTTTCAAAAAATCAAATAGTTAAAAAAGTGTTGGCAAATATTAATTTTACAGTAAAAAAAAGTTTTTTCAAAAAATCATGAATTCTTGACCTTTTCAAAAAGCCAATTTGAGAAACAATCCTAAACACACCCTAATTTTTCAGTGAACCAAGTTAATGACATTTTAATTTATTTAACTTTTTCGTTTGCGTTGAGATATGTAATGAATATGGATAAAGTGACACCATTTTTGATTTTTTTCTTTTTTTTAATAAATTTGTATTATACTATAGCTGATTTTTTTATCAATATATGCAATCATATTTTGATTTATATCTCCTTTTTTTTTTATCAATTTAAGAAGAGAATATTTGTTTACCAATTGATGGATTTTAAAATTTGATTTTTCCTTTTTTCCTTTTTTTTTTGCATTTGATTAAAACATAAATATATACATAAATTTTAAGAAATCGATGACATAATATATTTTGAGACATAGGTTCTTTCTATAAATAAGTATTGTTTTTACTAGTCTTGTGTATATTCATGGTAAGACGGGAAACATTTTTGGAATAGGGTTTAAGATTTTTTTCGTATGGCAATGCCACTTTACCCATTGCGGCATCCGAAAATGGGTGAACTTTGTCTCGATCAAAAATGAAAATAAGCCATTGTAATATTAATTAAATTTATTTAGTGGTCACAATACAACGACTGAGAAAACAAACAGACAACAAGTTGCACCGTTAAATGTTTTTTTACGATAAATGTTTTGTATTAACGAGTCAAAGCCATTACCTACGTATCAAGGCAATTGAAAGTGAAATGAGCATGGTATGGAACCAGTACGGACCTGAGAATTCCGAGTATTGAAATAGGTGGAAATTCGATACTGAGTACCGAACTGAATTAATATTACCGGAAATTGTATCAGTTTTCGGTACTAGCATTGGTACCGAATTCCAAAATTTTGTAAATTTAGAGTACTAAATACCATCCTATATGTCTAAATTTGGTACGGGATCGAGATTTGATACTAACTACTCATCCCAATCAAAAGTTATAGAAACCCATTATAAAGTGCATGATCTATAGTTGGTTGTCAATGTGTTTGCTTTATAATTCTAGAGACATTTTATGGTACTAAATCTAAGCTTTATATGTATTAAAAATCCTTCAATATATGTTAAAAAAACTTAAATATGTAGAAAATAAGGTGGGTGGAAATGACAAGAGATTAGGATTGTGAGATATTTTCATATTTTCGGTAAGTCAAATGTTGTCGCGGATTCCCTAAGTCTCAAAGAGCATGAAAACCCAATGTGTGCAAGATCGATGCGAATTGATTGAAGAATCTCATTAAAAGAATTAAATAAACAAAATATGTGGTCTTGAATAAATTAAGAGCAAGACAAGAAAAAAGGATTTTGGAAAGAACTTGATATTTGAAGGAGATAGACATGGTTTGAAAACCTTTAAAACCCGAATTTGTTTCCCTAAGTTCGGTGGAAACCGAAGGTAATATTTGAAGAAAACTCCTAAATCGAAGTGCATTATCCATGTGGGTTGTACCAAACTTTATCGTAATTTACAAAAAGATATTGGTATCTAAAGATGAAAGTAAAAACTGCTAAGTTTGTTGCAAAGAGTGTGTATTGTTCCCAAGTTAAGGTTAAGTATTATATCACATATTGTAGCCTACAATCCTTACAAGATTTCATCGGAAAATAGGATGCCATCGACATGGATCTTATTATGAAGTTTCGAAGAACGAATAGAAGTCATGATGCCAATTAGGTTATTTTCGACAAATTAAGAGTGTCATATTGGAGAAACTTGCTAAGGTATATGTTGGCGAAGGTGGTTAAAATCCATGAAGTGCCTTTGACAATCATGTTGGATCGAGATACTCGTTTTGCCTCAAGATTTTGGAGCTCTTAACCATAAGAGTAGGGTAAACACTTCAACTTGAGTATCGTATATCACCCCCATACCGAAGGACGGAGTGAGCGAACAAATCAATCTGTGGAATATATTATGTGATCACATGTGATAGATTGTGGAAGTAATTGGGATCAACACCTACCAGTTATTACATTTGCTTACTAACATAGTTGTCACTCAAGTATTGACATGCCTAATATGAATTCTTATATAAAATGGGGTTTCATACTCCCTCTTGTTGACTCGAAGATAGGTAGAAGCTATAACATCGAGTTTTCGAGTATGTTCATCTCTAGCTTATTTGAAATAGTTAAAGGAAATTGAGATTTGCGGTTTACGTTACACGTAGAAAATGTACTCTACATGTTGGTCTACACTATGCTTAGTTAAGTGCTACACAACACGTACCTACATCTAGCGCAAAAACATAGATTTCGGGCCTTGGTGTAACATCCCAATTTTCACAACCAAAAATTTCATTTTTAATTAAGTAATTTATAAAATTGTTTACTGAAAAACATCATAGAATCATATCAAATCATAAAACCATAGTCATATGTTTCAACCATATCAGCAAAATAGTAATAATGTCAGAGTACAATCCCATGGATCTCAAAATGTGGAAATCATATACGTGCGATGCGTTGCTACCGTGTCGGCTCCTTCCCCTTCGCTGAAGAGGTACCTAAAAAAAACTGAAAACTGTAAGCACGAAGCTTAGTGAGTTCCCCCCATCATACCACATACCATAAACGTATACTGCATATCCCTCGGTATCTTTCAACCAATATCTGACCGGTATAACCGGAAGCTGGACTTCCCTTCGGTATCTTTCAACCGGTAGCCGGGAGTTGACTTCCCCTTCGGTATCTTTCAACCGGTAACCGGGAGCTGACATCCCCTTCGGTATCTTTCAACCGGTAACTGGGGACTATTTCACCCCTACCACTACCATATAATAACATATCATGAACATACTGCTAGGCATGGATGGGCACTGTCTACCCCTTCGGTATGTTTCAACCGGTAACCGGGGACTATTTCACCCCTACTACTACTAACACATATATCATAGCATCCTAGCACATAAAGCATATCAGATAGTGGCATACCAGACAATTATCACAAAGACAATCGTCTAACAAAGAACTCCTACTAGTGGGCCGACATTGTGGCCTTAGACCCACCTCTACTGAAAGGTAACTCACCTCGTAAGGTTGAGTGTCGAATCTCTCGAAAAGTAATCTCTAACAGTTGCTCCAATGACTCCCGGCTATTATAATCATAACAACACTCCATCAAAATCTATAATACTTCCTAGGGTAAAATGACCATTTTACCCCTTTGGTCTAAATTAGACCATTCCCAATGCCTATTTCCATCTTATCTTTCCCAGCCCACAATTAACACACTAAGGCCCACTAATGGCCTAATTTTCTAAATTTGGCCCAACTCTTCAAATGGGCTTTTCACAAGTCCAATAAATCCATAGCTCAAAATGAATAATCTCGAGTGGCCCAATATGGCCCAAAAGGCCCAATACTTCTAATTCCAAATTCCCAGGCCCAGAACTATACTCCACTGTGGGCCACATGGCCCAATAGCCCAGGCCCAACCCTTTAAGGCCCAAAAAGCCCAAGGTTGCCACTCCGCATGCGTACACGCGGCGTACCTGGCACGTACGACCAGCGTACGCTGGTCATGACCGCAAACAGGAAGTTGACCCAGTACGCACAGCGTACCAAGGTGTACACTTAGCGTACTGGCCAACTTTCCTGGGACTTAATTTGTGACTTAATCCATTAAGTCTTCATGTCCAAAATGTAGATCCAAGTCCTTTAAGACCACCTAATCCATAAAGTCACAAACTTTATGTGCTTGCATGCATGGTTGGGGTCAAAACATGATTTTGGTGCTTTTAATAAGCTTTATAACCATCAAACACTTGCATGGTTGTGGCTTAACCATCAAGCTCCGATTTTTATGAATTTTAGTACCTCTAAGAGCCCAAAAGGACAGCTCTTATGGTCTGAAATCATCAAGATGCAAGAAGCCCAACAATGAAGTCCAAAAGTGGCATAAAACACCCCAACATCAAATCTAAACATGCAATGATCAAGTTTGAAGGTTGATACCTCAAATGAGTCAGAAATGGTGCTAATCTCCTGGATCTATTTGAATCCTTGCTCCTTCTTCAAACTCCTTTCTCTTCTAAACACCAAAAATAACACTAAAATGCTCTCAAGTGGCTTCCAAATAACAAGAACACACAAATATGGGTTAGGGTTTTCGTGGTGGCTGTCTAAGGGTGAGAGGGAGGCTGGAACAAAGGCATAAGGTCCTTTATATAGGGATCAAACCCTAAAATTTAGGGTTTTAGAACCTACATACGTACGTTGGGCGTACCAGCATGGCCTCCTTGTTCCGGTTCCTTGAGTACGTTGAGCGTACCTGGCAATGTACGCCTCGCGTAATGCCCTTCTCAACCCAATTTTTGAAGCCCAACTATCCTGGCCCAAACCAAAACAACCCATTATTCAATAAGATAATTAATAATAATACCTGGTAAATCTCGGACGTTACAAATCTCCCCCACTTGAATTAGACTTCGTCCTCGAAGTCCGTTGCTACTGCTGAAAATAACCCGGTTTAGTGCTCCCTCATCTCGTCTTCCAGCTCCCACGTCTATTCCGAACCCTTGCGGTGCTGCCACTGCACCTTCACCAGCTCTACTTCCTTGTTCCTCGACGCCTTCGTCTTCCTATCTAGAATAACTATCGGTCGTTCGATGTAGATCAGGCTGTCATCTACCTGAATATCCTCGAGAGGCACCACTGCAGAGTCGTCTACCAGGCACTTCCACAGCTGGGAGATGTGGAAAGTATTGTGAATCTGGCTAAGCTCGGCTAGCAGATCCAGCCTATATGCCACCTTGCCCACCCGGGCTGCAACCCTGAAAGGACCGATGTACCTGGGGCCTAACTTGCCCCGCTTCCTGAACTGGATGATGTCACACCCCGATCCTTGTCGGAATCGATCGAGACGTGATATATTGTTCAAAGTCTCATGACAACTATGTTATAATATGATTAGATTCAATTAAGTACTAAGTATGCAAACAAGATCCACAACATACAAATACAAATCCAAATACGAACAACATCTATTACATCAAATTTAAATAGTCTTGTGGATTTCTAAGGCACAACCTATTTTTCATCAACTTCATTCTTCAAATCTGCATCATGGGTAAAAACAGGTCAACTACGAGAGTTGGTGAGTAATCTAATTTTAGTAGAGAAAATTGTGAAGTTGAAACCTTTACATCAAATTTAAATAGTCTTGTGGATTTCTAAGGCACAACCTATTTTTCATCAACTTCATTCTTCAAATCTGTATCATGGGTAAAAACAGGTCAACTACGAGAGTTGGTGAGTAATCTAATTTTAGTAGAGAAAATTGTGAAGTTGAAACCTTTATAATTGGAAATTTGTTTTCTTTTGAAGTCGGCAAACAATTGTATTTGAGATAACGGTTTATAAATCAAAAATTGATTAACAAATGATAACAACAACAATAAGTCCTCACCCTATATATATACATATGTATATATATAAATATATATAGGATGGAGCATCTAATCATCATACACACTCAACCACGTGTGATCAATCACCTTAGCGTCCCAAGGCGGGGTGGTTAACCCAATAGCGCTATTATTGTCCATAACGTACCTCAAGAATACGGGCATAGTCATGGAGATTAGACTAAAAATGGTAATGCACTACAAGTACATGTAGCGTAAACAAACAATAGTTATATAATTAATGACTAACGTATAAATGTCCCAACAATGTCTCAATTGTGATAAAACAATAAAATGAAGTTGGAACATATTAGAACCACATGATACACCCCAAAAGTATTGAAAATTATAAAGTATGGGGTAGATTACTCACTTTAGTCCCAAAACGAAATGCGTGTGTCGTACGATAGACGGTTCGGGTCAAAATGACGTAGAACCTAATATAATTAATAGTTTTGGTTTAGGAACTGCTAAACGAGAATGGAGTATTAATACAAATAATTAGACACATATTATTATATTAGATGAATTAACAATAATTCATTTCGATTATAATATTAAGGTATTTATTTGTTAAATAAATTTTAAATTGAATTACTTACTTTGCATAATTAATTTATATTTTTAATTTAGGCCAGATTTTAATAATTTCTTATTAAAATAATAACTTGCCCAGTTATAATTATTTACAGATTTTAACAATTATTTATATGAAATAATCATTAAAATGCATTTTTACATGCTTAAATACTTAGAAAAATAGTTTTAAATAGTAAACAGTATTGAAAAATTATGAAATTATTAGGAAATGATTATTTCATACAATATGAATTACTGTAAAATTTGTATATTTTTCTGAACTGTTTTAGTATTTATTTAATATTTTAATGATTAAACAACACAAAATTCGGGAAAAATAGTAAATGATTCTCAAAAAATCTGTAAAATTAACCATAGTTTTATAACATGATTTAGAGCTCAGTGTATAAGTTTCAGATATTTGTGACTATGGGAAGTATTTTTTATATATTTCATTATTAATTAATCAATAAAATCATAAATAATAGTAAACAGTAATATAAATGCATGAAACTTCATATATCATGTTTAATCAGTATACATGTCATCCCAGAATTTTCTCAGAATTTATTGAATGCAACAAGTATTTTATGTGAATTATTGCCCTACTTTATTGAAATAATTATGATAATTCAATAAAAATAAGTTATTTTCTGAAAATTTCCAGAACTTCTTATTTTATTGATGGTATTCTGAGAAAAATCAGGTTTATGAAAAAAATGAGTTTTAGATATTTTTGTGGATTTAATTTGTTTCTTGTATGAATTTGAAACTTTTAACAACATACCTTGATGAATGCTTCTAGAGGGATGAAGATTTGAGTATAATAGATTGTTCTTGGATGGAATATGAGTATTCTTGGAGGAAATTTCGAGATTGAGAGTGAGAGAAAGAATAGACAATGTTTAAGTGGTGAAGAGAATAATGTGTTGGGAGAAAAATGAAAGGAAAGTGGATGGGAGGTGTGAGTGGGAGACCATGGGAATAATCTTTTTGCTTTTGGTGGTCTTCATAATTTCCCACTAACACAAGCATCTTTTTACATAATTAATATAAGAATTTTATAAAATTTAATGTAAAGTTTATAAAAATAGAGTTTTATAAAATTTAATGTAAAGTTTATAAAAATGAAGTTTTATAAAAGATGAGTTATTATTTGATTATAACAATCTACTTTGATTTGAAGTTTAATTATAGCATTCAAGTTTGATTCTTTTAAATTTAATTAGAGCATTATACTTTGATTTGATTTTAATATGGTATCATAATTTAATTTGATTATAGTTATAACGTTGTACTATACTATGTTGCTATTAACGTCAATTTATATCGTAGTGTATGAGTTTTGATCCTATTAGCGTCAAGTAATCTTGAGTAGGGTCTGAATGAGATTGCGAGAGGTTTCGTTTGTGATCTTTTTGAGTGTCCGGCTTCGCAACGCAAGGTCCATAGACCCCGTTAAGCCATGATTTAGTGTCCTACACAATCCCGATGATTGTGCAATAGTGTTTTATCGCTTTGGTTCATTGTTTAGCACTGTTAAGGCTAAGGAAAATCAAACACATGAACTTTCCAAATGATGTTTTCTCATTAAAATAGCGAATTGTACAGTGATTACATAACGTAAACCCTATCATACAAGGGTTAATGGAGTTGACCGGTTTGACTAGTTGACTTTGTTTGACTTTGACTTGACCGAAATTTGATGGTCGTCACATCATCCCCCCGTTAGAGGGAATTTCGTCCCGAAATTTGCATTTTGATTGGGACTTCAAGAGTTTGGAAAAAGATGTGGAAAACTTTTCGTAGTACAAGAAATTGATTATGGTGAGGAACAACCCTCCTGATGTCACATGATGACCTTGGAAATTTCTTATTGTAACTTGAACTGAGTCAATTTAAAAGGAGTTTATTGTTTTGGGATGATAGAGTATTCTATGTGTGCTTTTATACTCTCTGTTTTATCCTTGGTATTACCACTATGAATATTTTATAACGTAGTTAGCGAGTTCCATCATTACGAATGTTTCAACAAATTTTGACGAAATTTGCATTATAAGTCCTACAAGTTCTTTTATAGTCGATTGACGTAAACTAGTCGTATATCATTAAGATTGCAAGGGCATTTTGGATGGGTGACCCTGCCTTAAGTCCACAACTAAACAAGGAACATGGAATGAGGCGGAATCACACATTCTAAGTCCATAGAATCTTAATGATATATGACCATAATGTTTACACTAGCCCTCATAGATTCTAGGGGAGTAGTATTATTGGGCTAGAAGTAGGAATTGTAGTTTAAAATAAAATAGTTATAAGCCTGATATCTTCAAACTTGGGCTTTGGCCCCTCCCGATTCCTAATCAGAATGGTCCAATATTCCCAATTCTCCAAGCGACCAAGCGGTATCAAGAAATCAAAATTGATTCATCCCCATTTTCCCAATTCGCTGCCTATCTCGCCTGCTTTTCGTTTATCGCTGTCTCGCCAAGTCAGTCGCTTGGTCTCACTCTCGCCAATCACCATCGCCAAGTGCCTAAGTCCCCATTCACACTTCACAGAAATCAGGTATGTAATCCCGAGACCCAAATCCTGTTCAGATGTTCTTTCTTTTCTGATTGTAAGATTGTTGATTGTTGGTGTTGGCGTATTGCACTGCTGCTGCTGTTTTCTGTCAATTTGTTGCCTATTTATGCGTTACTACTGTCTTACTGAGTTTCCTTTTAATTTGGCTGTCATTTGCGATTTGGCGATTTGCCAATTTGATTTATAAGTTATGAACTTATAGATTTGGTTATTGATTTGGTTATGCTTAACAGCTTGTCAGCTTCAAACAAAACTGAAAAGTGACAACAAAGATTGATTTGGTTATTGTTAAATGAGTTATTGGTTATTGTTATAATTTTGATTTTGATTTTTTTTTTGTTAATTTCAGTTTATAATATTTTCGCCCCCCCTCCCCCAAGTTAATTGTTCAAGCTCCGCTACTGATAGATTCACTGGTAAAAACCCTGAGTTTTTACATAGATGATAAGACTTATTTGGGTTTTGTCGTGTTCCCAAGATTCATGGTTTATAGACTTGAATAGATGCTAGTTTTAGTAATAAAAAGAAATTTAGAATTTAAATGTCGATGTTAGATGCTTGTACTGATATTTAAGGGGTTAAAAAAAATAAAGTTTTATTAGTTACCTATAGCGACACTCAAGTCATAATTTGCATGTGTGAAGACTTGGAGTACTTTCTAATGAACAGTGTGCTACTGGGGAAATTCGAAACTGGTACGTAGCTTCAAAGTCAAGAATATGCAGTAGGCATGTGATGCATTAAATGCATGAGGCACAAAAGTCCTAATTTGCAGCAACATATACGTATATGTGTGTGAATTGAAGAAGAAGGTTACGGCTCAAAGACCATTCATTTCCTCTTTATTTTTTTATTTATTACTCCTCCCACTTACCTTATATAAATCATCACAGAAGAAGGTAACGGCTCAAAGACCATTCATTTCCTCTTTATTTGTTATTCGTTACTTCTCCCACTTCCCTTATATAAATCATCACATTCTTACCGCGACTCTTTAACTTCTCCCTCACAAATGGATCCGCCTGCAGATCATCAAAACCCCATAGATGACCTCGATCGGTTTCAGTACTTTGATCATCAGGATCTGTTCAGGTATATATAAATGTCACTCATTACACCATCTTTCGCACATAAAAGTGATTTTGTTTATATTGATCAAAACATGGTTTGATTTTTGCAGTGGTGACCTGCTCAACCATTAGGATTTCGAGTTGTCGGAAAAATCGCATGAAGTGCTCGATCAGAATGTTTCCACAGTACTTAACAAAGATCAAAACATCATTTCTAGAAATGAGTTTCATGATCTTGATCCCCTTGAAGACCCCCTTGAAGATATCAGCTTATGGGATTGTTGGGAGGATGGTAATTTACCATTGGTTAGTTTCAGTGAAGATTGTAAATCCGGTGGCAAGGCTATAGGTAGTTCTAGTGCTGCCACCACTGATCACGGTGACCGGAAGGTGGCAAATAGATCGAGACCATTGGAGTTTGAAGAGATAGCGAAGTACTTTGAGATGCCGATAATCATGGCAGCAAAGGAACTAGGGATAGGGTCAACATTGTTGAAGAAAAGATGCAGAGAGCTAAACATAAACAGATGGCCTCATAGAAAACTTAAGAGCCTTCAATCCCTCATTCAAAATGCCACGGTAAACTACGATAATAACCTTCTATACATTACTCATGCATGTATGCATGCACTTGGTAACCAAAGTAGTTTTGGTATTTTCTAAAATTTTAATTATTAGTTTCTTTATAACATAAACATAGGCCCTAGGCATATGCCTCATCGAATCAATTGTTTTACTACGATTTCTGATTTATATTTACATAAACTTAACTCATTGTAAATTTTATGAACTCACACGAAAAATATATTGCATCTACCTAAAAAAAATAGGAGTTGGGATTAAAGGAGGAGGTAGAGACGTTAGCAGGGCACAAGAAGATGATGGAGAAATTGCCAGGTATGGAATTGACAGAAAGAACAAAGAAGCTTAGGCAAGCTTGCTTCAAAGCTATTTATAAGAAGAGAGGACTTAACAATCCTTAGTCCTTACCTTTTCTTTTAGCCATTTTGTTATAATTAGTGGATTTTAATCTACATTGTATGTGTTTTTCTCTTGATAGTTTGATACCTTTTTTAGTTTCATTGTGTTTGTCTATTGATTTTTTATGCAGAAAATTTTGTATAATTTGGGTATTATAGTTTGTATTATGTATTTAGCTATATTCTAGATTGCCGACACGACTACGCTAACGACTCTATACCAGAGGTCTATATAAATAGACTTATGAATTTAGTAGGAATAACTTGATTATAATCTTGTGATTTGTTCCATGTCTGATCCACTCCTAAGATTCACTCGACATGCCCCCAGTTATGTGTAATTAAAATTTTATTAGACTGTTGATCCTAATGAGTCTACCCTAAGTCCACAACCAAACAAGGAACATGTCAACTATGAGAAACACACATATGGACTTGTGAGTTATTTGTAAATTGATTAGGGAAATAAAGTTTTTTTTTTTTTTTTTTTTTTTTTTTTTTAGACATTGTTGGGTAAAATAATTGTAAAACACTTGTTGGGCCATGGTTAGGAGTGTTGGGCACCTTTTGGGCTTTCCATGGTTACTAAATGTGAAACATGTAGCACTTGTGTGGGCCCCCACAAAACTAAGTTTTCACATTTCTTTCCCACTTCTAGGCCCATTAGGGAACTTAATAGTCCAATGAGTTGGCCATTTTGGAGTGTATCCTTTCGGATACGTTTGATAAGGTCGGGTATTTTGATGGCTCAAAAGTAATGTGAATGACGCGTTTTGGCCTATAGGTTTGGGAACTCTCGCCTTTGGTCCCCAGATAAGCAAACTGGTCCCTCGGTTGATTGGGATGTATACGAATGCTTACCTAGTCAGGACTTTCGGGCTACCGGCACCTCCCCCTTCCAGTTACTACACGTCCATTACTATGATCCTACCCAACTAGAGTGGATGACTTTGAATTTCTATGAGCTATAAGGAATACATATATGTATATACATTTTGTTAAACAACTTGAGTATGTGTGTGATTTTCAAAGAAAGTGGAGAATATTCACAAGTGTATGCACACATATAAGTGTCAGGAGTAATACGTATGCACATAAGGGAGCAATTAACACACAAAGGTATTCCTAGGATTTTCTAAGTGCGAATTGCATGCAGTTGTGTGTGCATTTTATAAACTAGCATACGAGAGGACCCTAGAGGCTATAGACTAGGTCAAGGTAATTAACCTAATTCCCTATAGTCAAGGGCTTTGATACCAATCTGTCACACCCCGATCCTTGTCGGAATCGATCGAGACGTGATATATTGTTCAAAGTCTCATGACAACTATGTTATAATATGATTAGATTCAATTAAGTACTAAGTATGCAAACAAGATCCACAACATACAAATACAAATCCAAATACGAACAACATCTATTACATCAAATTTAAATAGTCTTGTGGATTTCTAAGGCACAACCTATTTTTCATCAACTTCATTCTTCAAATCTGCATCATGGGTAAAAACAGGTCAACTACGAGAGTTGGTGAGTAATCTAATTTTAGTAGAGAAAATTGTGAAGTTGAAACCTTTATAATTGGAAATTTGTTTTCTTTTGAAGTCGGCAAACAATTGTATTTGAGATAACGGTTTATAAATCAAAAATTGATTAACAAATGATAACAACAACAATAAGTCCTCACCCTATATATATACATATGTATATATATAAATATATATAGGATGGAGCATCTAATCATCATACACACTCAACCACGTGTGATCAATCACCTTAGCGTCCCAAGGCGGGGTGGTTAACCCAATAACGCTATTATTGTCCATAACGTACCTCAAGAATACGGGCATAGTCATGGAGATTAGACTAAAAATGGTAATGCACTACAAGTACATGTAGCGTAAACAAACAATAGTTATATAATTAATGACTAACGTATAAATGTCCCAACAATGTCTCAATTGTGATAAAACAATAAAATGAAGTTGGAACATATTAGAACCACATGATACACCCCAAAAGTATTGAAAATTATAAAGTATGGGGTAGATTACTCACTTTAGTCCCAAAACGAAATGCGTGTGTCGTACGATAGACGGTTCGGGTCAAAATGACGTAGAACCTAATATAATTAATAGTTTTGGTTTAGGAACTGCTAAACGAGAATGGAGTATTAATACAAATAATTAGACACATATTATTATATTAGATGAATTAACAATAATTCATTTCGATTATAATATTAAGGTATTTATTTGTTAAATAAATTTTAAATTGAATTACTTACTTTGCATAATTAATTTATATTTTTAATTTAGGCCAGATTTTAATAATTTCTTATTAAAATAATAACTTGCCAAATTATAATTATTTACAGATTTTAACAATTATTTATATGAAATAATCATTAAAATGCATTTTTACATGCTTAAATACTTAGAAAAATAGTTTTAAATAGTAAACAGTATTGAAAAATTATGAAATTATTAGGAAATGATTATTTCATACAATATGAATTACTGTAAAATTTGTATATTTTTCTGAACTGTTTTAGTATTTATTTAATATTTTAATGATTAAACAACACAAAATTCGGGAAAAATAGTAAATGATTTTCAAAAAATCTATAAAATTAACCATAGTTTTATAACATGATTTAGAGCTCAGTGTATAAGTTTCAGATATTTGTGACTATGGGAAGTATTTTTTATATATTTCATTATTAATTAATCAATAAAATCATAAATAATAGTAAACAGTAATATAAATGCATGAAACTTCATATATCATGTTTAATCAGTATACATGTCATCCCAGAATTTTCTCAGAATTTATTGAATGCAACAAGTATTTTATGTGAATTATTGCCCTACTTTATTGAAATAATTATGATAATTCAATAAAAATAAGTTATTTTCTGAAAATTTCCAGAACTTCTTATTTTATTGATGGTATTCTGAGAAAAATCAGGTTTATGAAAAAAATGAGTTTTAGATATTTTTGTGGATTTAATTTGTTTCTTGTATGAATTTGAAACTTTTAACAACATACCTTGATGAATGCTTCTAGAGGGATGAAGATTTGAGTATAATAGATTGTTCTTGGATGGAATATGAGTATTCTTGGAGGAAATTTCGAGATTGAGAGTGAGAGAAAGAATAGACAATGTTTAAGTGGTGAAGAGAATAATGTGTTGGGAGAAAAATGAAAGGAAAGTGGATGGGAGGTGTGAGTGGGAGACCATGGGAATAATCTTTTTGCTTTTGGTGGTCTTCATAATTTCCCACTAACACAAGCATCTTTTTACATAATTAATATAAGAATTTTATAAAATTTAATGTAAAGTTTATAAAAATAGAGTTTTATAAAATTTAATGTAAAGTTTATAAAAATGAAGTTTTATAAAAGATGAGTTATTATTTGATTATAACAATCTACTTTGATTTGAAGTTTAATTATAGCATTCAAGTTTGATTCTTTTAAATTTAATTAGAGCATTATACTTTGATTTGATTTTAATATGGTATCATAATTTAATTTGATTATAGTTATAACGTTGTACTATACTATGTTGCTATTAACGTCAATTTATATCGTAGTGTATGAGTTTTGATCCTATTAGCGTCAAGTAATCTTGAGTAGGGTCTGAATGAGATTGCGAGAGGTTTCGTTTGTGATCTTTTTGAGTGTCCGGCTTCGCAACGCAAGGTCCATAGACCCCGTTAAGCCATGATTTAGTGTCCTACACAATCCCGATGATTGTGCAATAGTGTTTTATCGCTTTGGTTCATTGTTTAGCACTGTTAAGGCTAAGGAAAATCAAACACATGAACTTTCCAAATGATGTTTTCTCATTAAAATAGCGAATTGTACAGTGATTACATAACGTAAACCCTATCATACAAGGGTTAATGGAGTTGACCGGTTTGACTAGTTGACTTTGTTTGACTTTGACTTGACCGAAATTTGATGGTCGTCACAGATGACACCTTTACAAGGTGACACCTTTAGGAGAACCATATCCCCGACCTGGAATTTCAGGTCCGAACGGCGCTTGTCGGCATAACTTTTCTGCCGACTCTGAGCAATCTGAAGCCTGCTTCGGACCTGCTGGATCCTCTCCGTCGTCTTGAGTACCACTTCGGTACTCCCCATGACCCTTTTCCCAACCTCACCCCAGCATATCGGGGTCCTGCACTTCCTCCCGTACAACATCTCGAAGGGAGGACGGTCGATGATCGCGTGGTAGCTATTATTGTAGGAAAACTCTGCCAAGGGACGGTAGGTATCCCAGCTACCACCGAAGTCTAGAACACATTCCCGTAGCATATCCTCCAAATTATGGATGGTCCGCTCGCTCTGACCATCCGTCTGCGGGTGAAAAGCGATGCTAAAGTACAGACGAGTACCCAACTAGTCGTGAAACTTCTTCCAGAATCTAGAGGTGAACCGCACGCCTCTTTCAGAAATCACGGAGACTGGCACTCCGTGTCGAGCTACTACCTCTCGGATGTAGATATCGGCCAGCGTCTCGGCCGAGATGTTCTCCTGGATCGGTATGAAATGGGCACTCTTGGTCAACCGATCCACGATGACCTAAATCATATCCACTCCCCATGCGGTCTTGGGAAGCTCTGTGATGAAACCCATAGTAATATCTTCCCATTTCAACATAGCGATATCTAATGGAAGTGTAACATCCCGAAATTTGGCAGGTATTTTCGTACCCTTTTCTATCATTACCTTGTCAATTATTGTCCTTGGGGTTGGAAGCGAAGAGCCAAGATGAGTTTAAGGGCCAAGTTTGCAAACTTGGGCCAAAAAGGGAGTACATTGCACGTACATAAGAATACACTAAGCGTATTAAGGTCCGCCTTAGTACGTTGGGCGTACAAATGTCTGGGTGAAACCCTAATATTTAGGGTTTGGGGCCTATATGAACAACATTATGAGCACCAGAACCCCCCTTACCTCAGCCTCCACAGCTTACATTCGTCCTCCCCAAACCTTAGCCTCTCCTTTGTGTGTTTAAGCTTACTTGGTGTGTTCTTGAGTGCTTTAAGAGGAAGTTATTGCATCAAAGAGTTGGAGGAGAAGATCTAGTGTAGCACCCAATTCCTGGTACGCATTTAATTCAAGCATTTTTATGTTTTTCCCTGGGACTCGACGAGTCGGAGGACCCACTCGTCGAGTAGAGTCGAGATCCGCACACATCTTAAGTGACCTACTCGACGAGTCGGAAGACGGACTCGGCGAGTAGGCGTTGTGCGAGTAAAACCCTAGATCTGAGGGTTTGCACCCTATATAAATGCCTTAACTCAGCCTCCCTTGTCCCTAACACTCTCTTAGAGCTGGATATCGAAACCCTAGCCGTTTGTGTGTGTGTTAAGGCCATTTTGGTGTTCTTGGTTGGTTTGTGAAGCTTGGAAGGAAGGAGGAAGCTTGGGATTTCGAGTTGGGACTTGTAGATCCAGAGATCTTACTTCATCTTCAGCTCAAGCTAGGTAAATGCCCCCTGTTTTGGTCTTCCTTTTTGGTTGTTCATCTTTAGGGCCTAGAGTCATGGTGCATTTAGGGCTTCTTAAGCCATTTTCGGATTTGTAAGGTGATTCATGGGGTTCTACTTCTAGATCTGAGTCATTGGAGGGGTTTCATGGCATAAAGGTGCCAACTTTATGGCCATGAGAGCCCCATGCACATTGTAGAGCACCTTCTATGGACTTTTGAGCTAAAAACCCCATGCATGTGCATCAAGTTTGGAACTTTACGTATAAAACGGACATTAGGAGGCCAGATCTATGGTTTTGGTGTGTTAAATCCCATTTAGATCGACTGTATAGAAATGGTCAAGGTTGGACTCGGCGAGTCGTTCTTGGGACTCGACGAGTCGGTGCGCTTTCAGCCATCTTAAACCCTTCTGCGATGGTCAGTTGTTAGAAGAGGGAGTCCCATAGCTGTTTAGACGTGTTGGGAGACCTAGAGTTCATAGGACTCGACGAGTGCTAGAACAGACTCGGCGAGTCCAAGGCAATCTCCCAACTCTTGAAGATGAACTCGACGAGTTGTTCATACAACTCGGCGAGTCGAGGACAGGACTGGTTTTTAGGATGAGGATGAACTCGACGAGTTGGATGAAGGTTCATTCGATGCTCGTATCGAAGGAGAACTCGTCGAGTCATTTCTAAACTCGACGAGTAGAGACGTGGATAAGGACAGTTAAAAGGATAGGGACTCGACGAGTTGGCGGACCAACTCGACGAGTCAGGTCAACTGGAAGTTGACTTTGACTTTGACTTGGTTAGGGGTAAAATAGTTATTTTACCCTAAGAGTAGATATCAGATTCTGACTGAGTGTTTTGTGGGGATTATAGCCGGAGGATTTCCGGAGCAGCAGCAGACGGAGACTTCCCGCACAGATTATCAGCAGCTACTCGTTTGAGGTGAGTTACCTTCCAATAGCGGTGGGTCTACGGCCACAATGCCGACCCACCAGTAGGAGTTGTATGTTGGATGATTGTCTTCGTGATATCATCCAGGTTTGCTACTACCTGATATGTTATATGCTAGCATGATACGTTATATGTGATAGTGGTAGTAGGAGGGGAATAGTCCCCAAGTTCGGTTGTTAGGACCGAAGGGTAGTTCGGACACCCCAGATATGTCTGATAGTATGATTATGTTATGATATATGTGATAGTAGCAGTAGCGGGTGGAATAGTCCCCGAGGGTCGGTTGTTAGGACCGATGGGTAGGTTAGCACCCCAGAACGGCTTGACACGGGTAAGTCGACACCCCAGAATGGGCGTACGGGTAGGTCGGCACCCCAGAATGGCCATACCGGGTAGGTCGGGCACCCCAGAATTGCCCGGCAGTATGTATGATATATGATTGTATGGTATGTGGTACGATGGGGGAAACTCACTAAGCTTCGTGCTTACAGTTTATAGTTTTGGTTTCAGGTACCTCTTCAGCGAAGGGGAAGGAGCTGGCGCGGTAACAGCACATCATACACACTCGCATTGATTTTCCGCACTTGAGATATTCTGAGATTGTACTCTGACATGATGCTATTTTATGACTTGGGTTTTCAGACATGATATATTTATGTGGTTTTCTTATGAATGCATTTATAATCAGTTAATTAAAATGAAATTTTTGGACTCGAAATTTGGGATGTTACAAGTTGGTATCAGAGCCCTGGTTTGAGGGATTCGGACACACCCTCGGGGGTGTCTGGACTCAAATCGAGGGATTAAAAGCTTTTTACAAGAAAATGGTTTTCTAAAAGATAAGTTAAAGGAGTTTTGAGAAAGAACGAAGTGTGTGATGTGCGCGACCGGCCGAGCTCAAGTAAGTATTCCCCAAAGTACCCATACAAGTTTATGTTATGTTTATCAGCTTCAGTAGAACAACATGCTAGAATAGGACTAAGGATCTAGGAATGATGCCTTATGTGCCTACTTTATGTGTTTCAGCTTATGAGAATTGCATGCTAGTATTGAGTAGACAGCAGTAGGATAGCCTGTTTAGGTTATACCTGATAGTATGAGCTTAGCATTGTATGCTAGTGCAGTTTCCTGTTATGAGGATAGGATTGCTTGAGACCGTTCCCTTTGTCTGAATGCTGCTTGCTTTGTGCTTTGTGGGACTCTGAGTGATGGGAGTTAGCCATTAGTTGAATACGTCACGTCACACGTGATCAGGATTGAATAATCTCAGAGTGCTGGATTTGGCCCTATTGCGCAACTCTCGTTTGAGTCTAACCGTTGTAGGGACGAGTCTTTTACTCGAAGGATTATCTGAGCCTCGTCACATGTGATGGTATTCAGGTGATAACTAATTGGCATTACAAGGAGGCCTTCAGCAGCTGAGGACTGGTTTGGGTAGAGTCAGAGATTTCCCTAGGGCAAGCGTAGGATGAGAGTAGCAGAGATCAGTAGTAGTAGAAGGGACTTGGTGGAGTCGAGGCGGTCCTTGAGGAAAGTACGGATAAATATGGAAGGTAGTATGGGCCCGTACTACTGAAAGCAGAGGATCCGTACTCGAATCGAGGAAGGCTGAGGCAAGACCAGGGAACTTGTGATGGGGGTGATCCCTCTAGATATATCAGTATCACTGACGGTTGTCATTATGTATTGCAGAATGGTGGTACTACATCCGAGGCCAGCAGTTGGCAGCTCAGGAGAGGGATCGGGTTCGGGCTCAGGTTCCGAACCAGTGGATGAGAGGCTACGCGAGTTCATCGCGTCCGAGATCACTAGAGGCATCCTTGATGCGACACCGGTCATCTTTGGGTCGATCAAGGAAGGGATTGTCGAGCTGATGGAAGATCGCCTCCGGGCGTTCAGGAGCGACATGGCGACCATCCAGTCGGGATCACGCACACTGTCCTTTAAGGACTTCAGGGGCAGTGGTGCGCCGGATTTCCATGGGGCGAAGGACCCCATTGTGGCCAGACGGTGGATTGCAGACATTGAGTTTGCACAGTTGACCAGCTTCTACCCCGAGGGGTCAAAGGTGAGATATGCAGCAAGGTGCTTGAGAGACAGGGCCAGGGATTGGTGGGAGTCGGTTGGTGACTCTCTGGGAGCCTCGGCAGTTGAGGCTATGACATGGCCGGACTTTGTGACCCGGTTAAGGAGTGAGTTCGCGCCAGCTGTGGAGCTTCAGCAGCTAGCCAGGGAGTTTTTGGATATGAGACAGACTACGGAGACTGTGGCGGAGATCACCGCCAAGTTCCGGGAGAGGGCGTTACTGGTGCCCCAGTATGCAGGAGATGAGGATATGAGGAGGACCCGCTACCATGACATGCTACGAGCTGACATTCGGGAGCATGTTAGTTTTTCAGCTTGCCCTACCCTGGATTCCATGATTGCCAGGGCAAGGGAGAGGGAGATTGATCTGGAGCATATCCTGAAGAGGAAGGTAGAGGAGGGACAGACGACTGGGGCTTCGGGGAAGAAGCCCAAGGGATCAGATGGTGGGCCAAAAGGCTAGTCAGGACAAGGCCGCTACAGGAAATACGGCAGGCCGCACGAGGGGGCGTGTAGGTTGGGATCGTCGGGCTGCTACAAGTGCGGCAAGACGGGGCACTTCAGAAGGGATTGTACCGCCCCTGCACCCACTATTCCGACATCTGAGTTGCTGTGTTTCCACTGCAACCATAGGAGCCACAAGAAGGCCAATTGCCCCCAGTTGACAGCAGCAGCGCCAGTGAAGGCGCCAGCTCTAGCGACCTTGCGGATTACTGATGGCCGGCAGGGCAAGGCAGAGGCTCCAGTGATGAGGAGCCGGGCTTTCCAGTTGACTACCGAGGAGGCACGCGCCGCACCCGATGTGGTGACGGGTATGATTCTTTCCCTCTGATCTATTTATATGATGTTTATGATATTGATATATGCTCTGTATGTACATGTTAGGATCGTTCCATGTGAACGGTATTCCGGTACAGGTGTTGTTTGATTCAGCTGCCACTCGATCTTTTGTTTCTCTTGCGCTCAACAAGAGGTTTCCTGAGTCTTCGGGCGGGTTGGATTGCCCTTTAGAGGTAGAGATTGCCGACGATCGATCGGTGCGAGCATCAGCAGTTTTCCGAGATTGTGTGCTGAGGTTATTCGAGGAGCGATACCTGGTAGACTTGATTCTCATTCCGTTGCGTGGGAACAAGGTGATTATAGGCATGGGCTGGTTGAGCCCTAATGAGGCGGTGATAGATTATGCACACTAATTAGTGCGGGTCAGGACCCCAGGTGGGGGAGATTTGGTGATCCACGGCGAGAGACCGCAGCGTGGACCCACCGTGTGTTCAGCAGCAAGGGCTAGGCGCTACCTTCAGCAGGGTTGTGTTGGGTATGTCGCCTATGTCATGGATACCCGGGAGGCGGGTAAGGTGACGGTGGGCGATGTTACAGTGGTGCGAGACTACGTAGATGTGTTCCCAGAGGAGCTTCCTGGGATACCCCCGGAGCGGCAGGTGGAGTTCAGGATCGACCTTGTCCCTGGTGCGGCTCCGATAGCTAGGGCACCGTATCGGTTGGGTCCTCCCGAGATGTAGGAGTTGTCTACACAGCTGTAGGAGCTTTTAGACAAGGGATTCATTAGACCGAGCAGTTTACCCTAGGGAGCCCCGATTCTGTTCGTGAAAAAGAAGGACGGGTCGCATCGGATGTGTATAGATTATAGGGAGCTGAATAAGGTAACGGTGAAGAACTGTTACCCACTCCCGAGAATTGATGACCTCTTTGAACAGCTACAGGGAGCATCTTGGTTCTCCAAGATTGATTTACGTTCAGGGTATCATCAGATAAGGGTCAGAGAGGAGGATGTGCAGAAGACTGCGTTTCAGACGCGTTATGGCCACTATGAGTTTGTGGTGATGCCTTTCGGGCTCACCAATGCTCCTGCCGCGTTCATGGACTTCATGAACTGCGTGTGTAGACCGATGTTGGATCGGTCAGTGATAGTTTTCATCGATGATATCTTGGTTTACTCCAAGACGCAGGAGGAGCATGAGGAGCATCTGCGAGAGGTGTTGGGGACTCTACGGAGGGAGAGCTTGTACGCCAAGTTCTCCAAGTGCGAGTTCTGGTTGCGCGAGGTGCAGTTCCTTGGGCACCTTGTCAACCAGAACGGTATTTTGGTCGACCCGGCAAGGTAGAGGCCGTGATGAGATGGGAGGTTCCGAAGTCTCCATCCGAGATTCGTAGTTTCCTGGGATTAGCCGGCTATTATCGGAAATTCATCCACGACTTCTCCAAGATAGCCGTACCCTTGACGCAGTTAACGAAGAAAGCCGTAGTTTGCCGTTGGGGGCCTGAGCAGCAGGCGGCGTTCGAGACGCTGAGACAGAGGTTGTGCGAGGCGCCAATCTTAGCCCTGCCATAGGGCGTAGAGAATTTTGTTGTGTACTGCGACGCGTCTATTTCAGGTTTAGGCGCGGTATTGATGCAGAGGGGGCATGTCATCGCCTACGCTTCGAGGCAGCTGAAGCCTCACGAGGCGAATTATCCGACACATGATTTGGAGTTGGGGGCTGTTGTGTTCGCCCTAAAGATTTGGCGTCATTACCTATATGGGGTCCGTTGTACCATTTACATGGACCACAAGAGTTTGAGGTACCTCATGGATCAGCCGAATCTGAACATGAGGCAGCGTCGGTGGTTGGACGTGGTGAAGGATTATGATTGCGAGATCCTTTACCACCCGGGGAAGGCCAATGTGCTGGCAGACGCGCTTAGGCGCAAGGCGGCGCCGATCTGGGATATCTGTATGCGGATGACCGTAGTGACTCCGCTGCTGGAGCAGATCCGAGAGGCCCACCAGGAGGCTATGAAGGAGGAACATCGGAAGAGCGAGCGTATAGTGGGTCAGGTTTCCTCCTTCGACTATGATAGCCGAGGGTTATTGACACTACATCGCAGGGTGTGGGTTCCATACCACGGGGATGTGCGCCAGGTTCTGATGGAAGAGGCGCACAAATCCCGATTCTCCATTCATCCCGGGGCGACGAAGATGTATAGAGACCTTCGTCTTGACTATTGGTGGCCCTGCATGAAGCGGGATGTAGCATGGTATGTGGAGCGGTGCTTGACCTGCAGGAAGGTCAAGGCCCACACGGTAAGATGCAGCCGTTGGATATTCCCCTGTGGAAGTGGGAAGATATCACTATAGACTTCATCATCAAACTTCCCAGGACCGCGCGGGGAGTGGATTCCATATGGGTCATCGTGGATCGGTTGACCAATAGTGCCCATTTTATACCGATCCAGGAGAGTATATCGGCCGAGAAGCTGGCCGACATCTACATTCGGGAGGTGGTGGCTCGGCATGGAGTGCCAGTCTCCGTGATTTCAGACAGAGATGTGCGGTTTACTTCTAGGTTCTGGAAGAAATTCCATGATGTGTTGGGTACTCGTCTGCACTTTAGCACTGCATTTCACCCGCAGACGGATGGTCAGAGCGAGCAGACCATCCAGACTTTGGAGGATATGATGTGGGCATGTGTGCTAGACTTCGGTGGTAGCTGGGATACTTACCTCCCATTGGCTGAGTTCTCGTATAACAACAGCTACCACACAAGTATCGATCATCCTCCCTTCGAGATGTTGTACGGGAGGAAGTGCAGGACCCCGATATGCTGGGGTGAGGTTGGCCAGAGGGTCATGGGGAGCACCGAAGTGGTGCTCAAGACGACGGAGAGGATTCAGCAGGTCCGGAGCAGGCTTCAGACTGCTCACAGTCGGCAGAAAAGTTATGCCGACAAGCACCGATCAGACCTGGAGTTCCAGGTCGGGGATATGGTTCTCCTGAAGGTGTTGCCATGGAAATGCGTCATCCGATTCAGGAAACGGGGCAAGTTAGGCCCCAGGTACATTGGACCGTTCAGGGTTTTAGCCCGGGTGGGCAAGGTGGCGTATAGGTTGGATCTGCCAGCCGAACTCAGCCAGATCCACAACACTTTCCACGTCTCCCAGCTGCGGAAGTGCCTGGTGGACGACTCAGCAGTGGTACCCTTAGAGGTTATTCAGGCTGATGACAGCCTGAATTACATCGAGCGACCTGTAGCAATCCTCGACCGGAAGTCAAAGGATTTGAGGAACAAGAGGGTCGAGCTGGTGAAGGTGCAATGGCAGCACCGGAAGGGCTCAGAATGGACTTGGGAGCCGGTGGATGAGATGATGGAGCATTACCCAGAACTTTTCCACGAACGAGCAGCAGACTTCGAGGACGAACTAAAATAAGTGGGGGAGATTTGTAGCACCAAATTCCTGGTACGCATTTAATTCAAGCATTTTTATGTTTTTCCCTGGGACTCGACGAGTCGGAGGACCCACTCGTCGAGTAGAGTCGAGATCCGCAGACATCTTAAGTGACCTACTCGACGAGTCGGAAGACGGACTCGACGAGTAGGCGCTGTGCGAGTAAAACCCTAGATCTGAGGGTTTGCACCCTATATAAACGCCTTAACTCAGCCTCCCTTGTCCCTAACACTCTCTTAGAGCTGGATATCGAAACCCTAGCCGTTTGTGTGTGTGTTAAGGCCATTTTGGTGTTCTTGGTTGGTTTGTGAAGCTTGGAAGGAAGGAGGAAGCTTGGGATTTCGAGTTGGGACTTGTAGATCCAGAGATCTTACTTCATCTTCAGCTCAAGCAAGGTAAATGCCCCCTGTTTTGGTCTTCCTTTTTGGTTGTTCATCTTTAGGGCCTAGAGTCATGGTGCATTTAGGGCTTCTTAAGCCATTTTCGGATTTGTAAGGTGATTCATGGGGTTCTACTTCCAGATCTGAGTCATTGGAGGGGTTTCATGGCATAAAGGTGCCAACTTTATGGCCATGAGAGCCCCATGCACATTGTAGAGCACCTTCTATGGACTTTTGAGCTAAAAACCCCATGCATGTGCATCAAGTTTGGAACTTTACGTATAAAATGGACATTATGAGGCCAGATCTATGGTTTTGGTGTGTTAAATCCCATTTAGATCGACTGTATAGAAATGGTCAAGGTTGGACTCGGCGAGTCGTTCTTGGGACTCGACGAGTCGGTGCGCTTTCAGCCATCTTAAACCCTTCTGCGATGGTCAGTTGTTAGAAGAGGGAGTCCCATAGCTGTTTAGACGTGTTGGGAGACCTGGAGTTCATAGGACTCGACGAGTGCTAGAACAGACTCGGCGAGTCCAAGGCAATCTCCCAACTCTTGAAGATGAACTCGACGAGTTGTTCATACAACTCGGCGAGTCGAGGACAGGACTGGTTTTTAGGATGAGGATGAACTCGACGAGTTGTTCTTACAACTCGACGAGTCGGATGAAGGTTCATTCGATGCTCGTATCGAAGGAGAACTCGTCGAGTCATTTCTAAACTCGACGAGTAGAGACGTGGATGAGGACAGTTAAAAGGATAGGGACTCGACGAGTTGGCGGACCAACTCGGCGAGTCAGGTCAACTGGAAGTTGACTTTGACTTTGACTTGGTTAGGGGTAAAATAGTTATTTTACCCTAAGAGTGGATATCAGATTCTGACTGAGTGTTTTATGGGGATTATAGTCGGAGGATTTCCGGAGCAGTAGTAGACGGAGACTTCCCGCACAGATTATCACCAGCTACTCGTTTGAGGTGAGTTACCTTCCAGTAGCGGTGGGTCTACGGCCACAATGTCGGCCCACCAGTAGGAGTTGTATGTTGGATGATTGTCTTCGTGATATCATTCAGGTTTGGTACTACCTGATATGTTATATGATAGCATGATACGTTATATGTGATAGTGGTAGTAGGAGGGGAATAGTCCCCAAGTTCGGTTGTTAGGACTGAAGGGTAGTTCGGACACCCCAGCTATGTCTGATAGTATGTTTATGTTATGATATATGTGATAGTAGCAGTAGGGGGTGGAATAGTCCCCGAGGGTCGGTTGTTAGGACCTATGGGTAGGTCAGCACCCCAGAACGGCTTGACACGGGTAGGTCGGCACCCCAGAATGGCTGTACGGGTAGGTCGGCACCCCATAATGGCCGTACCGGGTAGGTCGGGCACCCCAGAATTGCCCGGAAGTATGTATGCTATATGATTGTATGGTTTGTGGTACGATGGGGGAAACTCACTAAGCTTCGTGCTTACAGTTTATAGTTTTGGTTTCAGGTACCTCTTCAGCAAAGGGGAAGGAGATGGCGCGGTAGCAGCACATCATACACACTCGCATTGATTTTCCGCACTTGAGATATTCTGGGATTGTACTCTGACATGATGCTATTTTATGACTTGGGTTTTCAGACATGATATATTTATGTGGTTTTCTTATGAATGCTTTTATAATCAGTTAATTAAAATGAAATTTTTGGACTCGAAATTTGGGATGTTACATCTGGCTTGTGGATCTGAAGTTAGCTTGTGCTCAAGAAGCTCCAGAAGGTATAAAGTTCCAAACTTTATGCATATATGCATAGATCTCATCATTTTACTTTATTAGAAGCATTTCTTGTCCCAAAAGCCCCAAGGTGGTGTATGTTGAGATTTGGACAAAAGGGACTGTCCTTCCAAACTCTTGAAGGGACCTTGAGTGATAAAAATGAGGTCTCATTAGTTGTATGTGTCCCATGCATGGAGAAATAAGGTCTTAATGGATTAATACCAAGCATTAAGAACTTTATGGACGTCCAAAACAATAAAGTTCATGACTTTATGGATCCTAAGCATGTTAGGTCTCTGGATCTGAAGTTTGGGCTTAAGTGCTTAAGTCATTAAGCACTTAATAAGGTTTTTCCAAACTGTTGAGTATGCCCAGTGTAAATCCAGTACGCCCAGCGTACTGGGTCAACCATCCTGATGGTGGTCAACATCTGTACGAGTACGCCCCGCGTACGTCCTCTGTTGGGACTTTGTCAAACGGGCTTCGGGTTTTGGGCTGTTTATGGACTAAATGGATTTGGGCCTTGCTGGACTTTGTAAAGATGTTTTGCGCCAGTTAGTGGTAGTGGATTATGGGGTTAGGCCCAATTAGGAGGTTGGGCCCAATTTAGTAAATTGGGTCAATAATGGGCTTTATTTATGGACCTTCAAGTTAAGGATTTGGTAATTGGGCCTTGGCCCAACTAAGAGAATGGACTTAATGAGTGGTGTGGACACTAGTCAAGGTGGTGATTTTGGGAACTAACTTAGTATTTATTATGTGATAGTTCGGGATTCCCGGTGAGTCAGCAGTCAGAGATTTGCGGTACTTCGGCACTACCTGCAAGGTGAGTTATCCTCACTATACTCAAGGGTCTAAGGCACCAAGGTCGGCCCTTTGGATTGTTATCTAGTTATGTTATGCTAGTATGATCTGTTAGATCGGTATCCTAGAGGGTAGGATAATATTATATGGTATGTGGTACGATCTGTTAGATCGGTATCCTGGTAGATAGGATGGTATTATTGTTGGGTTTTGAGCATTCTAACACTCCTATGGTGTACATGCAACCCTATAAACCTTGGATCTATGTTTTCTCTATTATACATGCAAATATTAACTATTCCAAGGTTTCATCCTAACTAGCATATTATGAAGCACCTATACTACAAAGTTCTAGTTAGATGACATACATTTTGATGTAGCTTGATGTCTTCAAGATTTAAGAGCTTAGCCCCAATAGTGTCGAAGCCTCAAATGGAATCACAAATCACCAAAACACCTTGGAAGAACTTGAGAGAATATGTATGCACACTAAAATCGGCCCACTCTTATTTTCACACACTTGTGCCAATTTTGTGAGCCAAGGACCCCTTTATATATTATGGAGGATTATGGTTACATCCATGTAAACCCTAATACCCATCACCTTTCATTTACATAGGATCCATGGGTTAAAAGCTTCATGGACCATCCATGAAAGCTTAGCCCAACCTAAATGAACTTGGCCCATTCCATATATATATAAGAGTCCATATTTAATTAGTTCTTTTTGATCACTTAATTAATTCTAAATTAATTCTTGATCAATACTAATTAAATAATATGATTCCATATTAATATATTATAACTTATAATATATTAATATAAATCATAAATATACTATTCTCAAAAGACTATCCATATAAATTGTGCCGGTGAAGTGCAACCCAAATGGACCATGCCGGGTCGGGTCAAGTACATACCAAATATAGTTATGGACTTAGACATTAATCCAACAGTCTCCCACTTGGATAAGTCTAAAACTATTATTGAGTATGACTTCAAAACCTAACTGGCAATCGTAGCTCTTAAAGCCGCTGTCGAACTCTGACCTTGTCAATGACTTGTCCATTAGATAAGGGATCATATATTCCTTCATTCTAGATATCATATGGACGGAGACAAGGATTATAATCATTCTCTCTGTCCATTTGTTGTTTCCCGATTTTCGATTTATGATGACTGACTGATTGAACAAATCAAATCAGTCCTGGCTTGGCCAAGCACTCACATGTGTCATCGCTAAATCATCGAGGGGCCCACAGATATCGCTTTTATCCAGAAGGTAAAAGGAATGGATAAACTTCGACTCATATGGCTTGTTCTACTACTTGTTGAATCATACACAAAGGCACGTTTTATAACATCGAGTTACCAAATGCGTTTTCGTGCAATCAATGTATAACCAACTCATAGTAACAACTCATATCTCTAGGTTTGAAGAATATAAGATATTAACGTCTCATGATCACTCGTGATAAAATCCATGAAGTAATTCAAATGATCGCGGGTTGAATCCAATACTCAGAACTTATGAGCACTCATGAGTGTTGTAGCACCACTTTGTCCACCAACTTGGACCTCTACAAACCAACCCATGACAGTATTGATTCATATCTACTTCCAACATATGACCGACTGTGGATGGTTTGAATAACTTAATCATTCAGGAAGAGCGACTTAGTTATTTTGGAAGTCAAAACATGCAAAGTGAAACACAAGAATAAATGAATCAAATATGGTATCAAACCCTATGAATATAAATAAACACTTTTATTTATCACCATACTGATTACTCATTATTCATTGTTTCGGTTTTATCAACTTTATACTTGAATTAAAAACACTAGTTGTCCCATGCTCCAAGCATGTACACTATATTTTTCTTAAACAATAGCTTTGCCATACACCAAGTATGCACTCTATGTTTGTCTATGATCCTTACTTTGTGAAATAAACCAATTGAACATAATTTCAATGATTCTAATTTCACACTCCCAAATCCTTATCGAAAAATGTGAGAATTTTAAATTCCTATCATTTATCGAAATCTGTTTAGATTTTAAACTTATATGCACTGACCCTCCTGTAATGAATATGTACAAAGTCACAAAGACTTGTCAACAATCATTATAAGGTATTCCAATGGAGATCAACTCCATGGAAACTAAGTCTCATATTCAAAGTACATTGCTTTGGACATGCTTCTTGCATTAAGTTTTCTAATCTTACACAGATAACTTCCACCTATGGAGACAACTCCATATTCTCATTTTGACTATCACTTCTGAACAAGAGATGCCTCTTTTCAGAATATGTCAATATGGTCCTTCCAAAATTAGCACTATACTTCCAACTGTCCCTGAGCAACTAATCTTTGGTAAACCTCAGATTGTCCTCAACAATTGCTTAATCCTTTTAGTCATATCCAATTCTAGACCTTTTCCCTTCATTTGGAAAAATTTAGAAATGACAAATATTATAGCACATGCAATCGATCCTGTACCCAAAGCAAATGGTACATGATTCATGATGTCTCACATAAAGACATGATTCTAGACCAGTCTTTTGCTACAATATTTTTATTTGCCATGTTTTCAAAATTTGACTATGAAGAGGGATGTCGTAATCATAATCGAATTTTGAGAACACAATATATAGAATTTCCTTAAGTTGAACCAATCCAACATGAAATTCATATATATATTCTTGACTAAAGATGATTAAGGTCTCAATCTAAGCCTTTAGAAATGAAATGAAGTATATCCTCTCCCTTAATTATAGCAAAACAACTTTTTCAATCCCTGCAGCCTCACGAATTGAAACTTTTGTTTTCTATAATTAACATTGCTAACTTGCAACACTAACAATAATTATCATGCTCCCACTAACATGATGATTATTAGCATAACACTTATGCTCCCACTAGCTTTGACATGTACTCAGAAATCAGCTGGACTTCTAGAAATCAATACTTTATTGACTTTCTTACCAAAGTTCAGATTTCTGATACGAGATGCTTTGATAAAACTTTATCAAAATCATACACCTTTCCTTAGATAGCATGCATGTGTGTCTAAACAATTTCAGAACTATGAAAAGGGATGTCGTAATCATAGTCTCAATTGTTTAGACCTTTTGCCATCTGCTTCAAATCTACTTGGTGGAAGTGTTTCCTCACCATCATTTTCATGAATCGGAGAGAAACCTTATGACCCTTAGATTTTATGGTGTATGTGTTCTTATCCATGTGAATCGTCAGAACCATAGTCACAAGACAAGGATAATGACAAATCCAAACTCATATGGACTGAACTTATGCAATCTTAACTTCTTGCCACCTGGCAGTACATGGCCTGCCATTGCTTCCAAGTTGTTATGCAACCAATTGAGAACTTTCAGAACTCCTATGCAAAGCCAACTTTAACTGGAATGGGCACAGAATATGTCAACACGATAGGTTATAAACCTCAAGTCGTGTGCTAGTAAAGAACCTTAGGTTTTATTCTTGATTAGTTCTTGAAATTCTTTTTAGGATCTTTAAGACTCCCACTATCCTCTTGACATATAAGACTATCTTGCCAAATATTCAAGAGATAGTGTGGATTCTTTATCAAGACAAACACTTCACACAATTGGCCTTAGTTGGTCTTTGTTTTATCCAAAACATCACAACTTACCAATTTCAAATGTACAAGAGTAGGACACTTTTACTCTTACATTTGACAAGTGTTTTAAACCTTTCTTTAAGATATGTCACTCAAGTTACAATCTTGGAGTATGACTCTAAGAATTGTTTTGGAACGAAGTATGACTTATCTTCCTGATCTAACCATTTGAACAATTCATGACTCCTCTTCTTAGTCATAAGAATGCACTAAGATGACCTTTAGAGGACTAATTGTGATATGATTTCTAAATCATTAAGATGATCACAAACATTATACTAAAGTACTCTCCCATCTTTTCAGATTTGAGAAACTTTTATCTTTCTGCCTAATTTGATTCTTCCCATTCGTTCTGCCATACATTGAGACTTTTCCAATGTTTCAGAATTATACTTAAACTTGTAAGTATAACCATATTTACTAAACTTTAGTAAATCAAATAGTCTTAACGAGCTTTGTGGTGGACATGACCAGTGCACAAGAATGTGTACTCGATCCCTTTAGTCCTTCACTTGACTCACACATCCATGTGAACAAGTAATTAGTCTTGATTTTCCAATGCTTGAAAGTTCTCATTCATCATACTATTCAACTTGCATGATTCCAAGTTTCGGTCCAATTGAAACTTGGGTGATGAGGAACTTTCCTGATTTTGTAAATTTAGACACTACAACAAATGAAAGAATCAAATCCATTTTCCAATATTGCTGTCAGTGGAATCATATAAGCAACAATTTTCCACAAATGCCATTGTAAGGATACTTCAAATAAATAAAATTAAACAATTTTCTTTTATTTTAAAACTTTGCGGAAAAACTTATCCTTACAATCCACATGGAAAATTGTTGTTATCTATTCCTTAGCAATATATCATAATTTCTTAAGCAACTGCTCAAAATTCTGATGCGATCGAAATCCACCTTCGCGATCAGAATCAGCATATACTTCCTTTAAGATTTCTATCTATTCTTTGATTCTTAAAACATCAACATGTGACCCGGTCACATCATGTAATGAGGATCTCAGAATAGAACCTAACAGAGTTAGATAATGGGCTCTACCTGATGTAGAGTCAAACTTATTGACTTTAACATCCTTAGGTAAATTTGGCAGCTTTGCAATCTGTAGTGACAAAGAACATGGTTTGGCATGTGGAATTAAAGTTTGCACAATGAACATGGTGATTTGGGTGTTCAAGAGATGTATTGAATATGTATTTGTGTTACAAAAAGGGACATATATCTACATCTACATAAATAACACACACTCACACACTCAACCTTTACACCTCTCAAGCACACCTCTACAAGTGGTATGAACCCACTATTTATAGAGGTGTTTACATGTCTCTCTCTCACTCTCACTAACACATGTGTCTAAAGGCTAATACACCACATGCAAGTGGGTCTACAAGAGTCAAACCATTACAAAGTCATACATGAAGAACTTTGCACCCCAACATTCTCCCCCTCAAAGTTAGGAATGGATGACCCACTTCAAATCTTCCAAAATCGAGCAACTACGCGGTTCGAGCCTCAAAGGTGACACATGTCGAAACGAACTTCAATCTTCAATTCTTCCATGATTCTTCAATTTGGGCTCTAGGATGTGAAACCATACAAACCGAGCAGCAACGAATGATTAACTCCAAATAATCACCCAAAAGTTGCGCATAAAAACACATCCCAAAAATCTTCAATAATACCAAACCCATTTCGAAAATAAATCATTTCGAACTTCCAATTGCATCATCTCGTAAGCTTCAAAAATCAAGATCACTTCGGTCTTCAAATCCGCGTAATATGAAAAATTCAAGTTCGAATTTCCATATAAATTTCTCCCCCTTTTATAATCGAAATTTGATTATAAAACCTTCAAGTAAAGAGAACGTGCTCTATTCGGAATTTTTCGTGTCAAAACTCCCCCTTAACAAGTGGCATAAACTTTGTGCTTCAATCCGGAAAATCCAAAAAATATTCAATTTTTAGCTTCGTTCACGGATTGCCTTTGACAAAATTTCTCAAAACTAGGTAGAAATTGTCAATTTCAAAATTCTGCAGTGACCCGGTACGCCTAAAACAGCAAAATATGCAAAACTCTCCCCCTTTTTCAAAGCTGGGTAGAAAGCGTCAATTTGCACAAACTGCAGGGGCTTAAAATGCATTTTCTTCAATTTTCAGCAAAAACAGTCCTTTTTCGAATTTGGGTGCAAACTGCCAAACATTCGAAGCCTCAGGGACTATTTTTGAAAATTCTGCCATTGTGTTCCAAACATACGAAGAATCCCCAAAATATTCGAAATTTCAGAAAATATTCGAATTTGGGTGAAAAGTGTCAAACATTCGAAACTTCAATTATTTGTGGAGATTGCCAAATGTTCGAAAGTTTAAGGGCTGAATTCGAAAATTTTACTTTTTGATCAAAATATTCGAAGACTTGAACAAACATTCGAAGCCTTGCTTTTTCCCTTTGTTAAACAGTCAAATCTTGAGGGACTACATGCGAAACTTTTGGTTTTGCTTCCCAACATACGAACTTTTGCAACCCAACATACGAAATTTTACAACCCAACATACAAAATTTTCAGGTGACAAACATGCGAATTTTCAAGGACCATTTTCGAAAATTTGTCTTTCTTTTTCATCAATTGACATGATCGCTTCGTACGTTTCTTATGAACGCTTCGTACGAAAATCTCAGGAACCAAACACACGAAAATTTTTCACCCAAACATACGAAGATTTTCCTTCTCTCTCCTCTTCGTATGAAAATCATCTTCCCAAATTTTTTCCCAAACACACGACTGCGAAGCATACGAAGACTCTGAATGTACAGTAACCTCTTAATCGTCCCTCTGAATCGACTTTGTTCACTTCGTACATTCAACCCAAAAAACCATTCTTCGTTCTTACAGTTCATCGTTACATTTCTTCAAACCATCGACTCCAAACATTCGGACAATACGCCCCAATTCCAAAATCGAGTTCCAAAATCGACTGTAAACCAAAACATCAAACATCAAATAAATTCTTTGAATTCAATAACCAAGCCATCGACACATGACTGCAATCTAGATCGTCGATATCACAGTTCTTCCCCAAAAAAAATTTTGTTCATTCAATCATCAACCATCGACCCAGTTAATCCTTCGTTCATCAAACATTCAAAAATCAACACCAAACCCAAAAATCGATCAAATCGATGCTCCAAGCCTTTCGATTCCAGTTCTTCATTAGTAAAAATTAACAAAAACGACTTAGACCCCCTGGACATCAACTTGTCGAATTCCAGTATATCATTCTTTGATTTCATTCACCGACCCATACAAAATCAACATTAGATCCTTCCAAATCTAAAATCGATTCCCAGTAAAATACTCGATGTTGAATCACAGTTTGACTTTTTAAAGTCAACGAACCATAAACACAAAATCGATGATTCTAAGGTCCAATTTCAGATCAAAATATGTTCAATTAACTGTTCTTCACATGTTCTTCACACCAATTTCGAATTTCTTGATCAATTTTATCAAAATTAATCATAAACAACTGACTCACTTGATCCTCATCGATTTGTAATTGAAGAAGTCATAAACAACCGATTCACAAGTTCATTACTACAATCAAAACTCATCGATCATTAAGAGTAATAAGAAGAAAACATGACTCAAGAACCCAAGGAAAAAATGAATGCGATTTCAGATTGTACAAACTGAACAAGCATATGACGATGAACGCATCTGTGTTTGACTGAATTTCGATGAATCAATGGGCTCCACTATTAAAATCAGATTCAATAACATTTGGGCCTAAAAAAATGATGAACAGTACTCATGATATTAATTTTGGGCTTAATCGACATTTGGACTCAACTTGTGATCATTAATTGATTTCTATTTTGACTCATGATATGGATTCGAAACAGATGCAAACAATTTGTTCACAAATTTGATTTAATGATAGATTCAAATGAACATTAACAATTTGAAAATCGAATCGAACAAACGAATATAAAATTGGATCGGGACTTGATCAACAAAAAATTATTGGATCACAACAAATGGGTTTTTCAAGAAAAATTTGATCCAACGAGTCAAATGATCATGATCAAGAACGTAACGCACGAATCAAATATTATGAGAGATCATAGAGAGAGACTCACCAAAATTTGCTCCAATTGTGACAAAAATTGCCAAACCGAGAATCGTTCTTCAAATATCACATTGATCTTGAAGACCCGCTCTGATACCAATTGTAGTGACAAATAACATGGTTTGGCATGCGGAATTAAAGTTTGCACAATGAACATGGTGATTTGGGTGTTCAAGAGATGTATTGAATATGTATTTGTGTTACAAAAAGGGACATAGATCTACATCTACATAAATAACACACACTCACACACTCAACCTTTACACCTCTCAAGCACACCTCTACAAGTGGTATGAACCCACTTTTTATAGAGGTGTTTACATGTCTCTCTCTCACTCTCACTAACACATGTGTCTAAAGGCTAATACACCACATGAAGTGGGTCTACAAGAGTCAAACCATTACAAAGTCATACATGAAGAACTTTGCACCCCAACACAATCAACGTCCCTTCCTTTGGCAAAATAAACATATGGACCCTTTGGTAATGGGACTATCTCAGACTTAGCCTTTCTCTTTACCATTTGGTCAACCGGGTTGACTATGGCCAATCCATTTCCATTGGAAAGAGAATGCTTTTTCTGGATTTCCAGTGTCACCATTGTCATTGTCCATAAAGTTTTTGGGAAGTTGATCTTCTAATCAAATTTGCTTTACTATCGTTCCAAATCGTTGCTGATTCAGCAGCACCAAGCAAATAGATATGATCATTAAGGTTCATGTCATAGTCTGTTTCATAGTAGTCCCAAAGGAACTCACTATGTGACTTAAAAAGTGATTGAACATCTAACTTTCTCAAGACTTTGACACCCAACTCTCCCGGCTTGTCAATATGTGACTTCATCTCTAAGATGTGATCACACATAGACCTTGCTTGCCATTAGGGCTTGAGTGACCTTGAACTTGTGGGTTAAGGATAATAATTGGAGGAGGTGGAGGAAGAGAAGTATGACTTCCATGATCCAAACTCGGGAAGTCATATTCATTAGGAAAGCTTGGTTTGGGAAGATCATTGTTGTCTAAACCAGACATCAACAATGGGAGAAATTCACGTAAAGTTGATTTAAGTCCTTAATATAACACCCAATATGATATATTAAGGCTAGGACCCAACAAACTATTTTATAACTTGGAAGAGGGATGGCGTAATCCAAGCTATAAAATATTTGAAGGTAGGTGAATGACGATTCACCAATTTCCACCAAGATAAACGAAATGTATTATTAGGTTTTAATTGGTTTTGAAACTCCTAGATTCTTTTGAGATTCATTGAACTTTTCAATGGCATGTTTCAATCTCGAGTGTGCCCTTCAGGTTTTGTGACTGGGATGCCGAGGATCACAAAACAAGGTGTGAAGTAACCATGCAAATATACTTGGTACCCTTAATATTTACCCCTCAATCGATGTGTCGGTTAACCACACACGCTCCAACGATACAATGATAAACATTAAGTTACCCTTTGCCTACCTTGTTGAGTCCAGGTTAGTGTGCCGGTTAACCACACACGCTCCACTAACAGCTTAAACAAAGTGCAAAGTGTAATTTCATGGATTAGCACCTTATTCACATTTTCCTAAGTAACTAAGATTGGGAATTTATAAGTGTTTAGTTACTTAGTATTTATCATTATACTTATAATGAAGGGAGAATTATAGTCCTTGTCCTACCTGTTCGGCTAATGACCCTCCACCGGTCAAGGAAGCGGTGAGTGAGAGTGGACACCCATTAAACTGCCATTTTATAGGCAGTAACCTTATACCCCCCTTATAGACCGGCTTCGTGAATGAGGCCTACTAATGGTAAGAAGACTTGCTCTTATACATATAATATATTAAGCTTTTAATATTATAATAGTATAAGGGTGTATTTTAGACATTTAAAATACTTGATGGTTTAATCTATTAATTAAACTAGACTTTTAATTTAATTAAACTCAAACCATATATTTATGGATTTAATAATACTCTTTTAATTAAACGCTTTAATTAACTATTAATAAAGTCCATAAGAGTTAATTTGAACTATTCAACAAAACATCATAATTCCAATTATAAAACTCAAAATTAAAACCATTTAATTAATTGTTTAAGTTATGAACCCAAGAGTTTTAGAATTCAATTCTTTTTTTCATAAAAAACTTTTCTCAAATTCCAAAACTTGAGGGCAAGTTTTGTAATTCTTGAAAACCTTTGGATTCCATAACTTATGGAATTAATGGTGTTTTATGATGAAACTTTCTATGTTCCATAACTTAAGAACAAGTTATGGAATTCTTTAAAACATTAACACCAAATTTTGTAACTCCATAAAAACTTTGAATCAAATTTTTTTTTAAAAAAAAAACTTTCATATCCATAACTTATGGAAGTTTCAAAAACCCTTAAGATCACAACTTTAAAAAAAAACTTTTGAGCTCCAAAATTTTATGACAAAATATGTAACTCCTTAAAACATTTAGATCAAACTTTTAAAACTAATAAAATAATCATATCATTTTATCTTTTACTAAATTTGACCTAATTCAACTCATATAACAAATGATTCAAATTTTACAAATAATTCGTTTTTCACAAAACAAGTAATTATCTTAAAATTTGACAAACGTCATGTTTTTTTTCCTTTTTTTTCAAATTGAAAATAAAACATTTGCATCAATATAACAGAAAACAACCCATGGCTCTGATACCACTGTTGGGTTTTGAGCATTCTAACACTCCTATGGTGTACATGCAACCCTATAAACCTTGGATCTGTGTTTTCTCTATTATACATGCAAATATTAACTATTCCAAGGTTTCATCCTGACTAGCATATTATGAAGCACCTATACTACAAAGTTCTAGTTAGATGACATACCTTTTGATGTAGCTTGATGTCTTCAAGCTTTAAGAGCTTAGCCCCAATAGTGTGTAAGCCTCAAATGGAATCACAAATCACCAAAACACCTTGGAAGAACTTGAGAGAATATGTATGCACACTAAAATCGGCCCACTCTTATTTTCACACACTTGTGCCAATTTTGTGAGTCAAGGACCCCTTTATATATTATGGAGGATTAGGGTTACATCCATGTAAACCCTAATACCCATGACCTTTCATTTACATAGGATCCATGGGTTAAAAGCTCCATGGACCATCCATGAAAGCTTAGCCCAACCTAAATGAACTTGGCCCATTCCATATATATAAGAGTCCATATTTAATTAGTTCTTTTTGATCACTTAATTAATTCTAAATTAATTCTTGATCAATAGTAATTAAATAATATGATTCCATATTAATATATTAGAACTTATAATATATTAATATAAATCATAAATATAGTATTCTCAAAAGACTATCCATATAAATTGTGCCGGTGAAGTGCAACCCAAATGGACCATGTCGGGTCGGGTCAAGTACATACCAAATATAGTTATGGACTTAGACATTAATCCAACAATTATGTGATATGTGGTATGATCAGTTAGATCAGTTGCTGTCTAGAGACTGTTATGTGATTATTTGTTATATGTGCACATGTTTAATTGGCGGTTGAGGCTTATCTGCTTTGTGCGGAGGCCAATAGACCTGTGCATTCCAACCTGTTGGATGTGGGCCTGGGGTATCCCATCCCGAGGATGATTGGACCCATAGTATTTTGGCATTCCAACATGTTGGTTGTGGGACTGGGGTATTCCAACCCGATGGTTGACTGGACCCATAGTATGCTGTTTATGATTATATGTGTATTGTGGTGGGTACGGGTATTTTGGGGGAACTCACTAAGCTTTCGGGCTTACAGTTTCAGTTTATTGTTTCAGGTACATAAGGGGATCGCGGTAAGGAAAAGGCGTGAACGTACAACTCCTCATGTTTTGTTTATGTTTCTAGGAAAAACTCTGATATTAGACTATTTTGAAAACAAAGTTGTAATAACTGCTGGTTTTTTTAAATGTTTTGAAAAGTATTAAATTGGCTTAAATTTTATGGGTGTTACAAGTTGGTATCAGAGCCTTGGTTTGAGTGAATTGGAGGAACATTCGTGTGAATCCAGTCTCAAATCAAGGGAAGATTTTCAAAATAATTTCTAAATGGTTTTCAAAATAAGTAAAGGAGGATGCAGGGCGTACGATCAGCCGGAGCCAGTAAGGAGACCCCAAAATACCATACCGTTATTTGATTATGTGATGTGATATAACAACATGCTAGTACTACGCTAGGGATCTTCAGGAATTGCATGATAGAATTGCCTGATTACATGATGCCTGCTAGCCTAGGGTTTCTTTTATATGAGATTGACATCATTACTGTAGTTGCTTAGTGTATGCATCACGGTCGTACATAACTAAGAACTTATAGCGTGAGAATGTTTGGTTTGGCCTTATTTCCTGTTCTTGTTTGATGAAGGGCTTAGGGTAGGATCAGGTATTCGAAAGTCTATAGGGTCCAGCGTTATGTATGGCTAGCATACACTAGTTTTGCAGGGTTGGTGGAAGTTTCATGGATAGGTGGTTTGTGTGAGACCGGTAGGTCAGTTGTGAGACAGTTAGACTTCCTCTAGGGGTGAGGTTGATCGACCTCCATGTACATGTGTAGTGTTGGGGTGTTGTGGTGATACTTGAGACAAATATGGGTAGGTGTGGAAGGTAGTATGGGCCTGTACTACTGAAAGCACAGGACCCATACGCGTAGCAAGGAAGTCACAACCCCTAGGGTTTAGTAGGGAGTTGGTTCCCAGTTATTTTTGCGGATTGTCTGACATCTTCCTGTTACATTTACAGCATGGTGGTTACGAGGCGTTTTGTGATTGGATCCGGATCGGGATCAGGGCAGGGCGATCAGGAGGCCCCGACAGCGCCCGAGGTTATCGGCCAGGAGGGGCCAGTGTTGACAGAGGATCGTGTCAGGGAGATCATCCGCGAGGAGGTGGTCGAGATTGTCCGGGGCCAGATTCTGGAGTTGTGTGGGACTATCATGTCCACTATGAGGGAGTACTTCGATGACAGATACGCAGCCCTTGCCGAGACGGCTGCAGCGGCAGCTACAACGGCTGTATCAGCGGCAGGAGGAGGAGGAGGAGGAGTAGGAGGAGGAGCCAGCCAGGCTTTCCAGTACAGGAACGTCGATAACACGAAGCCACCTACTTTTGATGGGACTCAGGACCCTATCAAAGCCATGAGGTGGATTTCTGATGTGGAGGGGTGTTTCTTTACTTGCTCGTGTCCTACTGACCAGAGGGTCAGATGTGCCTTGTACCTGCTGAGGCTAGGGGCCAAGGACTGGTGGAGATTGACGACAGGGTCGTACACTGATGATCAGAGAGCTGTTGTTACTTGGGAGTAGTTCAGGGATATGTTCCGCGCTCACTACATTCCTCGTGTTGAGCGGGAACGGTTGGCTCAGGAGTTTTTGAGTTTGAGACACGATGGAGAGTCGGTGACGGAGATCACCCGCATGTTCACTGAGAGGGCGATGTTCTGCCCGGAGTTCGCCTCGGAGCAGGCCCAGATGACACATTATCTGAGCATGCACAAGACTGACATTCGCCAGTTTGTTGCCACCCAGCGATGTGACACTCTAGTGGATTTACAGGAGGCCGCTTGGCGGCGTGAGTTGGAGATTAACCTGCAGTTGCGGGAGCAGCGGCAGGCCCCGACGCAATCGCAGCCGGCGCCGAAGCGGTCGAAGACAGCTGATACCAGGACTGGTGGACAGCCAGGCCGCACTTGTGGAAAGTGCGAAAAAGCTCATTCAGGGACATGCCGATCAGGGAGTGGGTGCCACCGATGTGGCAAGCAGGGTCACCTGGCCAGGGATTGCAGGAAGCAGACTCCGATTCCCGGAGTCAGTCTTTGTTATCATTATGAGCAGGTGGGCCACATGAAGGCCTAGTGTCCTCTACTAGCCGCCAAGCCGGTGCAGGCTCCAGCACCGACTACTTTGAAGATCACGGATGGGAGACCAGTCAGGGCGGAGCCTCTGAAGGCTCAGGGTCGTGCCTTCCAGTTTACAGTCGAGGAGGCCAAGGCAGCACCGGATGTGGTTGCTGGTATGTTTCTATCTTTTATCTCATTTATTATGTTTGTTTTATTCTTATCTGTTGTACCTGTGATTAGGTAGGTTTTTAGTGAACTCCTTGCTTGCATTGGTTTTATTTGACTCGGGGGCGAGTCGGTTGTTTGTATCTCAGATATTCAGTAGGGAGTTCAGTGTGCCCGTAGGTGAGCTAGAGTGTCCGTTGTGAGTCTCTATCGCCAACGAACACGAGGTTTCTGCTTCTTCGGTCTACCGAGGATGCGAGTTGGAGATCTTCGGAGTATCCTTTCCGATAGACTTAATTCCTATTCCTATGGGGGAAGTGTGTGTGATTGTGGGGATGGACTGGCTTAGTAGATTTGGTGCCATGATAGATTGTGAGGGCCAACGGGTGATAGTTCGAACCCCAAGTGGGGGAGAACTGATGGTATATGGCGAGGGCACCAGAGTGGGAGCAGGGTTCTGTTCAGCTGCCAGGGCTCGGCAGTATATTCAGCACGGGTGTGTGGATTATCTGGCGTATGTGGTGGATATGCGAGCCATGGATCAGATTTCAGTTACAGAGATTCCAGTAGTCAGGGAGTTTGCCGATGTGTTTCCGGAGGAGTTGCCAGGGGTACCTCCGGAGAGGCAGGTCGAGTTTCGAATCGATTTGGTGCCGGGTGGGGCCCCTATCGCCAAGGCGTCGTACCGGTTGGCGCCACCCGAGATGCAGGAGCTGTCATCACAGCTGCAGGAACTGTTGGGCAAGCGGTTCATTCGACCTAGCAGTTCTCCAAGGGGAGTGCTGATCCTCTTCGTCAGGAAGAAGGACGGTTCGCACAGGATGTGCATTGATTATAGGGAGTTGAACAAGTTGACGGTGAAGAACCGTTATCCACTCCCAAGGATAGATGATCTATTTGATCAGTTGCAGGGTGCATCTTGGTTCTCCAAGATAGATTTGAGGTCAGGGTATCATCAGGTCTGGGTTAGGGAGGAGGACGTGGACAAGACCGTGTTTCGGACTCGATATGGACATTACGAATTCGTGGTGATGCCATTTGGGCTCACCAACGTGCCGGCAGTATTCATGGACCTGATGAATCGGGTCTGCGGACCGATGCTAGATCGCTCGGTCATAGTGTTTATCGATGATATCTTCGTGTATTCCAAGACCCGAGAGCAGCACGAGGAGCACCTCAGGGAGTTATTGGGAGTTCTGAGACGAGAACGGCTGTATGCTAAGTTCTCGAAGTGTGAGTTTTGGTTACGAGAGGTCCAGTACCTCGGACATCTCATTAACCAGGAGGGGATTTTGGTCGATCCGGCCAAAATCGAGGTAGTCATGCACTGAGAGGTGCCGAGATCTCCTTCAGACATCAGGAGTTTTCTGGGATTAGCAGGGTACTACCGGAGATTCATTCGAGATTTCTCCAAGAATGCAGTACCCCTCACTCGTCTGACGAGGAAGGGGGTGGATTTCCCGTGGGGCCCCGAGCAGCAGAGGGCGTTTGAGACCCTCCGACATCGTTTGTGCGAAGCTCCAGTTTTGACACTCCCGGAGGGAGTTGAGGATTTTGTGGTGTTCTGTGATGCATCCATCACAGGCTTGGGGGCGGTCCTCATGCAGAGAGGACGAGTGATAGCCTACGCATCGCGATAGCTGAAGCCGCATGAGACGAGATACCCTACGCATGATTTAGAGCTGGGAGCGGTGGTGTTCGCTCTCAAGATATGGAGACATTACCTATATAGGGTCCGTTGTACCATATACACGGATCACAAGAGCTTGAGACATATCATGGATCAGCCGAACCTGAACATGAGGCAGCGCAGGTGGCTGGATGTAGTCAAGGACTACGATTGCGAGATCCTTTACCACCCCGGTAAAGCGAATGTGGTGGCAGACGCTCTCAGCCGCAAGTCAGCTGGGACTTCCACCCTGTGACATCCCCATTTTCACGGCCAGAAAATACCGATTTTGTTTATACTTGTTTGAAAATCAGGGTAACATTTTAAATAAAAGTGTTGCGGAATTTGTCCCAAAACAAAATATGATAAAGATTTATCAAAAGCATTTCCAAAGAAATGTATTTCATTAAAAGACTCGGGATGTCATGTTCGATACAGATCAAAAGCATAAACAGTACAACATACGCCTTACTACATTATTTTGTATTTATAGGCCTATAATCCCTTATGTCTCATCCAAACATCTATGCTCATGCGCCACTACCTGTAATACAAGAAACTGAGTGGGTCAGGCTTGGGAGCCTGGTGAGCACATAGGGTTTTCAACCCACGATAAATAAGTTTATTAAATTTATCAAACCAAACAAACCCGATTACCCGTTCCCGTTATCCTCACTTTACGTCCCTAAAACATCTAACACAAGGGACCTAGTCTAAGGACTTTCATCGGGGTGACAACACATGCTTCGGGGGTTCCTCAGCAATTCATGTCAAATAAGGCAACCATGTGGGGGATGGAGTACTGCTGGTAAACACACAGTTCAAATAAACACCTACAGATTGCGAGGCCTCTCATTATTTTATTTTGTCACACAACAACTATTACATCTACCCATGTTTTACCCAACACATTTTGTAGATATAAAATACATATACAGTTTAAATCATTTTAAACATGTATAAAATCGTTCATCCAGCATAGATAGCAAGTATACAGATAATATGCACACGTAGCACGTAATTTATATAAAATACTTCATATCTATGTGTAAGATGAAAGTAACTATGCACTCACTTGATTAGGTGGTGACTTGGTACTCGAACAGCACTTCATTATCTCAAAACAATTTTTCCTTGACCAAAACCTAGTATCAATACCACTAGGGTTTAGTTTTAACGTTAACCGCGACTAATTAACAGCCTAGTTATTATTACTATTATATAAGCGTTAAATAACACTCTATATAACTCATAATAATAGCCCAAATAATTATTTTAAGGTACTGGTAATGTTACTATAGTTAAATAAAAGCTATATTAAAAATAGCGTAGGCGTAGCTCACTTACAGCGGGTTTTGTAGAAAACTGGGCTTCGCTTGGAGCAGTGTTTCCGAACCGAAAGACCCTTTTTCTCGGGACTCCGGGAGCCTCGGGGCTTCCTTTGGGTGCTAGGGGTTTTTCCTAGGGTTTAGGGGTGGTTTGGGATCTTAGAGAGAGAAAGAAACTAGAGAGAGAAAGAGAATTGGTGTGAAAAATCCGGAACTCTCGCCCCCCTTTTATAGCCTGCGAGGCTTTGGACTACGCTGGGCGAAATCCTTGGCTACACTCGGCGTAGATCGTATAAGGGATCCAGCTCGCGTACAGCTGGCTCGTACTCGGATTCGGAAGGGATAAGGCCAAGTACGCCGGGCGTACCCAGCTTTGGACGCGGGTCGTAATGCGAGGCGACGTGTCATCCATCCGAAGCGAAGCCTTGGGCAACAAGCAACGGCTCAGATGCGGCCACGTCATCACCTTTCTCGCAGATTCGCAATTTTGCTTCCCGACTTCTAAAAATCATAACTTTTGCATACGAGCTCCGTTTTTGACGTTATTTATATCCACGCGTAGGCGGGAACGTACTCTACAACTTTCGTTTAGACTCCATCGGCTAGTTTTGACTTTATTTTAAAAGTTTTATTTTTAACAGGCCGGGACAGGATTGGTCCGTTAAAAATTCATAACTTCTTCGTCCGACGTCCGTTTCCGTCTGTCTTTTTATCGATACGCTACTATTAACGAGATCTTCGATTCTCGTTTAGGTTGTGTCAGCTAGAAACCGCTCGATCTAATATTCGAACTTCGGGCTGTACACTGCTAAGCCGAAACTTCGAAAACGCATAACTTCATCATACGAAGTCAGATTTGACCGTTCTTTTTATGGACGCTCTCAGTTTAATGTATTCTACGACTTTCGTTTAGATTGCTAAGGCTAAAAGTCACTCTATCGTAAATTCACTATTTACACTTCCCGGTATCGTGTCGGTTCCGTCGCGAAACTTCGACGGGTCATAACTTTTTCGTTATAACTCGGATTTCGGCGTTCTTTATATCCCCAGAATCCTTGTTTCGACCACCACAACTTTATGTAAAGATATCGGGCTTATCACACACTTTAATTTTGACGCTTATTTTTATCCTTTATTTATTATACATTTATAAATAAATAATAAGCATATAAATTTACATAATTCACATAATACTCAAATATTTCATCTTTATTACATCAAAAAGAGATACAATAGTTGACCTAGACTATTACATCGTCTAAAAATGCTTAGCCCCGAAACCCGGGTGTTATACACCCCAACGGTTTGCATGAGGATATCAGTGGATTCTCTGCTTGTGAGTTTGATCAGGGATGCTCAGGTGGAGGGCATGCGACCATAGAACTGGAAACTGGAGAGGATCAAGGGCGAGAAGGCCCGGTTTGTGCAGGATAGTTGGGGGTTGTTGACCCGATGCGGTCGGGTATGGGTTCCGATGTCTAGTGGGGTCAGACAGACAGTTATGGAGGAGGCTCACAAGTCTCACTTTTCTATTCACCCGGGGGCCACCAAAATGTACAGAGACCTGAGTTTGAGTTACTGGTGGCCATGTATGAAGCGAGAAATCACCTGGTACGTCGAGAGGTGCTTGACCTGTAGGATGGTCAAGGCCGAGCATCAGAGGCCGCATGGTAAGCTGTAGCCCTTAGAGATTCCCATGTGGAAATGGGAACAAATCACAATGGATTTCATTACCAAACTGCCGAGGACGACGAAGGGGTTTGATGCTATATGGGTCATCGTAGATCGATTGACCAAGAGTGCTCATTTCTTGGCTATACGTGAGAGTTCTTCGGCCGAGAAGTTGGCCGACGTGTATGTTCGCGAGATCGTCGCTCGCCATGGGGTTCCAGCCTGTATTGTTTACGGCCGAGATGTTAGATTTACCTCCCGGTTCTGGCAGAAGTTCCACAAAGAACTGGGCGCACGGCTGCACTTTAGTACAACATTTCATCCGCAGACCGACAGTCAGAGTAAGCGGACCATTCAGACCATCGAAGATATGTTGAGGGTGTGCGTCATTGACTTCGGTGGGAGCTGGGATTCCCACCTGCCCCTTGCAGAGTTCTCCTACAACAACATCTATCATTCCAGCATTGGCGCCCCTCCTTTCGAGTTGTTGTATGGGTGGAGATGTCGCACCCCGGTTTGTTGGGGTGAGGTCGGACACAGGGTGATGGAACGGACGGAGGTAGTCTTGTAGACTACCGAGAAGATTCAGCAGATTGGGCAGCGACTGCAGATCGCTCAGAGTCAGCAGAAGAGTTACGCCGACAGACGTCGATCTGACTTTGAGTTCCAGGTGGGTGATATGGTGCTCCTGAAGGTCTCACCCTGGAAGGGTGTGATCCGCTTCAGGAAGAGGGTGAAATTGGGTCCCCGCTACATTAGACCATTCAGGATTATTGCCAGGGTTGGCAAGGTGGCATACAGGCTAGAACTACCGGAGGAGCTTATTCGGATCCACAACACTTTCCACGTTTCGCAATTGTGAAAGTACATTATGGATCAGGAGGCGGTGGTGTCATTGGATGATATTCAGGTCGATGAGCGCCTGAATTACGTGGAGAGGCCTGTGGCTATACTAGAGAGGAAGAAGAAGGTTCTAAGGAACAAGGAGATACCTTTGGTGAAGGTACGGTGGGAGCATCAGAGGGGTGTCCGAGTGGACGTGGAGCCCGAGTCCGAGATGCAGGAGCATTACCCGGATCTATTTGCCGCAGCAGACTTCGAGGGCGAAGTCTAAGTCAAGTGGGGGAGAATTATAACATCCCGAAATTTGGCAGGTATTCTCGTACCCTCTTCTATCATTACCTTGTTAACTATAGTCCTTGGGGTTGGAAGCGAAGTGCCAAGATGAGTTTAAGGGCCAAGTTTGCAAACTTGGGCCAAAAAGGGAGTACGCCGCATTAAGGTCCGCCTTAGTACAATGGGCGTACATTTGTGTACGTTGGGCGTACTAATGTCTGGGTGAAACCCTAATATTTAGGGTTTGGGGCCCATATAAACAACATTATGAGCACCAGAACCCCCCTTACCTCAGCCTCCACAGCTTACATTCGTCCTCCCCAAATCCTAGCCTCTCCTTTGTGTATTTAAGCTTACTTGGTGTGTTCTTGAGTGCTTTAAGAGGAAGTTATTGCATCAAAGAGTTGGAGGAGAAGATCTAGCTTGTGGATCTGAAGTTAGCTTGTGCTCAAGAAGCTCCAGAAGGTATAAAGTTCCAAACTTTATGCATATATGCATAGATCTCATCATTTTACTTTATTAGAAGCATTTCTTGTCCCAAAAGCCACAAGGTGGTATATGTTGAGATTTGGACAAAAGGGACTGTCCCTCCAGACTCTTGAAGGGACCTTCAGTGATAAAAATGAGGTCCCATTAGTTGTATCTGTCCCATGCATGAAGAAATAAGGTCTTAATGGACTAAGACCAAGCATTAAGAACTTTATCGACGTCCAAAACGATAAAGTTCATCACTTTATGGATCCTAGGGATGTTAGGTCTCTGGATCTGAAGTTTGGGCTTAATTGCTTAAGCCATTAAGCACTTAATAAGGTTTTTCCAAATTGTTGAGTACGCCCAACGTAAATCCAGTATGCCTAGCGTACTGGGTCAACCACCCCGATGGTGGTCAACATCTGGACGAGTACGCCCCGCGTACGTCCTTTGTTGGGACTTTGTCAAATGGGCTTCAGATTTTGGGCTGTTTATGGACTAAATGGATTTGGGCCTTGCTGGACTTTGTAAATAAGATGTTTTACGCCAGTTAGTGGTAGTGGATCATGGGGTTAGGCCCTATTAGGAGGTTGGGCCCAATTTAGTAAATTGGGCCAATAATGGGCTTTATTTATGGACCTTCAAGTTAAGGATTTGGTAATTGGGCCTTGGCCCAACTAAGAGAATGGACTTAATGAGTGGTGTGGACACTAGTCAAGGAGGTGATTTTGGGAACTAATTTAGTATTTATTATGTGATAGTTCGGGATTCCCGGTGTTCAGCAGTCAGAGATTTACGGTACTTCGGCACTACTTGCGAGGTTAGTTATCCTCACTATACTCAAGGGTCTAAGGCACCAAGGCCGGCCCTTTGGATTGTTATCTAGTTATGTTATGCTAGTATGATCTGTTAGATCGGTATCCTAGAGGGTAGGATACTATTATATGGTATGTGGTACGATCTGTTAGATCGGTATCCTGGTAGATAGGATGGTATTATATGCTATGTGGTATGATTAGTTAGATCAGTTGTTCTCAATAGAACGTTATGTGATTATCTGTTATATGTACACATGTTTGTTTTGCGGTTGAGGCTTATCTACTTTATGCGGAGGCCAATAGACCTGGGCATTCCAACCTGTTGGTTGTGGGCCGTGAGTATTCCATCCCGAGGATGATTGGACTCATAGTATGTGGGCATTCCAACCTGTTGGTTGTGGGCTTGGAGTATCCTATCCCGAGGATGATTGGACCCATTGTGTGTTGGCATTCCAACCTGTTGGTTGTGGGCCTGGGGTATTCCAACCCGATGGTTGACTGGACCCATAGTATGTTGTTTATGATTATATGTGTATTGTGGTGGGTACAGGTATTTTGGGGGAACTCACTAAGCTTTCGGGCTTACAGTTTTAGTTTATTGTTTCAGGTACATCATGGGTCGCGACAACGCAAAGGCGTGTTCGTACAACTCCTCATGTTTTGTTTATGTTTCTGGGAAAAACTCTGATATTAGACTATTTTGAAAACAAAGTTGTAATAACTGCTGGTTTGAAAAGTTTTAAATTGGCTTAAATTTTATGGGTGTTATAGGCTGTGGCTTGCTGTGAGGCTTTTGGTGCTCTGCCTTGACCTTCCTGCAGGTCAGGCATCTCTCGACGTACCAGGCTACATCCCGCTTCATGCAGGGCCACCAGTAATCAGGACGAAGATCTTTGTACATCTTCGTCGCCCCGGGATGAATGGAAAATCAGGATTTGTGCACCTCCTCCATCAGAACCTGGCGTACACCTCCATGATATGGAACCCACACCCTGCGGTGTAGTGTCAACAACACTCGGCTATCATAGTCAAAGGGGGAAACCTGACCCACAATAAGCTCGCTCTTCCGATGTTCCTCCTTCATAGCCTCCTGCTGAGCCTCTCGGATCTGCTCCAGAAGCGGAGTCACTACCGTCATCCGCAGGCAAATATCTCTGATCGGGGCCGCCTTGCGGCTAAGAGCATCGGCCACCACATTGGCCTTTCCCGGGTGGTAAAGGATCTCACAGTCGTAATCCTTCACCACATCTAGCCACCGACGTTGTCTCATATTCAGATTCGGATGATCCATCAGGTACATCAGACTCATGTGATCCGTCTAAATGGTACAACGGAACCCATAGAGGTAATGTCGCCAAATCTTGAGGGCGAAGACAACCGCCCCAATTCCAAATCATGCGTCGGGTAGTTCGCCTCATGAGACTTCAGCTGCCTCGAGGCGTAGGCGATGACGTGCCCTCTCAGCATCAGTACTGCGTCCAAATGTCACACCCCCAAACCGGAACGGCAGAAACGTTCGGGGGGCAGAGGACGTCATATGTAATACCACAAAACATGCATCATAGTAATCAAAATAACAAACAACCATTGCATTAATATTAAAGTGTTTACAAAGTATGTGATTCACAAAAGATTGACTCTAAAAGTAAATAACAAAACAAGACATGAGGCTACTATACTCCATATTCTGAATCCCAGTGCGCGTACCTGTCTACTAGTTTCCTGAGAATACAAGTTATTTTGAAAGAGTAGATCAACATTTAAGCTGGTGAGTTCATAAGTATTTTAATTATGAAAAGTAAACTATAAGTTCTTTATAAAAGTTCGCCTGTTCCTCCAGAAAATCCTATATTTTCTGATATGATGAATGATAAGTAAAAATGACTCTACAATTCCTTCTATGAGTACTAAATGGATACGAGTTATATAAAATCCAGAATAAACAGACAATCGATTGTGTGAATCTGCCCTAAGCCCACAACCAAACAAGGAACAGAAAATGAGGCGGAAATCACACATCCCATTGTTTGTTAGATCTTCATTGTATATAACCCTGGCGTATTCATTTAGTACTTACAGAGTTAACTGTAATAGTTCTTTTATATTTGATGAAAACATTCTTTAAGAAAATCATATATTTCCTTTAGTAAAAATGGTAACCACAATAGTTCCTTCTATAATCACTTAGTTTATACTAGCTATATATAATCTAATATCGAACGGACAGTTAAATGTATGAATCTGCCCTAAGTCCACAACCAAACAAGGAACAGGAAATGAGGCGGAAAACATACTTTCAACTGCCTATCAGATATTAATTATATATAACCCTGATGTATAAACTAAGGTATTATAGACTTAACCATTTAAGGTCCTTTTAGTTATACTGGTTTAATAATGTGTATCAAACCTTTTACAGATAAGTTTCTAGTTTCACCTACTTAATGTTCTGTCCGAAAAGTATGTTTTTGTACTAGAAAGCGGTATACTGAATTTGTATGCTATGACCTGACCTATACCTATTACTCCCTATGATTACTAAGTGTATACTGAATTTGTATGCTATGACCTGACCTATACCTGTCGGATCCGATTAAGATATATCCCTAATGTATCTACCGAGGAATCATAAAGTTAGCATTATAGGCCCCCTTCTAACTGAATGTACCAAGACCCGACTGCTTTGTTTGTTTGTTCTCTCGTAAGAATGTATGTTTTCCCAAGTTTATGACGATCTTTACTAGAAAATAGTTTGCATTACCTTTTATGTGAGAATATCACTATATGAATGTAATGGGAAGATGAAAGTGTACAATAATGTTGTATAAAGTAACTACTGAAGCACTAACTACCTTAAAACCAATTTGTTAATTAAGGTTAAAATGTGATGAGGTTATAACCATGCTTGATTTGACTAGTATGAAACATGACGATCTAAAAACGTTGAAAATGGTATGACATTTGTCACCCGTAGACCTGCAAGTCCCACTGTAGCTAGCAGCAAGGTGTGGGATGTCAATCCAGTATAGATCTATACAAAAACTCACGCTCTCCCTCCACGAGACTCTGGTTACAAAACGTGACACAACAAGTATATTGCCATGCCATGAAGTAGTGGTTTCACATTATTGTTATCTTGTTCTTGTTATAGTATGTTCCTTTATGTTCTAGTTATAGTATGTTTCTTTCTGTTCTTGTTATAATATGAACTGAATCCCTAAACTATACCTATTATAGTTTACTAGTATGTTTGTTTTGAACTGTCCCTGATTTGTAGAAAAGACTCGATTAACTACTGAGTTATGCATGTACTTTAAAAACGGAGTTTTATAAACAACAATGTAACATCTTTTTAAAAGAGTTTTTGAATTGATTTAATCACTGACTAAAGCATAGAAATTCTTTAATGTGATGGTTATCACAAGTAAATATTAACACAATTAAATTGTGTTCAACTTGTATTCCCCCCTTTAAAAGCATTTAAAAACATTTAAAAGATAGATTATAGGGGTATGAACTCACCTTATGTGGGTGATTCAACTGAAGATTCGAATAAGGATGATAAGTTCCATGAATGAAGTCCCGAGGCACAAACGAGTCCTAAATGACATATATTGATACATATAGGTATGTAATTAGTGATTCTAACTACAAAGGTGATTGGGAAACAACCTAGGATGCAAGAATAACTCACCGAAGAAGTGTTAGAAGCAAGTTAGGAGGTTGAAGGAGTGTTCACGGCCCAACAAGGATGGTTCACGGCTGGGCTTGAATGGTTCACGGCCCAATGGAGTTCACGGCCCAATATTGAAGAATGGTTCACGGCCCACTTGATGTTCACGGCCCAAATGATGATTTTCACGGCCCAATGGGAGTTCACGGCCTAAATGATGAACACATGAAGGGTTCACGGCCCAAACTTGAAGATATTTGAGGAAAAGTGATGTTAAGATGATGAATCAAGACGGAAAGGTAAGGGATTTCAAGGAACAACAAGAAAAGATGAGCCACTTACGTTTTTGGGGTGAAATGAGAGCCTTTGTTGGATGATACTTGAGATAATTTGAGAGGTTTACGGCCAAGGATGGAAGAAATGAGGAATAAATGAAAGAAAGGTACATATATGGAGAGGGTTTCATGGCCACACTTGGGTTCACGGCCGTAAACACCCTTTGATGGGTTTTCTGGTTTAATTGCATTCCTCTAATCCTAAGCTAACACTACTCAACATCCAATCCTTAAGTGTACTAGGCTTAGAACTCATTAAAATGACCCTTAACAAGGCTAAAAGGTAATAGAAACAAGTCTCACTTTTGATTGATTGGATTGAATTTACAAGATAGAAATTTATGGGTTGTCACACCAAACCCGAAATGGACGCATCACAGTATACTACAAAATCCTCCACGCCCTCTGGCAGGGCGAGGATCGGCGCCTCACATAGTCTTTGTCTCAATGTCTCAAACGTTGCATGCTGCTCAGGCCCCCAACGAAATACAATGGCTTTCTTCGTCAGTCGGGTCAAGGGTACGACTATCTTGGAGAAATCCTGAATGAATCTCCGGTAATAGCCTGGTAATCCCAAGAAACTTCGAATCTCATATGGAGACTTCGAAACCTCCCATCTCATCACGGCATCTACTTTGGCCGGATCGACCAAAATCCTGTTCTGGTTGACAAGGTGCCCCAGAAACTACACCTCGCGCAACCAGAACTCACACTTGGATAACTTGGCATACAAGCTCTCCCTCCTCAGGGTATCCAACACCTCCCACAAGTACTCCTCATATTGCTCCTGTGTCTTTGAGTAAACCAAGATGTCATCGATTAAAACTATCACATACCGATCCAACATCGGTCTGCATATGCGCTTCATGAGGTCATTGAACGCGGCAGGAACATTGGTGAGCTCAAAGGGCATCACCACGAACTCGTAGTGGCCATAGCGAGTCCGGAACGCAGTCTTCTGTACATCCTCGTCTCTGAACCTCCTCTGATGGTAGCCTGAACGTAAATCTATCTTGGAAAACCAAGATGCCCCCTGTAGCTGGTCGAAGAGATCATCAATCCTCGGGAGTGGGTAATAGTTCTTCACCGTTACCTTGTTCAACTCCCGGTAATCAATACACATCCGATGCGACCCGTCCTTCTTCTTAACAAACATAATCGGGGCTCCCCAGGGTGAACTGCTCGATCTGATGAATCCTTTGTCTAACAGCTCCTGCAGCTGTTTAGACAACTCCTGCATCTCAGGAGGAGCCAACCGATACGGTGTCATGGCTATCGGAGCCGCACCTGGGACCAGGTTGATCCTAAACTCCACCTGTCTCTCCGGAGGTATCCCAGGAAAATCCTCTGGAAACACATCCGGGTACTCTCGTATCACTGGCACATCACTCACAGTCGCCTTACCCTCCTCCCGGGTATCCATGACGTAGGCGACATATCCGGCACAACCTTGCTGAAAGTAGTGCCTAGCCCTCGCTGCTGGGCTTAAAGTTGGTCCACGTTGTGGCCTCTCGCCCTGAATCACCAGCTCTCCCCCACTTAGGGTCCTGACGCGTACCAACTGTTGCGCGCAGTCAATCACAGCCCCATTAAGGCTCAAAGAGCCCACACCGATGATGACCTTGTTCCCACGAAATGGTATGGGAACCAAGTCTACCAGGTAGTGCTCCTCGAACAGCCTGAAAACACAATCTCTGAAAACCTCTAATGCTCGAACTGATCGGTCATCAACAATCTCGACCTCTATAGGGCAATCCAACATGCCCGAAGACTCAAGGAACCTCTTGCTAAGCGCAAGAGAGACAAATGATCGGGTAGCACCCGAATCGAACAACACCTGAACTGGGATACCGTTCACATGGAACGATCCTAAACACAACACATAACATGACACATAAATATCATAATCAACATATACTAAGAGCTAGGGAGAAGAAATCATACTCGTCACCACATCGAGTGCGACGCGTGCCTCCTCGGTAGTCAACTGGAAGGTTCGACTCCTCACCAATGGAGCCTCTGACTTGCCCTGACGGCCATCAGTAATCCACAGGGTCGTTGGAGTTGGTGCTGCTGCTGTCAATCTCGGGCAGTTGGCCTTTTTATGGCCCTTCTGATTGCAATGAAAGCAAATTAGGTCTGATGTCTGACTGGTGGGGTAGGGGCAGTACAATCCCTGCTAAAGTTCCCAGTATTGCCGCACTTATAGCAGCCTGATCCCGACCCAGTGCGGCAAAATCCCTCATGTGACCTACCGCATTTCCCACAGCGGCTCCGGCCCTGTTGGCCCTTCGACCTAGAGTTGAATCCCTTGGGCTTCTTCCCCGAAGCCCCAATAACCTGCTCTACCTCTGCCTTCCTCTTCCTGAGCTGCTCTAAGTTAATATCCCTCTCTCTCGCCCTGGCAATCATAGAATCCAGGGTCGGGCATGCTGAGTAGCTGACATGCTCCCGAATGTCCGCCCTCAACATGTCATGATAGCGGGTCTTCCGCATCTCCTCATCTCCAGCATACCGAGGCACCAATAAGGCCCTATCCCGAAACTTGGCGGTAATCTCCGCCACCGTCTCAGTAGTCTGTCTCATGTCAAGAAACTCCCTGGCCAGCTGCTGAAGCTCCACAGCCGGCGCAAACTCATCCTTAAACCTGGTCACAAAGTCCGACCAGGTCATAGCCTCAATGGCTGAGGCTCCCAAATAATCACCAACTGACTCCCACCAATCTCTAGCCCTGTCCCTCAAACATCCAGCAGCATACCGAACCTTCGACCCCTCAGGGTAGAAGTTAGTCAACTGAGCAGACTGCATGTTTGCAATCCATCTCCTAGCAAAAATGGAGTCCTTCACCCCGTGGAAGTCTGGTGCACCACATCCCCTAAGGTCCTTAAAGGACAGTGTGCGCGCCCCTGACTGGCTAAACGCCCAATCACTCCTAAACGCCCTGAGGCGATCCTCCATCATCTCAATAATCCCTTCCTTGATCGACCCGAAAATCATCGGGGTCGACTCAAGAATGCCTCTAGTGATCTCAAAAGCAATGAACTCACGTAGTCGCTCATCAACTGGCTCGGCACCTAATCCCGAACCTGATCTTGAACCTGATCCTGACCCTGAACCTCCTCCTCCGTGTCGCGTAAACATCATCATTCTGAAACAAAACACATAATCGTCAGGGTCATACATAACCTTGGAAGGTATCACATACTACAAGTTGTAACACCCAAAAATTCAAACCAATTTAAACTTTTAAAAACATTCCAAACCATTAAAAATCATTACAACTTTGTTTTCAAAATGTATAATATCAAAGTTTTCCTAGAAACATAGACAAAACATGAGGAGCTGTACGATCACGCCTTCGCCTTGCCGCGATCCCCTGATGTACCTGAAACAATAAACTGAAACTGTAAGCCTCGGAGCTTAGTGAGTTCCCCCAAAATACCCATACCCGCAACAATACACATAGAATCATAACAGCACACTATGGGTCCAATCAACCAACGGGTTGGAATACCCCAGGCCCACAACCAATAGGTTGGATTGCCAACACACTATGGGTCCAATCAACCATCTGGTTGGAATACCCTAGGCCCACAACCAACCGGTTGGAATGCCCACATACTCTGAGTCCAATCATCCTCGGGATGGAATACTCACGGCCCACAACCTACAGGTTGGAATGCCCAGGTCTATTGGCCTTCGCACCGAGCAGATAAGCCTCAACCACCAAACAAACATGTGCACATATAATAGATAATCACATAACAGTCTATAGACAATACTTGATCTAATGGATTTTACCACATAGCACATAACACCATCCTATCTACCAGGATGCCAATCTAACAGATCATACCACATATCATATAATATTATCCTACCCTCTAGGATACCGATCTAACAGATTATACTAGCATAACATGACCATATAATAATCCAAAGGGCCGGCCTTGGTGCCTTAGACCCTTGAGTATAGTGAGGAAAAATCACATCGCAATTGTCGTCTGAAACTAGAAAGCTCAACTCCCGGATCACCAACACGAACTCCACCACCTATAGTTACCATAAAACCCTTTTTCATAAATCTCCAAGTTACCAGAATACCCTCAGAAGTCAACTGGTCAACTCTTGGTCAAAGTCAAAGTCCACAGTCAAAGTCAACAGTCCATGTTGACTCGACTCGTCGAGTGCAGTTCACCGACTCGTCGAGTCCTTCCTGAACTCGAGAAGTCATGAAATCCTTGATTGGCTCGTCGAGTTCCCCTTTAACTCGCCGAGTTCATACGTGTCCAAGAATTGGGAGAAACCCTAGCCGACTCGCCGAGTCTTTGAACGACTCGCCGAGTTCAAGGCAATCTTCAACGGACTCGCCGAGTTTGTTCATCAACTCGACGAGTTCACGACCATCTTCATATGACTCGCCGAGTTGACTATACAACTCGCCGAGTCCTTGCAGACCTTCATCCATGCAGACACTTTTTAAGCCATGCCAAGGTTCCAGATTACAGATTCAAGCTTCTAAGGCATGTTTAACACGTAAAGTTGCAAACTTTACACACATGCAAGGCCCTAAAGGCTCTAAATGACCAATCTAAGCTTCTAATGGAGCTTTACACCATAGGAGAGTCTCATCCTTGTAAAAGCTGGAAACTTTATGGACTTAGGACTCAAAAGAGGTTCAGATCTGAAGTTTCAACTTCAGATCTAGCTCTCATACCAAAATCCCTTCATGAATAACTAAAGAAAGCCCTAGTTTTCACATATGAATGATTCTAGAAGAACAATAGGTTAAGGTAATAGTTGGTTACCTCCAAAACGTGCCCAAACTGAAGTAGACTCTGGATCCACACGGAAATCTTGATGCTAGCCTCTTGATCTATAAATTTCCTTCACAAAAGTCACTCCCCAAAGCTCCAAAACACTCTCCAAGCTCTCACTCACAACAATTAGGGTTTCTGGGTCTCAAGAGGGCGATAGAGGATAGTGGGAAGCGCTAATGGTCCAATATATAGGGTGCAAAAACCCTGAAAATTAGGGTTTCCACTGCCAGCTCCTACTCGTCGAGTCCCATGCCGACTCGACGAGTCACTCATTAATTGGCGTGTCCTGGCCCGCTGCTACTCGACGAGTCAAGCGCCAACTCGTCGAGTAGACCTTGGACATGAAGTCTAAATGGGAAAAAAAATTAATAATACCTAACGGTTGGGATGTTACAATTCTCCCCCACTTGACTTAGACTTCGTCCTCGAAGTCTGCTGTAGTGAATAACTCCGGGTAATGCTCCCACATCTCAGCCTCCGACTCCCATGTCCACTCGGATCCCCTCCGATGCTCCCATTGTATCTGTACCAACGGAACCTCCTTCTTGCGCAAGACTTTCACTTTCCTTTCCAAAACGGCAATCGGCCCCTCAATATAATTCAGGCGTTCATCAACCTGAATGTCATCCAGTGGCACCACTGCCTCCGGGTCCACAATGCACTTTCGCAACTGCGAAACGTGGAAAGTATTGTGGATCCGACTAAGCTCCTCTGGCAGCTCTAGTCTGTAAGCCACCTTGCCAACCCTGGCAATGATCCTGAACGGCCCAATATATCGGGGATCCAATTTTCCCCTCTTCTTGAAGCGGATCACACCCTTCCAGGGCGAGACCTTCAGGAGTACCATGTCACCGACCTGAAACTCTAACTCGGATCGACGTCGGTCAGCGTAACTCTTTTGCCGACTCTGAGCGGTCTGCAGCCGCTGTCTAACCTGCTGAATCTTCTCGGTAGTCTGCAAGACCACCTCCGTCCGGCCCATCACCCTGTGACCAACCTCACCCCAACAAACCGGGGTGCGACATCTCCGTCCATACAACAGCTCGAATGGCGGGGCGCCAATGCTAGAATAATAGCTGTTGTTGTAGGCGAACTCTGCAAGCGGTAGGTGGGAATCCCAGCTCCCACAGAAATCAATGATACACGCCCTCAACATATCCTCGAGGGTCTGAATGGTCCGCTCGCTCTGACCATCAGTTTGCGGATGGAAGGCTGTGCTGAAGTGCAACCGTGTGCCCAACTCCTCTTGAAACTTCTGCCAGAAGCGGGAGGTAAACTTGACATCCCGATCAGAGACAATGGAAACGGGAACCCCATGGCGAGACACGATCTCGCGAACGTACATGTCGGCCAATTTATCGGCCGATGAGCTCTCCCGTATGGCCAAGAAATGAACACTCATGGTCAATCGATCCACGATGACCCATATAGCATCAAACCCCTTCGCCGTCCTCGGCAACTTGGTAATAAAATCCATCGTGATCTGTTCCCATTTCCACATGGAGATCTCCAGGGGCTGCAGCTTGCCATGCGACCTCTGATGGTCGGCCTTGACTATCCTACAAGTCAAGCACCTCTCGACGTAGCAAGCGATTTCTCGCTTCATGCACGGCCACCAATAACTCAAACTCAAATATCGGTACATCTTGGTGGCCCCCGGGTGAATAGAAAGATGAGACTTATGAGCCTCCTCCATGACCGTCTGCCTGACCCCACCAGACATCGGAACCCAGACCCGACCACATCGGGTCAATAATCCCCGACTATCCTGCACAAACCGGGCATTCTCACCCTTGATCCTCTCCAACTTCCAATTCTCCGGTCGCATGCCCTCAACCTGGGCATCTTTGATCAAACTCACAAGCGGAGAGTCTACTGCTATCCTCATACATACCGCTGGGGCGGAAGACCCAACTGACTTGCGGCTCAGAGCATCCGCAACCACATTCGCTTTACCAGTGTGGTAAAGGATCTCGCAGTCGTAGTCCTTGACTACATCCAGCCACCTGTGCTGCCTCATGTTCAGGTTCGGCTGATCCATGATATGTATCAAGCTCTTGTGATCCGTGTAAATGGTACAACAGAACCCATAAAGGTAATGTCTCCATATCTTGAGGGCGAATACCACCGCCCCCAACTCCAAGTCATGCGTAGGGTATCTTGTCTCATGCGGCTTCAATTGCCGCGACGCATAAGCTATCACTCGTCCTTTCTGCATGAGGACCGCCCCTAACCCTGTGATGGATGCATCACAGAACACCACAAAATCCTCAACTCCCTCCGGGAGTGTCAAGACTGGGGCCTCACACAACCGCTGTCGGAGGGTCTTAAACGCCCTCTGCTGCTCAGGGCCCCACCAGAAATCCACCCCCTTCCTCGTCAGACGAGTGAGGGGTACCACAATCTTGGAGAAGTCCTGCATGAATCTCCGGTAGTACCCTGCCAATCCCAAAAAGCTCCTGATGTCCGAGGGAAATTTCGGAACCTCCCACTGCATAACCGCCTCGATTTTGGCCGGATCGACCAAAATCCTCTCTTGGTTAACGAGATGTCCGAGGAACTGGACCTCTCGTAGCCAAAACTCACACTTCGAGAACTTGGCGTACAGCCGTTCTCGTCTCAAAACTCCCAACAACTCCCGCAGATGCTCCTCATGCTGCTCTCAGGTCTTAGAATACACCAAGATATCATCTATAAACACTATGACTGAGCGATCGAGCATCGGTCTACAGACCCGATTCATCAGGTCCATGAACACTGCTGGCGCGTTGGTGAGCCCAAATGGCATCACCACGAACTCGTAATGTCCATAACGAGTTCGGAACGCGGTCTTCTCCATGTCCTCCTCTCTGAACCTGACCTGATGATACCCAGACCTCAAGTCTATCTTGGAGAACCAAGATGCACCCTGTAACTGATCGAAGAGATCGTCTATCCTCGGGAGTGGGTAACGGTTCTTCACCGTTAATTTATTCAACTCCCGGTAGTCAATGCACATCGGGTGCGAACCGTCCTTCTTCCGGACAAAAAGAATCGGTGCTCCCCATGGAGAACTGCTCGGACGAATGAACTGCTTGCCTAGCAGTTCATGTAGCTGTGACGACAGCTCCTGCATCTCTGGCGGTGCCAATCGGTACGGCTCCTTAGCGATAGGGGCCGCACCTGGCACCAGGTCGATCCTGAACTCGACCTGCCTCTTCGGAGGTATCCCCGACAACTCCTCCGGAAACACATCTGCAAACTCCCTGACCTCTGGTACATCGGAAACCGAAATCTGATCCCTGACCCGCGTATCTACCACATACGCTAGATAACCCGCACACCCGTGTTGAATGTACTGTCGAGCCCGGGCAGCTGAACAAAACCCTGATCCCACTCTGGTGCCCTCACCATATACAGTCAGTTCTCCCCCACTTGGGTTTCGAACTACCACTCGCTGGCCCTCGCAATCAATCATAGCACCGAACCGACTGAGCCAATCCATGCCTACAATCATGCACACCTCCCCCATGGGAATCAGAATCAAATCTATCGAGAAGGATACCCCGAAAATCTCCAAATCACACCCTCGATAAACCGAAGAAGCAGAAACCCCGTGTTCGTTGGCGATAGACACTTGCAACGGACACTCTAACTCGCCCACTAACACACTGAACTCCCTACTAAATGACTGAGATACGAAAGACCGACTCGCCCCCGAGTCAAATAAAACCAAAGCAGGAGAGAGTTCACTAAAAACGTACCTAATCACAGGTACAACAGATAAGCATAACACAATTATAATAAATAAGATAGAGGGGAGAAACATACCGGCAACCACATCTGGCGCTGCCCTGGCCTCCTCTGCGGTCAACTGGAAAGCACGACCCTGAGCCTTCGGAGGCTCTGCCCTGACTGGTCTCCCATCAGTGATCCTCAAGGTAGTCGGCGCTGGAGCCTGCGCCGGCTTGGCGGCTAGTAGAGGACACTGGGCCTTCATATGGCCCACCTGCTCACAATGATAGCAAAGCCTGACTCCGGAAGTCGGAGTCGTCTGTCTGCAATCCCTGGCCAAATGGCCCTGCTTTCCACGTCGGTGGAACCCACTCCCTGTCCGGCACATCCCTGAATGAGCCTTCCCGCACTTCCCACAAATGCGGCCTGGCTGTCCCCCAGTCCTCGTATCAGCGGTCTTGGACCGCTTTGGCGCCGGCTGTGACTGTGCTGGGGCATGCCGCTGCTCCCTCAACTGCAGCTCAATCTCCAACTCACACCGTCTAGCGGCCTCCTGCAACTCCAGAAGTGTATCACATCGCTGGGTAGACACAAACTGACAGATGTCAGTCTTGAGCATGCTCAGATAACGGGTCATCTGAGCCTGCTCGGAAGCAAACTCCGGGCAAAACATCGCCCTCTCAGTGAACATACAGGTGATCTCCGTCACCGACTCCCTATCCTGTCTCAAACTCAGAAACTCCTGTGCTAAACGCTCCCGCTCGACCCGCGGAATGTAACGGGCGCGGAACATGTCTCTGAACTGCTCCCAAGTAACAGCAGCTCTCTGGTCATCAGTGTACGACCCAGTCGCAAGTCTCCACCAGTCCTTGGCCCCGGACCTTAGCAGGTTTAGAGCACACCTGACCTTCTGGTCAGTAGGACACGAGCAGGTGAAGAAACAGCCCTCCACATCCGAGATCCACCTCATAGCTTTGATGGGATCCTGCGTCCCATCAAAGGTAGGGGGCTTCGTGTTATCGAAGTCCCTGTACTGAAAGACTCGCCCCGCTCCCCCTCCCGCCGCTGTTACAGCCGCGGTGGCTGCAGCGGCAGCTGTCTCAGCGAGGGCTGCATATCTGTCGTCGAAATACTCCATCGTAGCGGACTTAATAGTCCCGAACAACTCCGGAATCTGAACCCGGACAATCTCGACCACCTCCTCGCGGATGATCTCCCTGACCCGATCCTCTGTCAACATTGGCCCCTCCTGGCCGATAGCCTCAGGTGCCACTGGGGCCTCCTGATCACCCTGTCCTGATCCTGATCCGGACCCCGACGTGAAACGCCTCGTAACTGCCATTCTGAAACATAACATGAAGATATCAGACAATCTACATAAGTAACTGGGAACCAACTCCCGACTAATCCCTAGGGGTTGTGACTTCCTTGCTACGCGTATGGGTCCTGTGCTTTCAGTAGTACGGGCCCATACTACCTTCCACACCTACCCATATTTGTCTCAAGTATCACCACAACACCCTAACAACATACATATCATAGAGAACACTCAATCCTCACTCCTAGAGGAAGGCTAACCGTCTCACAACTGACCTACCGGTACCCTACAACTTACCCATCCATGAAACTTCCACCAACCCCTGCAGCCCTAGTGTATGCTAGTCATACATAACGCTAGACCCTATAGACTTTCGAATATCTAATCCTACCCTAAGCTCCCAATCAAACAAGAACAGAACATAAGGCTAAATCAAACATTCTTAGGCTATAAGATCTTAATTATGTACGGCCGTGATGCATACACTAAGCAACTACAGTAATGATGTCAATTTCACATAAGGGAAACCCTAGGCTATCACGCATCATACAATCAGGCAACTCTATCATTGCAATTCCTGAAGACCCCTAGCCTAGCACTAGCATGTTGTTCTAACATATCAAATAACTGTATGGTATTTTGGGGCTACTTACTGGCTCCGGCTGATCGTACATCCTGCATCCTCTTTTACTTATTTTGAAAACCTTTTTAAAGAAATCATTTTGGGAGAAACCCTAGCCGACTCGCCGAGTTCAAGGCAATCTTCAACGGACTCGCCGAGTTTGTTCATCAACTCGACGAGTTCACGACCATCTTCATATGACTCGCCGAGTTGACTATGCAACTCGCCGAGTCCTTGCTGACCTTCATCCTTGCAGACACTTTTTAAGCCATGCCAAGGTTCCAGATTACAGATCCAAGCTTGTAAGGCATGTTTAACACGTAAAGTTGCAAACTTTACACACATGCAAGACCCTTAAGGCTCTAAATGACCAATCTAAGCTTCTAATGGAGCTTTACACCATAGGAGAGTCTCATCCTTGTAAAAGCTGGAAACTTTATGGACTTAGGACTCAAAAGAGGTTCAGATCTGAAGTTTCAACTTCAGATCTAGCTCTCATACCAAAATCCCTTCATGAATAACTAAAGAAAGCCCTAGTTTTCACATATGAATGATTCTAGAAGAACAATAGGTTAAGGTAACAGTTGGTTACCTCCAAAACGTGCCCAAACTGAAGTAGACTCTGGATCCACACGGAAATCTTGATGCTAGCCTCTTGATCTACAAATTTCCTTCACAAAATCACTCCCCAAAGCTCCAAAACACTATCCAAGCTCTCACTCACAACAATTAGGGTTTCTGGGTCTCAAGAGGGTGATAGAGTACAGTGGGAGGCGCTAATGGTCCAATATATAGGGTGCAAAACCCTGAAAATTAGCGTTTCCACTGCCAGCTCCTACTCATCGAGTCCCATGCCGACTCGACGAGTCTTTCATTAATTGGCGTGTCCTGGCCCGCTGCTACTCGACGAGTCAAGCGCCAACTCGTCGAGTAGACCTTGGACATGAAGTCTAAATGGGAAAAAAAATTAATAATACCTGACGGGTTGGGATGTGATACAAGTTCCCTGCTTTCAGTAGTACGGGCCCATACTACCTTCCACATCTATCTGTACTTTCCTCAAGGATTGCCTTGACTTCACCAAGTCCCTTTCACTACTATTGCTCGCTGCACTAATCTCATCCTAGGCTTACCCTAGGGTAACCCTCCAACCTACTCTCCGCCATCAGCTGCATAAGGAATTCCTGCCACCTTTACCTAACTAGCTTGCGAATACCATTACATATCACTAAGACCAGATAATTCTTCGAATGAGAGGTCCTACCCTACAACGGTTGGACTCAAACAAGAGGTGCGCAGTAGGGCTAGACCTAACCTTCTGAAATTATTTAGTCCTCGCAATATGTAACTTAACGTATCCGTTTACTAGTTACCTAAAGATAATTAGAACTCCTAATAGCACAAAGCAAGCAGCATTCGAGCACTGAGTAACCATACCAAACATACCCTATACAGGCCATCGTATTACTGACTAATCAGTTCTAGCATGTATCTCAATAAGCACATATAGCAGGCACATAAGGCATCTCCTTGGATCCTTAGCCCTAATCTAGCATGCAGTTCTCATACAAAGACCATAAGAATACAAGGCATCATTCCTAGATCCTTAGCCCTAATCTAGCATGCAGTTCTCATAGTAATATCACATCATAACATAACATGTATGGGTATCTTGGGGAAAACTTACTTGAGCTAGGCCAGTTGCACGCATCACACACCTTGTTCTTTCTCAAAACCTTTTTATTTTAAATTTTAGAAAATTATTTTCTTGCAAAAATCTTTGAAACCCTCGATTTGAGTCCAGACACCCCCGAAGGCGCGTCCGAATCCCTCAAAAATCTTTGAAACTTAACCGGTATTAAGTTTGAATGTATTTGAACCTTTTATATCTTTAATAAAACTTCATTTTATTACTTATATATTTGGAGTTTGTATAAGTTATAAAAATCACCATTTAAAAACTTATAATGGAGTATTTCAAAATTTACCGTTATTTATGATTTTATAAAACCGGGTTTTATTTTAAAATAATAACTTGTTACATCATATGTCCAATTTTGAAACCCAAACTCCATCTGATGTTTATTTTGTCAAAAATTATTTTAGCATGTGAAAAAACTAATTTATCAACCATACATAATAATTGCATAAAATAAACAAGACAAACATGCATAAAAAGATATGTGCATAAACATAACCAACTAATGACATTTTTGTGAGCCAACACAAAAATGTCAAGTCCATTCCTAAAGGGACATTTAAGGGGACCAAAAAATTTTGTAATGTTGTTGAAGAAGCTCCCACTTGAGTAAACATTCATTGCTTGCAAAAGATTTGAAAAGCTTCTTTAAAGGAAAGACTGCAGCTTTCATGACACTTTTCAGAAAGTGTCATCTTTCTGTTCAGCACCTTTTCAGCACATGTGTAGCATTCGTGACACTTTTCAGAAAGTGTCATGTTCTGCCCAGCACATGTTGAACTCGAAAATTTTCCTTTTGTATTCAAAAAATGGTTCAAACTTCATTTCTTGTTACATCTTTGTACAAATAAATTATTTCTAAAAACTAATATATTACTTTACAAAAATAAACAAGAAAATCTAATATATTTAATTATTACATACCATATGAATAAATAAATTATTAAAACCATTTTTATAATAAAAACAACAAACACAACAACACAACAAACACAATGGTCTTTGGCTAGTTTATGCACATCATATACATCAACATACACATATAACAACCTTTGTTTTTCTAAGACAACTTTAAATGACAAAAGATGTATGAAACTTTTGTCACATAAAAAAGAAAATAACAATTACAAAGTTATCATTTAAAATATGTATGAAATTATTTTTATACAAAAACAAGTTATCCATATTGTCCAAAAACTAAGATTTCCAAAAATAAAAAAAAAATCTAACCAAACTTGCAAGGTGACTCTGATACCAATTGTTGGGTTTTAGTTCAAAAATAGTTTCATAAACTTGAAAAATATGGCAACGGAAGACTTTAATTTTTGAAATAACATAAACATTTTATACCCACCAAGGATCTTCTTGCAAGTTATAGAAAGATTAAAACACCAACCAAAGAAGAGGTGAAGAATAACAACCTTTGTAGTTCTTTGGGTCATCTCGGGAGGCTTGGAAGTTGATGAAGAATGTGGAACTTTTGAGACACCAACAATGACTCAACTTGATGTAGATGCTAGTCCAAAACTCTTAAACCCTTAAGCTTTAAGTTCATAACCAATATGAACTTAAAGAAGGCTTGAAGATGCAAGTGTTCTTCAAGTTTCTAACCAAAACTAGAGAGAATGAGAGAGAGGAATGAGATTTCGGCCAGTTGCAAGAAGTGAGGGATAAACATTCTAGCCAAATGTAAGTCTCATATTTATATGCAAAAAGTGAATGTATTAACAATTAGTCCTTAGCACTTTAAGAAAACTTGTCCCCATTGTCATAAGCATGTCTCCCATGCCTTTAAAACATGATTAGACAAGTCATACATTTCTTCTTTTTATGCATATCTCGAAAATTGCATAAAGAAGAAGAAAGAAAGTCAAACTTTTATAAACTCTTTTATAAAATATAAACATTGTCTTTTAGGAAAAAGACAAAATGATTCAACTAGTCCAAAAGTTTGTACATGACTTATAAATCATACCATATGATATATATATATATATATATATATATATATATATATATATATATAAGTTACTTGTTAATGGAACTTATTATTTCCATTAAATAAATAATTTCCAATTTAATTATACGAGTTTTATTGAATATTTATTAAAATCAATTTCTAATAAATAATCAATTGTATCAAATTGTTGTTAGTATGACCCATTAGTATCATATGTTATTTAACAATATCATTTTAATATGACTCTTAAGCATACTAGATCTTTCAAATATATCTAAGCTTTTGAAATATTTAAAATAATATAGAAATAAAAGTTAGAAACTAAAATCTATAAAAGTTATAAAGAATATATGTGATTTTTGAAAAAATTAAAATAATATAAAAAATGTAAAAGATTTTGGTTTAAAATAAAAGTTTTTATATTTAGGACGTGTTCTATATCGGGCCTTTGAAAAAATAGGAAAAAAATTGTTTGATAATATGTATTTTTAGATTTATTTAAATAAGTTGTATATTATATGTTCTAAAACAATTATCTTTTTATATAACGTTATATCTTTCAAAAACTCCAAACTATTTTTATTGAATACTCGTATATACATAAAGAGAAATCTACAGAAAAGTTTCATACTTTTAGGAAAAATTTCAATAAAGTCGTAAAAAAAAATTTGAAAAGAAAAGTCTTATTATTTTGAGAAATTTTTTTTTGAACAAAAAAGTCTTATTATTTTAAAAAAATCATATAATCTGTCATTTGTTGGTCAAATATAAAAAAATAATTCTTTAATTTGGACAAAATGTTAAATAATCAGAACTTTTCTGTTAAATTTTTTTTAGGACTTTATTGAAACATTTTACAAAAATTTAAAAATTTTCTATAGATAAATAAAAGCTACACTTCTAAGTTAATTTTGACAAATATGCCTTATATGAACACACCACAATTTTTTTTATTACAAATCAAAAGTTAAAATCTTATAATAAAATAAAGCATACCCCTAAATAAATAATATAATAAGTTAAAAAAATATCCCAATTTTTAATATTTTTCCCATTTCTATAAATAAATAAAATAATAAAATAATCTGATCGAAAAGCTATAGTTTGGATTCTATACAGTTTCCGGCAATTGAAACTCTGGCAAACACATCCTCGGCAGAATATGAAGAGCCAAGATTTCATGTCCTGCAGGCGTTTCCACAACCCACAACCGCGGCGGCGTGGCCATCACATCCACCACTAAAATCCCTACGTCCTTTTCACACGCAACACACACTTTACCACCCCAAGCGGCAACGTACTCAGCCCCTTTCAGCCTCTTATCCTCCATAACCTCCGACCAGTCATCCCTATCGTTATTGTATCTTTTCAATATACCTCTTGATTCATCCACCACGTATATCGTCTCTTCATCCATCGATGTCGCCGGCCCTTTCCAACCACCTAACATCCCTTCCGCCATCGCCACCCACTCATCGGAATCCACATCGTAAACAAACCCTTGTTTTGCACAATCACCTTTCACGTTTACCATACAAAGTTTTCCTCTCCATCCGACGGCGTCGATGGCTTCTCTACAAAGCTTGGAATCTCTTAAAGATCGCATCTCTTCCCAAACCCCATCGGGATCTATTCGTTTTTTATGAGAAGATTCAATCTTTCGTAGCACCCATTTCTCCACCGACCGAGCAACCGTCTGTGTGTAGTGAGAACCAATTCCACTAGCCACGACCACCGTTCCTCGTGATGCTCCGACTGCGCACCACCGTCGTGGGGTTGAGAGTGGGGGACCGGACGACCAAGCATTGGATAGTGGGTTGAAGACGAGAGGGTGTGGTAGGGCAGGGAGGAGGTCTCCGGAAGTTCCGGCGAGGAGGACGAGGTTGCCGGAGACTGAGACGGACTGAACGGGTAAATTCCTGGATGTGAACGATGGATGACGGAGGGAAAGACGGTGGAGGAAGGGTGGTAGTGGTGGAGAATCGATAGTAATCCATTTAGAAGAGATCGGATCAAAGGAGGAGAGCCTAGGCATTTGGTTATCGCGGCTTCCACCCCCACAGCCGGCGGTGGCTTTTGGTAGAGAGAGAGTATAAAGTGATCGGTAAGGAGGGATGGAGGCGGAATAGATGAGGCGGCGCCATGACCGACAAACGGAATATAAAGCCGACTGAGGGATAAGAGAGATGCATAGCTGGGCTATATGATCTGGCAGCCCTGGTAGCAGAGAGTGATGGTCATCGTCGGAAAGTCTGCGGCGTTTGGAGGCGGGGTAAGTGGTGGCGCGTGAGGGATAGGTGGGATTTGCCATATAATACTGTAGTGGAGGCAAAAGGTATGTTGTGGATGAAAGCTTAAAAAGGAGTTGGTCCTTTAATATTTGTTTGTTTTTTGGTAAAATAGAATCAGATGACGTCAAAATTTTATAACTGAAAAATACTCTCTATATATTTAAAAGTATGTTCTAAAAGTTTATAAACAGCTAAAAAACTATGATTACCAAATATAATAACCGACTTTATACAACAATTGTTTTTTGTAAGATTATTAATCTATTACATAAACTCAATAACATAGAAAAATAAAATCTGCAATATATAAATTAAACAAAATAAACATTTTAATATATGATTTGCCAAAATTCAAAGACGAAGTATATAAAACAATGTGATTTTAGTATTTTTATCCAATGGCTTTTTGATATAATTTCTATAAAAGATATTTAAAAGACCAGGGTTTGAGGGGTCAGGGATATGAAAGGCAAAAGTTGAATCTTGAATATGGACAAAACCAGTTAACCAGGTATGTCCCCAGGATTTTCGTTTCCATGTAAATTAATTATTAAAAAAGTTTATTTTAATTATTCTCAATTTTTTTCTTTTTTTATTTAAAAAGAGCAAGTGTTTGCCGTCGAGGTCTTATATAATGCTTTATAATATTTTTTATTTTCTACTTTTTACCAGTTAACTTGTTTAAAACTTCACATGACTCTCATTTTCATATATGCATATATTTATTAAACACTTTAAATAGACTCATTTTAAATAACGTAATCGAAACTACCACTTCTAGTTATGTTATACTTCTCATTGCAAATTAATCATAAAAAATGATCAAAATACAATCAGCTATTTTGAATGAATATGGAAAACAGAATATAGTGTTTTTGTTAGAAAAGGGAGCAAAGTCAACAGTGATAATGGTTCACAAATTTTAGAAAGAAAAGTCAAAGAATGAAAGTAGAGTCAAAGTCAAATTATTCAAGGTAGTAACGACTTGAAGAAAAGACAAAGATAACAATTAAACTATAGATTGCATTCTACACGAACAACCAGTATAACTAGTTTCAAATTCAAATTGGAAATCTTTGACTTTATTAAATTCAAAAGGTTCAATAAATATCGATTGAAGGCAAACGGGCAACAAGCTGCGCCGCTAGCCCTTTTTGGATGGCAAAACCAATTCTTTTGAAAACTATATTTGTGGATCTAGGAGATATGACATTAGAATGCATGACCCGTTGGACTCTATTGAGGAGCTCCACCGCCTCTGGTGCGAGAAAACCAAATGTATCGAATGCAAAAGGTACAAACACATGTTGATTTTCTATACATGCATTCTCGTGCTTTACCACTTTGCACGCAGCGGCTTTCAAAGCGGCATGCCCAGCTGTGAAACCCCCGCTCCCCAAACCAACGAGAGGAGAGACCCCAGTAAGATCCACGCACGCATGTTTCCCTCCTATCCATCCAAAGACCAAAATGTCAGCCGGTCTAAGTGTAGACCGTCCATCCTGCGGGTCCGTCAAAAAGTTCACCGGTGCTTCTTTCTTCACAGAAATACCAGCACGCCGACAAGCATCAAAGAGAACATCCTGAACCACATCATGTCTGTACTTGAAACCAGGGAGCTCTCTACAATGAACCGCGTGTTCCCCAAAGTTATCCAAACATGCTTTGCGGCAAACTGGGTGTATCTCGTCAATTGAGAATATGGGAATCATGAGGCGGTAACGAAGGATAGTTCGGTACTCCACAGGAGACATATGCTGACCAAGACCATCAATAGGGATAGATTTTAACGTTTCTATCAAAAATGACATACAATTTATTAAACTAATATACATTTTAACGTTCATAAAATTTCATATTTGGGTATTATGATGTACTACAAAATGATTTTTGCAATGGTACAAAGGAAAAATAAAATATATTTTATGACAATATAAAGAAACGATATGGCATGTCTGATTTGTATTGATTTATATCGAATTGAGACAAATTTATAATATTTCTAAACCGAAAAATATGTCATGTAGGATTATGTCATATTGAGACAAATTTATATCATTTTCAGATTGAAAATTTTGAAGAGGTAAATGTAATCTATTTTAGACGATACCAACTGAACTTTCAGCTGGTTATTAAATTCGCTTCTATCTTCCATTGTAGGCGTAGCCAAAAAAAGAATTATTTTACCCCTTGAGGTTCATTTAGCTATCAAGTATTAACATGTGCAATTAACACCTCCGAAATTAACTAAACAGACGATGCCGTAGCCAATAGGTTACATTTGATCGAATTGATCGGTTATAAATAGAGGTGGGGCCAATAATATGAACTCACATAACGTGTCATGAACAAGATCACATGTGTCTTGGGACCTCAAAAAGAAAAAAAAAATCAAAGCTTTTTTGCATCACTTAAATTAGGGTTGCGTTAATTGGACCTTTTGGCCATCAATGTCCATAGGATGATGAATTGAAATAAATAGTAAATGCAAAAAGTTTGTTTAATGAATCCAGACATATATTCACTGTATTCATCATCAAACTCGCCTTTTTTCTTTCAATACACTTAATTTGTTCAAACCCGAGTTAATTTCACATTTAAAAACTAATTAACATTCTAGATTGGACAAACTTTTAGAGCTAATTTTAATGATGATGATAACAAAAACATTCATTGTATTCACCGACAATGGTCTCCAAGTTCAATGCACATGACTTTCCAGATTATCACCCATCCTTGTACGCTGTTGAGCAACTTTTATAAGGAATGCATAATCCCCCCTCTAATCCATGTGGAACATGATATCATGTATAGCATCCCAAGCACACATACCAAGATATTGTCCACTTTTGGCAACTAGTCATGTATGTTTTGTTATCTGTTATGTCATGTCCTATAAACGAGGAGTAATAATTAACGGTTCCCAAGAACCAGCAGCATATGGATTAACATTACTAATGAAAACGATCAACACTAAATAACAAAGTTCGGAACAATTATTCGTACAAATTGCAAGATTGTTCAAATCTACCGATTATTAAATCTAGCAAGAATAAAGGCCGAGAGAACATGTTTCAAACGGCTTCTTCCTTTTCCATACTCTCGTCCTTATGGACGAGTGATGTTTCGTTTCCTTTGACTTTGACATCAATAGTTGACCCGGTTCCCTCTGTGTTGTTTGACTTTGTTTCAAATATGATTTCTGTTTGTTTTGTATCATCAACTTTCAATGGCTCAGATCCCATTGTCTCTTTGATTTCTGCACATCTGGAGATGATCTGTTCAATCTCATCATGCAGATTCAAAGCTTCAAAAAGCAGTATATCATCATCCGTTGTTGTTTCTGCTATTCTTTGAACCACAGGCAAAGATTCCTTGCACTTTTCCAACATGCTAACAGTTAACTCATCCTGAAAAGTGAAAACACCAAGATAATTAAATTATTTTATCACCACTTTAACTTGCAATAAATTAATCAAATAATTATGACTTACGTTAATTGGTATGGGGTCGATTCCAGAATTGAGTATGCTGGATAGAAGGTCAAGGCTGTTTCGGCTAACTAAGAGTGATTCTTTCTTTTGTTCAACAGATTGATCAGTGTAAGTATATGGTGAGGTGTCATCTTCTATACCCATTAAGTCAATATCTGGTAAAGGGAATCTATCTGGTGGTGGAATAGGTTGTTGATGAACCAGAGACTCCACTGTTTGATACATAGGGCTTGAATTCCCTCCCTGTCGTGCTGGCGGAATCCCATTGGCTTTCAGGCTCTGTCACATATATGATATATGCATATGTATGTTAGGTGAATTCTCATTTTGGGCAATGTACTTTCTTTTATACACAATAGCAATATACTTTCATTTGCATCCATTATAATGGTAATAGTTCATTTGGTATAACAAGACTGAAAGTTTACTTGTAAGCTCCCTGATAAAGTTCTTAAAGAAACCTTTTTCTCCAAACATAGTTTCAAAGCAATCTACATACATGTTCTTGTAATCTACCTTATAAAGTCCTTACAAATAAAGCTCCAGAGTATATAAATTTTTTAACTTTAATGCTGATTTGGGTGCATTGACCCAAACACTAGGATAGTAAGGATAAAACAAGTTTCAGCAATATGAAGACATAAAAGCAAAAACAAACAAGTAAAAGACAAGGAAAGAGATGCTTTACCAAGTGAGTTTGACGGAAAACAGGCAGATACATAAGGTCCTCAGACTCGCCCCATGCTCTGATTAACCGAACCGCCTTAGTCCTATTCCGTTCATCCGTCCGAACATCCTGAACCATCGTAACCATATCATCAAGAACCTTCTCCGACGCCACCTCCGAGAAAACCTTATCACAGTTCGATGTACACGTCTCCAACAAATCAAGGCTCAGCCTCTGACTAACCGCGCTCTTACCGGACGTAATCTTCTTCTTAATCGCTTTCACGATCTCCGTTCCGTTGAACTCTTCACTATTAATCATGGCACAAATCCTTAAGTTTAACCCCCAATTAGGCTCCTCCATCGTCTCTAGCGTCGCTTCGTCGACGATCTTTGATTCAGGCGTCGGAGCTTGTAAGATTTCCTTCATCTTCGTGCCGACAATACGACTCATCTGGACTCCGCCTGTCATCAATCGCTCACCGAACGAAGATGATGCTAGTTTGAATTTATCTAGTTTATCCATCTCAGATGAAACTGAAATCTGAAATCAGAACAAAGATTAAGCCCTAACAAGAGTATGATGATTTCTCAGGGGGGTGTTAGAGAAGGGGAAAGTGGAAACGGTGTTTGATGTGAGCTTTGGAAGAGGTAAAAACGAGTGAGATACGCGTGGCGGTTTATACGCTGTTCATAATTGCTTAAGATAACCATCAACCATGTAAAAAGATCAGTTTATTAAATTAGATGACGACCAATATTTTGGTAAGACTTTTAGACCATTTAATGGTTGACTATTATGGTCTATTTCATAATCTCTAAAATGCATGTTTCCACATAATCAAACACTGGTATCACAAAATGCATCAAGGTGCCATATGATATTCAAATATTAATATACTCATACCCATTACCTCGAATCATCTGCTTGCTAAATTATTTGCTTCACATATTATCCACAACATTAGAACCTGGAAGAGGCTATGGCAAGTAAATTGACAAGATTCATCACCGCACCCCAACCTCACAAACTACTGTCACCGTTCCAAGAAAAAAAGACACTTCATTTAGAAATTCTATCGAAAAATAGGTGGGCATTGGACAAATGGTTACATGTGATTGTGTTGTACAAATCAACAAGTTTGGTACCTAATATGAAATCATGTGGTTAAACCAATTACAATAAGATATGTGTGAAATTGGTGTACCGGTAGATAACTGACTAACTGAGAAATTGGAATTGATCTTTATATCGTATACAAGACTATAATCATATTCCTTACTGAAATGTGTTGAGGAAGAAACCTTGTCTTTGGTCGCCGGAAGATAACTAAGAAAATGTGTGTTTTTCCATTGAAATCGATCATCGATTTCGTATTGGAAACATTAGGAAACAGTCATACGGTGTTGATTTTGTGTTTCCAACAGAGAAGAATGATGATGATTCATAGTTTGGGACAAATGAGGATAATTCACAACGGTGGTGGCGATGCTTCAAGGGAAATTGAGGTTTTTTTCGTTCGTTCAACGTCATTCAACGATGCTAACATGTATGACCGATTAATAGCCATTAAAAGGTGGGTTGTCCCATTCAGAAGCTAATATAAGCCAAACCAAACACTTACTGACTTTTTTAGAGCATCTCTTAATGGAACCATTAAAAAGCTTACCAAAACAACCCTATGAGCATTTGGTAACATATTAAATGTGCCTCTGACTAAATCAAATCAGAGGGGGAAAAAGCCTCTGGACAATTTACGTATCACACTCCTTCCGAACCATTCTTTTTTCCTTCCTTTTCCCCATATTGCCCTCTCTTTTCTTTTATTGTGACCGATACAACACAGTTTGTGTGTAAGAGCGAAAGAGAGAAAATAAAGAAGCCCTAATGCCAACACCTCCTCTTTCCTTACAAATACCATATCTCTCTCTCTCTCTCTCTCTCTCTCTCTCTCTCTCTCTCTCTCTCTCTCTCTCTCTCTCTCTCTCTCTCTCTCTCTCTCTCTCTCTCCGATGGTGTTTTTTTGTTAAATCACATACTAGGATGTAATCATCTAAATTGTCAATGTCTTCCAATTTTTGGATGAAAACTCCTCATCTTTTTTTGCGTCATGTCTTTATATTGAATCCTGTAGAGCTTCAAGGTTACATAGTCATGATATTAATTTTGGACACCAGATTTCTAATTTTGGATGTTGCGTCTCTATGAAAAATATAAGCTTCTTTAAATACTTTACATTAACTATTATGCTAACTAGATAGATTCTATTGTTTAGGTTGTTTCTTGTTGTAGGTTATGTGCTTTTTGAAACATGTTTTTATTAAATACTTTACATTAACTATTATGCTAACTAGATAGATTCTATTGTTTAGGTTGTTTCTTGTTGTAGGTTATGTGCTTTTTGAAACATGTTTTTATTGTTTAGGCTCTTGCTAATTTTGTGTTTGTGTTTTTTTTGAAAATTTGCAATAACTTGTGCTAGTTAATTGTCAATTTCGATTGTAATGGATTATAGATTTCATATAAAAATAGAAAAAAGTTTTAAATAAACGTAGCGGGTAAATGAACAACAAGCCATGCTAGTTAATTGTCAATTTCGAGGGGTTTGATTTTGGTTTTAAGGATTGAGAGGTTTGATAATTTGATAATATGTTTTGCAAAGATTCAAGCCTCTTAATGGTTGATCACTAAATCATTTGGTTTCTGGAAACAACCATATATGTCTAAATTTCTAGGGATATATATATGGGTGGTTTCCATAGGTATGTTCGCATTGAGAAAGAATATAGAATATTATCTTAACCGTGTTCAAATGTTGGGTCTAAGTTTCAATGTCGACGCGGAATTAGAATGGATTTCATATAGGTTGTGTGTTTTGTTTCCACGATGTCTATGTCTTCTCTAGTGAGACTACCGCCTAAGCACCAAAATTACCGTTTTGTCGGTTGTGTGGCTTTTTGGGTGAAGAGAAAGACCTTACATGATGGTCGCTGATAAGGTATGGGGCGGACCCATATACATTAATCTTATTATAAATATCATAAACAATAAAAAGAAAAATTAAAATAAACCAATCTTTATATAATTACTAGGGGACAAAAATCACAACAAAATAATATTATAGGAACTGTTTGAGTAAAAATGAAACATAGAGACTAAACATGTAATATGCCCTAAACCACAACCTACATGACATGGATGATTTACGTAATTACTCTAATAATAATAACAATAAGAGATATTAATTAAACAAACATTTACAAACGAGCTTATTAACAAAAAAAAACAAAAAAACTATTATTTCTGATGTTTTAAATATTCATTTTTTTTTTCCAAAATGCACAATTGTTTTCAGAAAACTTTCTACATATATATGAAATGTATAAAAATAACATTTTTTTTTCTAGTTAAATGTATAATTTTAAGCTTTTTATCGTGTATATATATACTTCCCATTTCTTATTTTTTATTTTTCGTATTAGATTTTAATAAAAACAAATTGTTTTCTCAAAATTTCAGAATTATTCTTGAAATTCTAAAGTTATTCTTTTTACGAAATCCAAAATTCAAGGATTTTTTTGTGAGAATTTTATTTTTTTTATTTTTTGTGGATGCTTCAGAATGATCTCCTCCTGAAGATATCGGTCACTTTTCAAAAGCATATTTTTTTATTATCCTTTGATATTAACTTAAATAATTAGTTTAATTAATATCACTACTATTAATAATAATAAAATGTTTTATCTAATTTGCATATGGAGACATTGACTCATTGGGGTTGAATATTGTTGGATGTCAATTTCTTGCATCACCTCCATCTATTCAAGACAAAGTTTTCCGACTTTTTGCTTCTTTAATCATGATTTATGCATAATTAATTAACCCGAATTAGCATCAAATCAATATTCAATTAAATCGCCAACAAACCCTGCAACTATATTGAGTTATGGACCCACCGATTTAACCCCTTTCTCCTTTTCCCCTTCTTCTGTATCATTCTCATGATTCACTCTTCCAAGTGTTGGCGAAAATTCATATACCCAGATGGACGTTTCACCATAAAGATTATTCCTTTGTGGGTTTGATTCAGATCTGTTTATGTTATCGGTGTTTACCTACGACTACCAACATTAGGTTTGTTTCCGGTTCCCAAATATCTCAACTTTTTTTTGTCGTTTTGTAAGTTATTGATTTATTTCATGTTGCTTCGAACAATAATTTGATGTGTATTCGATTGAATTCGAAGGAAGTCAGTTTGTTTCGTTGGTTTATTGCTTTTTTTTTTCTGCATATTATTTGTTGGGGTTTTGTGAATTTTGGATGTCAGCAAAGTTGCGAAGTGGGTTCATGTAATTTTAAGCATAGGTTTTGAAACATATTATCAATATGCGATTAACTGACAGAGAAACAGTCATAAACATAGATTTGTGACGGTTTTGATACGAAGTTTTGGCATGTGAAAACTCCCGGGATCGTGGTTTGTATTATTGGCCACCAGTTGTTCGACTATTTGTTTGATCCATCATCCATGTGCAATGCTGCAATTAGTTTTCTTGTGATACCAGACATTGAGATAGAATGATGAAAACTTCTATCGAGCTTGCATAAGTGACATTTTGGTCCATTGTTATTGGTTTATGGCTAGAGAGGTTTACTTCTTGTGGGCATTGAAGTTTTTGGTTGTTTTTAACATTTTAATCCTATAAGAGGCTCTTAATTGAGTCTGAAAGTGTTATCTTGATTATTTGGAAGTTCTTAATTTTGTTCTTTTGTAACTACTTAAGCTGGACAGATGGGTGTAGAAAAGGTATTAAGATGTCTAAGTAACAGCTTTTCTCGATTCATTCATCTTGTCACATTTGGTGTACCCAAGAACTTGCCATGTCAGAAGGAGTACAAAGATGTTGCTGGTTCACTGAAGCTTTTTAAACGTATACTTGATAACATTGATGATGCAGACATACATTCAGATGAAATTTTGCACAAGGAGTTTGAGGAACTTGATGTAGCTGTAAATGAGGCTCGAGAGTTCATTGAGAATTGGGGTTTTCACTCCAGCAAAATTTGTGGGGTGTGTTTCTTCTTTCTTATTATGAGGTCGATGATATAACTTTCTTTAACAAAGAAAAAAAAGACATCAATCTGTTTTTATACTTGAATATGTTTCCAGGTTGTTCAAAGCCGAGAACTAATTGTTAAAATCCGAAGCTATTCAATCAAGATTTGTGAAACTGTATTCGGGTCATTGGAATCATCATTACCACCAACATCTACTACTTTAGCTGATATTCAGGTATGCATTTAACCCTAAAATTAAAAACAAAACTTGGGGAAAATTCGAAATGGAACCCTAAATAACGATAGTGTGTTGCTATTTCAGCGTTGTATGGAGGAATTTGAGAGTTTAAAGTTGGAAACTGCATCTGAAAAAGTAGAAGAGGCCATGAAGTTCATAAGAGAAGGAAAGGTTCCACCATTAGAACATCTAACAGGAATCATAGAGTTGCTTCATTTGTCATCAAGCCAAGAACTGCTAAAAGAGAGCATCGCAGTGGAAAAAGAAAACTTGAAAGTTGACGAGTCAAATCAAGTGAATCACATCGTTGACCTTATCTTGCATATAAGGGAAACCATGGTAAATCTTGAAAGCTTGAAAGCCATCAATGGTGTTTCAGTCCCTTCATATTTCATCTGCCCGTTGTCCCTGCAACTCATGTTTGATCCAGTAATCGTGGCCACAGGACAAACTTATGAAAGAGATTCCATCAAAAAATGGCTTGATCATGGATTCACAAGATGTCCAGTAACCCGTCAAACACTTTCACACACCAATTTGATCCCGAATTACACAGTCAAAGCTTTGATTTCAAATTGGTGCGATGAAAACAATGTAAAAGTCAACCGAACCGTTGACCACAATCAACCGGAATTGGAATCGGTTAGCCATTTGACACAAAAAGATGAAAGTGGATTTGATCATCGATCCCCCGTAGAGTCATGTAGTCACAGCAGGACCGGATCGACATCAACCGCTGTTTCCAGTTCCGATTACCAACACATTTCCGTTTCCAATTCCGGAGAAATCGCTTCCGATTCCGGTTCCGGGTTCTCGCAATGGCCGTCAGACGGTGGAAACCGAAACTACCCAAGAACGGTTTCCCTTCCGCTTGATTCTTCACCAAACAATATAACAACATCTTCACTCATCGAACAACTTGTAAACGACCTGAAATCCAATTCCAATTCCGCCCAAACGAAAGCCGCAGCGGAATTACGATTCCTTGCTAAAAACAACATGGAAAATCGAACCATGATAGGACAATCCGGAGCCATCCAACCGCTCTTGCAACTGTTACGATCCAACATAAAAATAACTCAAGAACACGCGGTGACTGCTCTTTTAAATCTTTCAATCAACGGAAACATAAAGTCAATGATAGCAGAATCAGGTGCAATCGACCCGTTAATTCACGTTTTGGAAACCGGAAACCCGTGTGCGAAAGAGAATGCGGCTGCAGCCTTATTCAGCCTCTCGTTATTGGAAGAATACCGGGTCAAAATCGGTCAATCGGGTGCGGTCAAACCGTTGGTTGACCTTTTAAGATCGGGGACACTAAGAGGGAAGAAAGATGCAGCGACTGCTTTGTTTAATTTATCGATATTTCACGAGAATAAAGCGCGGATTATTCAGGCGGGGGCGGTGAAGTATCTTGTGGAGTTGATGGAACCGGAATCGGAAATGGTTGATAAATCCGTTGCTTTGCTTTCGAATCTGTCGAGTGTTCCGGAAGGGTGTTTGGCGATTGCAAAGGAAGGTGGGATTCCGTTGTTGGTTGAGGTGGTGGAATCAGGGACTCCGAGGGGAAAAGAGAATGCCGCTTCTATACTTTTGCAGCTTTGTCTTGGCAGTCCTAAATATTGTCGCCTTGTTCTTCAAGAAGGGGCTGTCCCGCCTTTAGTTGCATTGTCCCAGTCCGGGACATCAAGAGCCAAGGAGAAGGTAAAATGCTCAACAAAGATTCATTTGTTATTTACCATCATTTTTTTAACAAAAAGGGTAAAATAGTCATTTACTCAAATTCATATAGTTCATTCAGCTCAATCAGACAAAAAAGAAACGATTTTTTTGTATACATCATGCCATCATATGTATATTTGTTTTTTGTTTCATTGATTGATTAAGTTGTGTAGTCATTAAGCAAATAAATAATTTCTGCAGGCACAACAACTTCTGAGTCACTTTCGCAGCCAACGTGAAAATGCTTCCGGAAGAGGGAAATCTTGAGAAACAAAAGAGGTTTTCATTCTTCTAAGTTTCTCTAAAAATCCTTGCTTCTTTTCATAAAAAATATAACGCATCTTATGTTTTCTTGCAGATGTGTTCGTTTCCACATCAAGTTATCTGAAAAGTTTGAAGATTTTGAATATCAATGGTGGTTGATGGGGACATGAAAGTGAAGGGTTAGATCAGTTTCAGGCTTGTTGTTGTTGGTTAAAAGAGTGATTTCTTTTCATTATATTTTTTGTTTTGTGGATTCTTGTATTGTTATCACATAGTATGTAAAGAGAATGAACGAAGGAAAAAAAACCCACGAATCTATGATTTTAATCAAATGGTTCGGGTTCATGGAGAGCAACATTTTTTTTTTGCTTATATTTATGATATTTTGCTAGGAAGAAAGGTTTATATTTGTACAAAAACCACGAGGACCCGTTTTAAGGGAACGGATGGGTCATGAGAGTGGGACGCAGTAGTAGCTCAACTATATTTCCATTTCCAGAGTTAAAGATAAAGATTTGGATGGAGAAGTGTGGGACCAACTACAAAGAGAATACAGATCCTACATACATTCATACTGATAGGACGAAACCGAGTTGTTTTTTGTAATTTTTCTTTTTAAAAAGAAATTGTTACTACTTTGGTTTTATGTCATAAAATCGGAGAATGCCCAGCCCAAACAGTATTCCCAAAAGGACATCCTTTTAATCAAAAGTATACAAGTCCTTCAATTATTTCCGTTCCGGTGGCCCGATAAAAGAAACTTTGAAAAAAAACACGAAAAGTCTATTTTAAGATTTTTTTTTTTTTTTTTTTTGGGGGGGGGGGGGGGGGGGGGGGGGGGGAGTAAAAAGAAATATCAAATAGCACCGACACCGAGCCGCGGCGCGGAAACATGTTCACCGGCCCCACCCGATTCTTGGTGACCTCCTCCTACCTCTTATGAGAAAAGGGGTCTCAACATGGGTTAGAGATAACTCCATTATGGATTATAGGCCTTTATAAAACGAGTCCTCCATAAAAGCCCACTTTTGCTTGCTAATTATTCTTACTTGTCTTCTTTAGTTCTCTTTATATATATATATACTAGTTGTGAGACCCTATACGGGTTGGATAAAACAAAAAAAAAAATTAAATATGAAAGTTTAAATAAAAATTTATTTAAATTTGAAATTTAAAATTTAAAATTTGAATTTAAAAGGAAACATATTCAATAGTATATGAGTTGTAATATTGTAATTTAATGGTTATTTTCAAATAAGGCAATTATTAATTGAGGTGTAAATATGATGTGTTAATTAAAAAAAGATAAACAATGAAAAAATGACATATGGAAAAAACATTTATTCAAAAATACCAAAAAATGACATGTGTCCAAGTTAATGAGAGAGTGACATGTGGCAAAATTATTTTCATTTATTAGGGAGGATATATATATATATATATATATATATATATATATATATATATATATATATATATATATATATATATACTAGGTGTGAGACCCGTGTATTACACGGGTTTATTAAAATGACTAAGGTGTTGTTTGTTTTTCCGAAGTGAAACTGTCTGAAGTCTGTGGACCACCTCTGCAGCAGAAGAGGTGGACCAAACGGCTGCAGACTGTAAAGAGAAGCATGTTTGTTTTTTTAATGTCTGCAGGATGCTGCAGATATTAAAAAATTTAAAATAAAGTTCAAACAGACAAATTAGTCTTAAAAAATTGAAATAAAATAGTTTAGCATATTCAGAAAGAGACCAGAGCCTCGGCAAAAATGAATAAAAAATAAAAAATACAAAGTTAAAGAACAGACAACCTTACTCAAAATAGGACAGACCCTATTTTCCAACCTATCCAAATCCATTGTTTCAGCCATTTCCTACTAACAATGGGATGCCACAACCAAAACCAAAAATACACATTGTAAAATAAGAACCTATGAACCATAGTAACAATGACCATTAAACTCTTAATGCAGTTTCTCCAAGCAATTCCATCATCATACCCCTTCCATTGCTTCCAATCTCCATTAGTGCACATCCAAAACAAGCTCATTCTCCTAAACCTTCTGTATCTCCTTCAGCCCGTCAAATACCAGCTAGCCACACACCACATCTCATCCAAGCACCTGATAAGAAAATTGGACATAAAACCAAGGAAAAAAGGTATCTTACATCTTTCAAAACACCAAAACCACCTAAAGATAAAACCTTAAAAGACAAGACCCTTAAAAAAACCCCGAGTCCAAAAACAAACAAAGTCAAAAAAACCAATTTAACAACCGAAAAACCATTGTGCAACCAACATAAAACTTCATTCCGGAAGGCCAACAAAAACTGCAAATATCCTTATAAATCTTATTTTTAGAAAATGCCCAATCAAAGAATTCACAACTTATCAGCCACATCCCATCCCAAAAAACAACCATCAAAAAAAGTTTATAATCAAAAAGGGTAAATCTATCAATTCTGGAAAGTTGCAAAGATTTATGATTTCAGCATATAAGAAATTTGGTACAAAATCGGTACTGAAACAAGAAATCAGGAAAAAAAAAACCTAACCTGTTAAGTGGCGGTCGACTGGCAGCAGAAAAGGCGAGCAGGGAGCGGCAGCGTCGAGCGGCGGCGACGAGCGGTGTGTGGCGACCAGCGACCGGAGATTGGCTAGAGGGTTCTTCCGTTCTTCAACAAGGTCGACGACGAGAAGTTCTTGGCCCATGGAGACTGGAGAGCGAACTCGGTGAGGATGCCGCTACAATTGTCCGCTTTTTTTTTAGATTAGGTTAGAAGTGGTGAGAAGAGGCAAGCACAATGTTGTTTGGGGCAGAGGACGGGAAGAAGTTTTTGAGCTCGAAGTCTTTTAAAAAACAAACTGCTGCGAACTTAAAATTGTTGCGCGTGTGCTGCGCCGCGCAACACTAAGAGGTTAGAAGAGCTTTTTTTTAAAAAACAAACACCACCTAAAAGTAATGGTGTGAGCAAAAAAAATACCATTCACGTAAGTTTTGGTAACCACAAGAACCATGTTAATAAAAAATTAAGTAACGACTGAGTTTATAATTTTTGATAAACCACATGGACAATTTATGTAATTTGGTCTTAATTAATCTATATTAATAAAATTAATTAATGTGAATTCACAGATAGATATATATATATATATATATATATATATATATATATATATATATATATATATATATATATATATATATATATATACATTAATTAATATATTAATGGAAAGAGGAATTCATAAATATAAAGTTATTATATGCATTAATTAATTTATTAATAAAATTAATTAATATGAGGTGACATTTAATAGGTGGAATTTGAATAAAAAAGAAAAAAAACAATAAAAATGACAAGTGGATATTAAATAACTCAAAAATATCTAAAAAATGACAAGTGTCAAAATGAAGGAGAATAATACATGTGGCAAAATCATTATTATTTATTAGGGTATATATATATATATATATATATATATATATATATATATATATATATATATATATATATATAGGGTTGAGATCGTTTGAGAACTCAAAGTTTTTCGAGAACCCGAGAACTAAAAGTGGAGTGTTGGATCAAAAGTAATTCGTTAAGGACGTGATCGTCATCTTACCAATCTCATTTAATGTTTAATTTTTTTGTGTTATTTAATATATTAATATAAATGTCTAAAAATTAACAAAATAACTCAAAATTTCGGATTTATTTTAAAAAAAATAATAATAATTTTTGATTTTTTTAAAAAATGGATATTTTTTAATTTTTTTCAAAAAACATGAATTTTTCAAAAAAAATGAAAAAAAATATTTTTTTAAAAACTGCATCTTTTTTTTCAAAAAAAAACTGCATTTTTTCTAGAAAAAAACTGTATTTTTTTTTTAGAAAAACTGCATTTTTTTTTTCAGAAAAACTGCATTTTTAAAAAAAAAAAACTGCGATTTTTATAAAAAAGTGCAATTTTTTTCAAAACTGCATTTTTTTAACAAAAAAATCAACGTTTTAGGTGCATATATGCATATTTTTTCAAATGCATATATGCATATTTCTTATACTATAATATTCGTAAGTAAATTATAAAAAATCTCATTTTTATTAATCAATCTATAAACATAATACAAGTATTTTATTCGATACAAAATAAAATATAAAAAAACTACAAAGATTCACAGTGTTATCATATCTTCATATCAAGATTTCCATATTTTCTTCAATTTATCACTTTTCACCTCTTCAATATTTTCCAAAAATTCTTCAAAATCTACAAGAAAAAAAAATTGATTAATGCAAGAACAAGCACATGTATATATCATGTAAGATCTACATGTGATTTTATAATGTAATATTCACATGTGATTGTATCTTTTAAGATTTAAATGTGAAATTCACAAGAAAATTTTAAAAAATAATTAACGAAGAACACTTACACAAAATGCATGTGTGCATATAGAGGTAATTTATATGTGATTCACTTGTGATTTACATGTGAATCACATGTAATTCACTTGTGATTTACATGTGAATCACATGTAATTCATATGTGATTCACTTGTGATTTACATGTGAATTACATGTGATTAATATGTGAATTACATGTGATTTACATGTGAATCACATATAATTCATATGTGATTAACTTGTGAATCACATGTAATTCATAGGTAATTCACTTGTACACGTGAATCACAAATTAATCATATGTGAATTACATGTGAATCACATGTAATTCATATGTGAATTACATGTTATTTACATGTGAATCACATGTAAATCATATGTGATTTACACGTGAATCACATGTAATTCATATGTGATTCACTTGTGATTTACACGTGAATCACATGTAATTCATATTTACATGTGAATCATATATGAATTACATGTGATTAAAATGTGAGTCACATGTGAATTACATGTTATTTACATGTGAATCATATGTAATTCATATGTGATTCACTTTTGATTTACATCACATATAAATTACATGTGAATCACATGTAATTTATATGTGATTCACTTGTGATTTACATGTGAATCATATGTAAATTACATGTGATTTACATGTGAATCACATGTAATTCATATGTAAAGTTTGCAACCAAAATACTTCAATAAAATTATATTTTCATTTATATATTATACTAATGGATTAGTTTATTGGTCACCGAATCAGAAATCTATGATGGAACAAAAAATATCTTAAAGATTAATTAAAAGTTTTCCATGATATGGCGCCATTTGAAATTTGGTAACTTTCTATAAAAGGCTTTAAATAAATTGTTAACTTTCCATAGATTTTTCAATGAAAGTTGTTTGAGATTTATGAACTTTCCAGAAAAGCTATTATTTAAAATCTCAAGTAGCTTTCATGGAAAAGTCAACAAATGACTAGATTGTTTTTTTTTTATTTGGAAAGAAGAGGGAAATTATAAGGGGTTTTGTAGCAATTTGATATGGTGGTGTAGGGTGTACCTGTGAATCCTGATATAAGTGTAGGTATTTCAAGGATTCCTTGTAAAATCCACAGTGATAAAGGAGAGCACCATAATCTCTTAGTTTCATACAATCAGCTTCGAGAATAATAAGCCGCTCACATGCTGTTCAAGAAAAAAAAAACAAATCACACTATTATAAATGACATGTATCAAAATGCATTTAAACAAATATTTGTGTATTGCCTGATGTAATGGACTGGAATTGACCATCCCTGAGGGAATCTAATTCCTTCCATTTTGCTAATTTTCATTCCTCAGGCAGGGCATGAGGTGTTCCTTTTTATTCCATCATGGCGTGGAATGAAACCCTTTTAACCTAAGTCTACTCCTCTATTGATGATTATGCTTGTTTCCCTTTCTATTCCAGACAACTTCTGAATTTGTGATCAGAAACCATCTCTTGCTTCCTGTTGAAAATACATCGCATTCAGACAATTCTCTATCCCCAAGTAACCAAATGAATGTAACAGATCCTCATTAATACTCATCACATCATAAAATCAATCATATATTTGACTTTGACTATTGAGAATCCAACCTAGAACTTCTGCAACCCGTATGAACTTAGTTAAGACATCAACAATCTCTACTAATTTGTATCAAATTCAAGTTTGTAAAAAATGACTTTTGATTGAAAATTGTCACCTATCAGGGTACAGAACACTGTTAACGATTAACAAAGCCCATACGAACAGATTTTTCAAACGTATAATAACAAAAGGAAAAGAAATTCAAGCCAAATGATGTGAAGGAGAATTATATAGTATAAGAAAACAATGGGAATAAAAGATTGAATTGATAGAAAAGAAATACCCTAGCATAGGTAGTGTTGAATCCAGCAGAATCGAGCGCCTCATGGAGAACAAATTTAAGGTCTTTTGGTGCTCTGAAGTGAGATCGACACACACAAATAGCCGGAGAAGGCGACGATGTTGAGAATTCGGATGAGGAAGGAAGAAAAGTACCCAGAATCCATGGAGAAACTAATCCTCTAGTCATTTGTTACTGTGCTATGAAACTGTAAGAATACAAAATACTGAGGTACTTGATCGCTTGATTGATTGATTGGTTCTGAGGAGATTAGCATTCAATGTCATTACAACAAATATTAACATCAAAACAATTAAAAATACGATTGGAGAAGTTGAACATGAAATTGAAGTGTTTCTCTGGTGGTATGAACGCGTCTGTAACCGCTATCGTTCTGTCTCGTTTTCGTAAGTGTCATCGTCTTCCACCTCTTGCAACTTACTCTTCGGTTGAGATGTCAGGCGGCAACTATTCCTAGATGGCTTTGAATTCCGATGATCGGACGAAAATTCAGCTTGGAATCCGGTGTAGAACAGGTTGAAGACAGGCTGGAAACGAACTCCGACGACAAGGCATTACGGTTTAGCAATTAATTCCAGATCTGGAGGACGGTGGTGTTTATTTTGGGGAAAATTAGGAGAGTCAATAAGCGATCGATCCGCGGAGGACGTGGAGATGATGCAACAACCGCCGAAGATCAATAAATGTGGATTGACAGTCGCCGATGAAGGGAGGAGGGAGACGATCGACGAAAACGACCTAATGCTTCATTGTAGATGATCGATTCCACTCCAACTGGACATTCGATAGGACTATCTTCTCCAAATCGACAAGTCAAGATCAGATTCAGAAGAAAACGACCGACCTAATGCTTCATTGTAGATGTTCCGATGAACTATACTCACATCCTGTCACACTTCGAGGACGATTTCAGGATTTGAGATCCGACGATTTGAGATCGGAGGTGTGATGAAGGGTAGAGAGAGAGGATCGAGAGAGAGATAGCATAAAGAGTTGATGTGATTAAATGTCCCTGATTTAATTTAATAAGATGCCCCCGCCCCATTTTATTTTCAGATATTTACGAAAGTGCCACGAAGCATCCTAACCCTCTATTATTTTAATCTAATGGTTATTATTTAGTTCTCGGGTTCTTGTGAAACTTTGAGTTCTCAAATGATCCTTCCTCTCTCTCTCTCTCTCTCTCTCTCTCTATATATATATATATATATATATATATATATATATATATATATATAGAGAGAGAGAGAGAGAGAGAGAACTAGGTTCAAATATGGATTGGCATTTATTGTGCGGACGTGTGGACAGTGCTATTCTGTGAGAATGAAAAAGAAAATATGTTGTTTTATAATATGAATACATTTAATCTTACATAACTATTGTTATTATCATACATTCGCACTAATTAAATCGTCTATAAGGTTATTATAGACTTTTTATTATTATTCTCATTCTGCCAGAATGAAAATGAGTGAAAAACGATATGTGAGAACAAAAACGAATAAGAATTAGTGAGAATACGTGAAAATGACGATAGTTGTGTGAGGTTGAACATATTCGCATTACTAAACAACTTATTCTCTTAGTAATTCTCATAGAATAACACTGTCCACACGTTCGTACAATAGTTGTCCATCCATATTATAACCTAGCTCTCTCTCTCTCTCTCAATATATATATATATATATATATATATATATATATATATTGTGGTGATATCCATTGAAAATTTATAGTTTCCCGAAAACCCGATAACTAAAAGTGGACCGTTAGATTTGATTTAAGATCATAAGGGTAAGATTGTCTTTTATACTTTTTAATTAATATTTTTAAACAATATAATTAGCTGATTATAACATCATTTAATTTAAAAACAAAAGATTCTATATGATTTTTTTTCCTAAAATATTATCTTTTATCATATGATTTGAAGTTCTTTAAAAGTATCGTTAGGATGCCGATAATCATTCAACTGAAGAAATTCAACAACGATCCTTCATTCATCCTTAAATCTGTTCGATCTAAATACAAAATCGACTTTGATCTCAACACAAAATCGATCTTACAAGGTGATTATTTCCGTTTAATTTTATATCATTCATGCTCAAATCTATTTGATGGACTTATGATTTTATTGATTTGTGTTTCGTTACAATAAATTAGTAGATCGAATCGATCTTACGAGGTGATTATTTTCGTGTAATTTCATATAATTCATCCTCAAATCTATTCAATCGACCTATGATTGTATTGATTTATGTTTCCTTAAAGTAAATTAGTACATCACATGCATTATTCATTACGAAAAGTTCAATGAGCTAAGATAAATTGAATAAAATAGAGAAATAAGATAAATTAGTAGATTGCATTCATTATTTATTACGAAAAGTTCAATGAATGAAACAATAGATTGTTGAATAGTTAACTTTTATTTGAATATTTAAATACAGTATCATTTGGATGTCTAATATGTTGTTTTATTGAATGTAATTTGTAGGAATTATTAGCAGTATTATGGATTCTGAAAGAATGAATGAAGATATGTCGAAACAAATCTTTTACGGTATCATTTGGATGTCTAATATATTGTTTTATTGAATGTAATTTGTGACTCTTGCTGATATGATTGTGTGTTTTATGTATGTGGGGTTGATACGGACCCGACACAACTATGTGTTGTTATATAGAGTCATTATAGACTCGGGGTTGATATGGACCCGGGGGTTGATACGGACCCGACACAGCTACTTGATGTCATATGGGTTGATACAGACTTGGGGTTGATACGGACCTCACATAGCAACGTGTTGTTATATGTATATGTGTTCTGTATGTGGTATTTTGGGGGACTCTTTGTGCTTACAGTTTTATGATTATGGTTTTAGGTGCTTCCAGTTCGAAAGGGAATGGCTCGACTTGATCGTAACGCATCCACCTATGTTTCTGCACTTTATGATTTTAGAATTGTACTCTAATAACTATTTTTACCCTGATATAATTTTGAATGGTTAATAAGAATAAATGGTGTTTATGGTGAAATTAAATATGAATTTTTACCTTATGATTTTGGGTCGTTACAAGTTGGTATCAGAGCTTCGGTTTGAGGGATTCAGGCACACTCCCGGGTGTGATTGAACTCAAACTGAGGAATTGGTAATATTTTAAAAAGAAAAAAAAAATTCTAAAAAGATTTTTTATAAAAAAAGGGGGTGTGATGCGTGCAATCAGTCGAGCTCAAGTAAGTGATTCCCAGAATACCCATACATGTTGATATGTTATATGATATGAATGCTTGCATGCTAGGATAAAGCTAAGGATACTTTTAGGAATTGTATGATAGATTTTCCTGATATGTGATGCCTCGTAGCCTAGGAGGATCGAGTGTTATGATAGATTTGGAATTTGTATTGGTAGAAGTAATTTCTAGGTGTATGCTTTAAAAATTGTATATGATTAGGATCATATAGCCTTAGAATGACTTATTTAGCCTTATTTCTTGTTCCTCGTCGGGTTGTGGTCCTAGAGTAGAGTCTTTTGTTCGACAGAGTATTCTCTATGGAATTTGCGACCAGAGTATTCTCTACGGAATCTTATTAACGAAAATCTTAGGCCTTCGGGTCCTATTTATAGTTAGGTAACTTAGGGTCATAACAAAATTTGAATGTTTAAATAATAGAATTAATCCCAGTTCAAATCATTCCCTTATTTACCACTAGAAGACTTCTGGAAACCCTAGAATCCCTCCTAATTTTGTTCACCACATATATGGGTTCTAGAATCTTCATTCATGCTCAGTTATGAACAATTACAATTCAACTCTTGGACCTTTAATTAATTTAAGATCATTTCTAATTAATAATTAATTAATTCCTCGTGATTTCACATTAATTTATTAAACATATAAATTAACAAATCAATTATTTAACAACTGATTTCATATTATTTATTAATCATATAATAAATTAACAAACCAATTATCTATTTCTAATTAATATATTAATCACATAATATATTAACAAATTATTTCCTCATAATTTCCGATTAGTTTATCAATCATATAATAATCTAATAAATTATCCTCTCTCTACAAATATTATTCTAACAAAGTTCTAGTTATGAGAGCAACCCAAAAAGGACATTGTTTCTAATTACAAAAATATACCAACTTAGTTACTAGCTTATGTTGGGTTTTTATTCAAAAACTAGTTTCAAAAACATGATTTTTTAGCAACCGAAGACTTGATCAATTTTGAATAACATAAACAAGTTAAACCCACCAATGATCATCTTGCAAAGTTTGGAAAGAAAACAAACAGAACCAAAAAGAAGAAGAAAATTACAACCTTTGTAGTTCTTTGGATCCTCTTGGGAGGCTTGGAAGTTGATGGAGAATGTGGAACCTTTGAGACACCAACAAGTTGTCAAATTGATTTAAGATGCTAGTCTTGTAAGAAAACTCATAACGCTTAAGCTTGAAGTTCATAACCAAAGTATGAACTTCAAGAGAGTATAAAAGCAAGTAATATCTTCAAGAGATAATCAAAATTTAGAGAACATGCATCATAAGATGCATGTTACGGTTTTTTGGGGGGAGAAGAGAAGCACCCCAAAGTGAAAGCCTTTCTCATATATATATATATATATATATATATATATATATATATATATATATATATATATATATATATATATATATAGCATGCACAATACCCATGCTTCTTATTACTTTTAATTAAATAAGTCAAAAACTCATGCATCTTAAGACAAGCCATACTCTTATTTAAATTTTCAAAAAGCCATACTCTTATTTAAATAATCAAAGAGCCATCTCTCATTTAAATAATCAAAAAACCATACTCTTCCTTTTAAACTCTTATTTAATAAAATAATAAAATGAAGAAGGCAAAACTTTTATATTTTATAAACCAATTTTATAAAATATAAACTTTAACTTTTTGATAAAAGACAAAAGAATTTGTCTAGTCCAAAATGTTGTGCATGACTTATTAATTCATACCATATGAATTATATACACTGTTACTTGCTAATGAAAATTATTATTTCCTAGAAAAAAATAATTTCCAATTTAATTATAAGAGTTTATTGAATATTTATTAAAACCAATTTCTAATAAATAATCCATTGTATCAAGTTGTTGTTAGTGTGACCCATTAGTATCATATATTAATTAGTAATATCACTTTAATATGATTCTTGACCATACTAGATCTTTTAATCTCCTACTTACGCAAGATTCATATTAGACTGATATAGACAGTGGTGAACGTCTAGCAACATTTCACTGTCCCTATCAACATACGACTTTGTGCCATTCTATCAACGCTCAATTCCTAAAAAGCTCAAAGCCACAATTGGTATATAAGGTAAGTTTACCATTTATCTATTTGTCACAGACATCATGTTAAACATGAGATGTGGATCGCGATCAATCTCATTTGGTGTTCAACTTTTGGTAAGGCGCCTTAGATGTCTAACTCTCAACACATAAGAGGAACAAACACATAAGCTTCTTGCATAGTTTATACCATACTTGAAAATGGCTTTTATAACTGCCCGGTTAAGTACCAACATTTGACCATATCTAAGCACACTACTCCCTACACTTAAGTCCCACTATGTATCTCAAGTGTTAAGGATACAAAGATAGTACCTTTTAATCCAATATCATTCATGATAGCGATCCATGAGATGATCTTGATGCGGGTCAGTTCAATACTAGTTCTCTAACAAGTACCTATGAAACTTGGTTACAACCCATTGCCTACCTTCATCCGGTGAAAGTCAACCAAGCCAATTCATATTAGTCTTATTTCATAATTGCTCCCACAATTATAATCGACTATGAACTTTTAGAATAATAAGATTATTCATGGATTAAACATGTTAATATAGAACACAACAAGTATTGGTGTTATGATCATATCCTAGTATATCAAAAACATTATATAATAGTTGTTGTTACAATGTTCCAATATCCAAATAATAAATTCAAATAAAAATCCCATTTCCAGAATAATAAAGTCTTATGGCTGAAGTGTGACCATTTATACTTAGCTAAGAAGAAGAACTTTATTAATGGGTTCGACTAAATTTAAATTGTGTGAATTCTGCGAATACTATCATCTACATATTTAACTTTACTCTAGGTATAGTTAAATATCTTGGAGTATATGATTGGTGTTCTTTCGTGATATAGGGTCTCTTAGCTCAATTAAGTATACTCTCTAAGTCACAAAGATTTCTATGTGATCCTTGAATGGCATAGATTTTTTCAATGAACTCATTCATCCAATCATATTAGATTTAAACTTCTAAAGTAGTGTATTCTTATTTTGTAGTATATTGTGTCATTTTGTTTTGCTTGGACCTCATTCCAACTAAACTTAATCTTCATTCCTCAATGAAGTCTACTCCAATTGTAATTCATAATTATATACATTTGTTTAAAATTAGAATCTTATGTAGCTATTTGCATGAAGTTTTTGTTCTAAACTATATGTCACACATACATTCTCTTAGTTCTTCCAAAGTACTCTTAGAATGTTTCTATAGTCATCCGATGACTTAACCATGTATTTAATTGGTATATTATGATATGTTCATAGCATCATCATATACCAAGTCTTATGCATAATATAGAATAAATGATGGATTCATTTGCCAAGAAAATCGAATATAAATCATTTCAGCTAGTTCAAACCTATGAGCTAGGTCCTTTTGAGGCTGGTTCAAACTTAGTGACATGTGACAATGCTAAGGTTCCTCTAAAGGAATCTTCTATCTTGATCTCTTTCAATACATTGTCAATATATGCATAAGTATATAAAACTTTTAACATTCATTTTATCTAACTCTATAGATTTTATATTCCAAGAATGTATATTGTCCTTCCTAAGTTTTTCATTTTAGAAACACATTCCGAGTCAAGGTGAAAAAGCTTGGCAATGTCAGAGTGTAATTTCTTATGGTTAAGTATGTCTCATTCATATAAGATTAGGAATGTCACTATTCTCCCACTAGTTCTTAGTAAACACACATGTCTATTCATTTTGATATAAAAAACATACCTTGTGGTTTTATATTAAAATTATGATTGCAACATTGATATGTTTGCTTTATATCTACAAGTGGATCTCAAGCTTTACACATTTTGTTAGGATAACATGGATTAAGAAAATCTCCAGACTAATCTATATAAATATCTTCTAGTAGATGTCTATTAAGAAAAGTGGTCTTTCTTTAAATCTATTTGCTATATTTCATATTGAGAATATGAATTTATAGTAAACAATATACATATTGATCTAGTCATAGATACTTGTTAAAAAGGTTTGACCATAGTCAATGTCATGAGTATGATAAGGACCAGAGTAAATGACATGAATATGAGAAAAACCTTTTGTAACAAGTCTTGATTTAAATGCGTATGCTTATCCATGCAAAGTATTCTTTTTAGAAGAATAACTTACTCCTTCTAGCCTTGATATAGAGAGAATGTTCAATCAAGACCACACTTGATTATCATACATGGATTACATCTCATGTTCATAACTCTAAGTCATTAATCAGATTCGAGATCTGACATAACATCTTGGTATTTGATGGATTTACTTGAAACCATCAAGAAAAGCTCATTAATGAGAGATTCCACATTTCTCAAGTCATAGATGATTTTGTAACATCCCAAGACCAGGTATAACTTATAAACCCTTGTTTTATTGTAATTGTCAAGTTTAGCCCTTCATTTGAGAAAAGGTGGTAGTTGAGTACGCGGGGCGTACGCATGTGTATGCTCAGCATACTCATGTGCGTGATTTGGACGCATAATCCACCTAGTACGTTGGGCGTACTAGGCTCAGAATGAAAATCCTAGTTGTGGGGTGTGTCCCTATTTAAGGAACATGATGGCCTCATTTCTGGCCACCATTTTCAGCCCTCAACCCTCTCAAAACCCTAATTTTCGTCCCTTGAGCTTGAGTGTCCATTTGTAAGCTTCTTAATGTTCTTGTGGTATCCTTGGAGTGAAGAAGGAGCATTGAAGAAAATAGAGTTGGAGTCCAGGCTTTGGATCTGAGCTTTTCTGCGGTTGGATCATCAGTTGAAGGTATAAAGCTCAAAGCTTTCTCATCCTTTTTGATTTGTGCATAATATGGTACATTTTAGGGTTTTTGGTCCCAAAGCTTGAAGCTTTATGAGTTGTTGAACTCCAGAGCCTAATATTTGTCCCTTTGAGTGTTTTTAATGGAGTGGATTCATAAAAATGGAGTCTTGGACGTCAAAACCACCCCATACATGAGATATGAGCATTCTTGGGCGAAAAGAGTGAGAGTTTTTGGGTTTGGGACTGTCTCAGCCATGGAAAGGCTTCAAGTCACGAACTTAATGGAGTATGAGCTTTTAGGGAGTCCAGATCTGAGAGTAGAGCTATGGTCTTAACAGATTAAGACCAAGAGAGTGGGCAGAACAAGTCTGGGACGTACGCCGAGCGTAATCCCAGTACGCGCAGCGTAGGGTCGAGGATCCCCGATGCATGCATGGCGAGGCAATACGCCCAACGTAGAGGGGATGTACGCCCAGCGTACGCGCTGCGGTTGACTTTTGTTGAATTTTAGGGTTTGGTCAAATTATGGACTATAGAGGCCATGAAAGGGTAAAATGGTCTTTTACCATTTTGTGAGTTTATAGAGGGTTTAGCCTAGCTTCTTTGAGGGTCGTTTATTAATTAGAGATAATTATCGTATGTGTTAGGCGGAGGCTAGACCGGTGGTTCGTGTACGAGGTTTATTTGCTTGCTTACGAGGTGAGTCTTCTCACTATACTTACCTTGAGTGGTAATATTGTGTGACCAGAGGGTCTTGTGTGCTTATATTGAGTATTGTGATATCATGCATTATGTATTGTGATTCATGCTGAGCTTTACTGAGTCAGGACCGGAGGGTCCACCCAAGTTGTGGGGCCAGAGGGTTCCACTGAGATACATCGATCAGAGGGTCTTAATTGAGATATAGCCATGAGAGGCTAATGCGTTATGTGTGGTATTTTGGGGAACTCACTAAGCTTCGTGCTTACCGTGTTATGTGTTATGTGTTTCAGGTACTTCTCAGGATCACGGGAAGGTGCCGACTTGATTGTACACACGAGACGGAGTTATGTTTGAGGATCCTGGATTTTGTTAAAACAATTAAGAATATGTGTTTTTGATAAATTGACATTTTGGGGATTTGTGAAATGTGTTGATGAGATTCATGTGATTTTAAAATGAAAAAATTTGTTTGAAAATTTACGGTTTTACAAGTTGGTATCAGTGCCTTGGTTTGAGGGATTCGGATGTACCTTCGGATGTGTCTGGACTCAAACTGAGGATTTGAGCAAAAAATTCAAAAGAAATGATTTTTCAAAATGAGAAAGAGTTTTAAGAGGAAAACGAGTTGGAGCAGTGTGTACAATCAACCAGAGCCTGAACGGTGATTTCCAAAAATACCATTACTTATTTGTGTTATGAGATATTCATGAGATATTAGGGATGCATGCTAGAGGATAGGCTAGGTATTTCATATCTTAGGGCTAGAGTTACATGATTTGTGATGCCTTAGCTTAGGAGATGCTATTGATCGATGTTATATGTTATTTGCTTTGAGTATGTACTGAGTAAGAGTATCTAGCAGGAATCACTTAGAAAGAGTTCTAAGTCGAGGGATAACCTAGGAGAGGTACCTAGATGAGAAAATGAGGGTCTACTGAGAGAGTAGTCTATTATTCATGAGAGATAGAGTACTTGTGAATTGGGATCCTAGGAGGAGGACTTAGGGTGACTATAGGTTGGTGTGGAAGGTAGGATTGGGCCCGTACTACTGAAAACACCGGATCTGTATGCAACCCAAGTAAGAATCCTTAGGGTACTAAGGAGCATGTAGGGGCGCGAAATTGAGTGTGAGTATGCTCGAACGAGTCTCTGATGATCTTTGTGTTGTGTTTCAGAGACATCATGGTGGGTACACGCCTAAACCCCGAGGGCGGTTGAAACATCCCAAAAATACAGTCCAAAATTTCGTTGTTAAACCATTAATAAAACCATAAATATCTTCATCATATAAAATCATAAGTCATGTATCACAGTCACATTTCAAAATATATCAGAGTATAAACATCCCAGGTTAAACAAATGGTGTGTGCACTGCAATCTTCCCGAGCTCCTTTTTTGAAAACTGAGTACCTGAAACCAAAACTGAAAATCGTAAGCACGAAGCTTAGTGAGTCTCCCCAATCTACCACATACCATGCACATATAATATGCAACTAGGATATACGGGCCCCGCCCACACTCCGCTAACTAGGAGATATGGGCCCCGCCCACACTCCGCTAACTAGGAGATACGGGCCCCGCCCACACTCTGCTATCTCTGAGATACGGGCCCCGCCCACACTCAGCTACTTCGAGATACGGGCCCCGCCCACACTCGACTAATGTGAGATACGGGCCCGCCCACACTTAGCTGCTATGCCAAAACTTACAAGTATCACACAGACAATATGTATAACTAATCTATCGTTCAGTCATATATCATAATCGAGTACAGCTACGAGATACGGGCCCCGCCCACACTCGACTAATAAGAGATACGGGCCCCGCCCACACTCAGCTACTATGAGATACGGGCCCCGCCCACACTCACTAGTCATGAAAATACATACAAGCTCTAAACGAACAACAAATATCACTAGCATATAAATATATACCATATCAGCTATCTATGAGATACGGGCCCCGCCCACACTCAACTACTATGAGATACGGGCACCGCCCACACTCGCATTCCTAACAACACATACAAGCATCACACAGACAACAAGTATAGCAATCCAATAATCTGACTGATATCTATACTCAGATAATAATGAGATACGGCCCCCGACCACACTCAGCTACTATCACATCTCATATACGGGCCGACCTTGGTGCCTTAGACCCGTTCCTACTGGAAGAGGACTCACCTCACGCTGCTGAAGTCCCGCTGACAAAACCCTAGCTGTTGGGTGACAGATTCCCGAATCTGTCAACATCAAAATAACACCCAATTAATAATTGGGTTCTAACACATATCCATAAATCCTTTCTTAGGTAAAAGACTACTTTACCCCTAACTTAGCTTGATTCAAGCCTAAGGCCCAATCCAAAGGCCCAATAGTCTGATAATCAACTAAAGCCCAACTATGGCCCAATTTTCTAAATTGGGCCCAAATCCTTCACATGGTCTTACTTTAAAGGACCAACCATCTATTTTGGTCCAAACACTTGGAAATCCAATAGTCCAATACCTCATAATCTTCAAGGCCCAAATATAGCCCATCTATGGCCCAATTTTCTAAATTGGGCCTAAGCCTGCCCAATGGGCCTTATCCTACGGTCCAATCCAAATATTCTAGTCCATACTTGCTCTTGGATGGCCCATCAATAGTCCAAAAATCTAGGCCCAACAGGAGGCCCAACTCTAAACCCAACACAATTAGTGTTTTCACATAACATGACGATTAGGGTTAAGTGCTCTCACTTAACCCATTAAGTCCATTATTCCATTAAGCCATCATAAAATGAAGTCAACCTAGTTCATAACTTCAGTCCACTGGTCCACACGCGGGTCCCAATAGGTCCAAACCAACAAACCCAAAATTAGGGTTTTCTAAACCCTAATTAGGGTTTTTAGCCCAATAACGAACCAACCCAGTCCAAGGTTAAGTGTTTAGGTCCATTAGGGTTCCACTAGGCCGGGCACCACCCACTGCCACCTCGGCCAGTGGTGGTTGGCGGCGGCTCACGGCGGCAGGCGGCGACAACCACCATTTCCAATGGTGGTGGCTTGGAATCTTGATTCAAAAATCGCATATTCAAATTCATATCCATAAAACACCCACTCCCACACACAATAACACATGCAACCACCTCTCACGGTGGCTGGTGGCGGCAGAAACAATGATAGTGGCGGCAGCCACCACCTTGAGGTGGTGGTGGTGGGTTTTCCGGCCAATAACTCGCATATAGTACCTCCCAAGCCGTGAACAGCCTAATTACTCGACCATTCATGTATTCAGCCACCTCACAGGTGGCTGCCATCACCAGAGTAGGCAGAAACGGTGACCGGCGACCAAAAAGGTCACCGACGGCAGCGGTGACGCGTCTGACGTCGAACACGCACAGAAAGAGACATAGGAGGGGAGAGAGAGATGGCGGAGGGTCTTACCAGGGGTTTCTGACCATTTGAGAAACCAGAACTCGTCGTACACGGCTTTGTTTGTGAGTCTCGGTGATTCCTCCGGCTGCCACGATGTCTCCGGCAGCAGGTTTCGGTGGTGGTGCTACAATGGCGAGGCAGCAGGCGGCGGACGAGCTTGGCGACGTAAGCGGCGACTGAGGAAGCGCTTGACGATGGCGGCTGAAATCCTTGCTAGGTTTAGGGTTAAATGATCCAACGGGAGGAAAAAGGATGGCACCGATTAATCCCGTGCCCATCCAATCTTCATGCAGTTTTGACACTTCTAGTCCCTCCCCTTTAAAATCTTTTCAACTTAAGTCTAGAAGTTACCCTTTAGCCCCTGCTCCCAAGAATTTAATCAATATAAGTCCGAATGATACAAAAAACCCCCTGGCTTCTAAAATTCTTTTCAAAATAAATCCCAAAATTACACTTTAACCCCCGAAACTCCAAATCATGACATTTGACTCCCCGAAATCAACACTTCGATAAATATCATGGATTTTTGGGCTACTAATCATTTATTAATATTTATCTATTTATTTATTAATAAACGGGATGTTACAGTGGTAGTGCCAGTGACGAGGAGATCCGCAGGATCATTCATGAGGAGGTGGCCATAGTTATCCGAGAGGCGATACCAGAGATGTTTGGGTCTATTAAGACCATACTGATTGAGACATTCGATGAGCGATATGTTGCTGTTACTGAGGCTGCTGCTGCTGCAGCCACCGTAGCCGTAGCTGCTGCTAGGCCACAGGGAGGTGACTTGTTATTTTTCCGGGAGTTCTGCAACATGAAGCCACCATAGTTTGATGAGACACGGGATCCGATTGCTGCCATGAGATGGATCTCTGACATTGAGGGATGCTTTTATACGTGTTCATGCCCAGATCACTTGAGAGTTCGGTTTGCGCTGAACAATCTTCACTTGGGGGCGAAGGACTGGTGGAAGCTTGTGACTACCACCTTTACTCCTGCAGATCATGTTGCAGTGACATGGGAGAGGTTTACATAGCTGTTACGAGATGAGTATGTTCCCCCCGGTGGAGAGGGAACGGTTAGCCCAGGAGTTTCCGTCTCTCAAGCAGAAGACAGAAACTGTGATTGAGATCACGAGGATGTTCTATGAGAGGGCATTGCTTTTCCCTGAGCACGTGTCTTCTGAGCAGGCGCGTGTGAGCTGATATCTGAGCATACTGAGGAGGGATATATGGGAGTTCGTGGCGAACTCGTCATACCGGACGTTGGCTGAGCTTCATACCAATGCCAGTAGGAGGGAGATTGAGCTAGAGTTACAGGCCAGGGAGGAGGGTGAGTCCCAGGGGAGGGATCGGAGACCATTGTAGTCGCAGCCGGCGACGAAGCGGGCTAAGCCCACTGATACGAGAGTTGGGGGCCAGAAGGGTCGCACTTGTGGCAAGATTCACGAGGGATCATGTCGGGCAGGGATTTTCTACAAATGTGGCAAAGAGGGGCACATGGCGAAGGATTGCCCCAAGGGGTTTGCAGTTTGGTTTCACTGCAACCAGACCGGCCATCGGAAGGCCGAGTGCCCTCATCTCATGCAAGGATCAGCCCAGGGTTCCACTCCTGCTGCTTTACGTACTACTGATAGTCGTCAAGTGAAGGCCGAGGCTCCGAGGGCTCGTGGGAGAGCTTTTCAGCTGACAACGAATGAGGTTCGCGCAACACCTGATGTCGTGGCTGGTACGTATTCCTTAATTATATTATTTTGAGATTTTTTGTGCTGATACTGTGTTGTATATAGGTACTTTTCTTGTCAGTTCTGTACATGCTTAGATGTTATTTGACTCGGGTGCGAGTCGATCCTTCGCGTCTTTAGCTTTTAGTTGTCATATCAGTATTAGACGTGAGGTGCTGAGTCGACCTCTAAGGGTTTCTATAGCCGACGAGTATGAGGTTTTTGCCACTGATGTATTCCGAGGATGTGTACTAGAGATCTTTGGTGTCGATTTCCCGCTAGATATGGTGCCAATAGCGATGGGTGATGTCTGTGTCATAGTGGGCATGGATTGGTTGAGTCGGTTTGGAGTTGTGATCGACTATGAGCGACAGATGGTGACCTACGAGACACTGGTGGGGGAGTGCTTACGGTCTATGGAGAGGATACAGATCTGGATCTGTAAGTCCCTAATCTGCTTGTGTATCAATCAGATCCGTTTGATGGTGCGGAATCCCAATCAAACGGATGATGTCAGGTCAAATAGAAGAGAAGGAGAAGAAGAAGATGATGAATCTTGTATGTATTGATATGAATGAAGATCCGGATACAAGATTCATACACACTAACACACACTCTCTTTTTTCTCTCTCTCTAGAACACCTTCAAATGCACACAATTAAGCTCCTCTAGTGTTCATCAATCTATTCCTCACCCCTTACACCTATATTTATATATAAGAAACATGGGCTTGGTGAACATGGGCCGTGAATGGGTTTACGGTCGTAAAAGGGTTTACGGCCGTAAACACCCATTGGGCCGTAAACACCCACCTGGCCGTAAACTCATAAAATTAAAAATACATTTCCCTAGAAAAGCAAAGTATAAACCATATTTTTGACCCAACAATCTCCCCCTTGGTTTATAGCTTTCTTTTCTTTTCTTAAATGACCCAACAAGCTCCCCCTAAAAAGTAGCTGGCTTTCTTGATAATCTTCATTGGGAGCTTTGGCTTCAGCTTTAATCTTCGAATTCTTCACAGCTTCAAGATGAACATGATGAATCTTCAATCATTGACTTCATCTTGAGCAGTTGGGCATTTCTTCAGAATTTGGCATTGAACGCACATTGGGTGAGGAGGCTTGACGTACTGATTCTTGAAAGATAGCGCTTTCAGCTTGAGAATCTTTAGAGAGAACATCAGAGAGAACTAACCTTTTGGATCACTTCAGCAGGTTCAAGATAGCAGGAAATTGATTGAGGAGGCTTCAATGCAATCTGTCACATAATCTTCAATTGCTTGACCTTACTACTAGGGTTGAAAGATTGAATGTCGAAAGAATAATCTTCATTTCTTGCTCCTTCGAATGAGAATTCTTCGACACAAACTCCATGAGTTTCATCTTCACCTGAATTCACTATTCAAGACAAAACAAAACTAAAAGAAAAATTTAGCACACAATATTTTTTTTTTCATATTTTCTGAAAAAGAAATAAAACAGAAATAACACTATTTTTGGATTTTTTTATTTTCTGATTTTTGTTTGGTTTTTAAAATTTTTAATTCTCCCCTAATATTTAAATTAGAAGAAAACTATGAACAAATTTAACAAAAATAAAATGATATCTAACTTTAAGAATGATTTGGGATCAAAGTTTTTAGACAGCCTTTATCCGCTTGTCGGTACCTTTTATCTTCACATCTTTGTCTGGTCGATCGTCGGTATTGTGGTCCACTTAAACACGAAAAATTGTGACAAAATTAGGACATATTATTAGTTATAAGACAGTGATCCTAAGTTCCTAGATAATATTTCTTAAGGACCATTCAGCTGACGACGACTAGGGATATTGTTGTCCACCTAAATTGAGCAGCGAGATCTACAGACAACCTAGTGATTGTTCAATTTTAAATGTACTAGAACATGTTTCCTGCTTCCTGACATACCCCAATAATCAGGAACTTCCAAAGTACTCCTTACTTTAGGTGAGCAGACAATTATTATGAGAGAAGTCAGATTTAGAATGCACATGCTATACACCCAGGTCGGATCTCTTCCAATCTCGCAGAGGGTGAAACATATGACTAACCAGATTTAGAGGGATTGAGAAGTAGAATGGTGCATATACTGTGTACCAGGTCGGATTGTGAGTCACGCAAAGGAGACAGTATATGGCTAACAGATAGAAAGAATTGCATAGAAAGAAGATGCAGAGAAATAGAGTTGCATATGTTACAGTCCAGGTCGGATGTATTTCAATCATGCAGAGGAGGCAACATATGACTAACAGAAAGAAAGCAAGAAAATAATTTCCTACATACCCACTTTATCGGAATTCCCCAGTCGCCCCATCAATACCGGAATTAAGGACAAAGTCTGTACATCGAGGAAGAGTTAAACCACAGTTCTAGATACGGATTACTTTAATGTGACCGGTGGATTATCATGTATATCTCCCTACTCAACCTATCCGAGCGTCGTATTGTCAGGCTAAATGGATCTATCTAGGTCAAGATTTTTCAAGTCTCTAGATTCCTTAAGTTCATTAATGCCTAGTCAAGTCCATTTTAATCTTTCGTGCCTACCAGCGCATCGAACACAGAGCCTAGACAATTCAGATTCAGTCCCTTACACAGATTCAGATTACCTGTTATCACATGATTATATCACTTCCCAAAACATCTCCCTCAAGCACATTTCATAACCAACATATTTTTGGATTTTCTGAATTTCTAATGTTTTTGGATTTTTTTTTTAAATTTTCTAATTTTTGTTTAGTTTTTATTTTTCCCCCTAAATTTGTGCATAGGAGAGAAACGAAAGTAAATGCGCAAATTTAAACTATCCTAAAACAAAAATTAGTCTTTAAAGCGAATTAACTTAAGAAAAACTCAGGAGTATAGAGAAGAAAACTCAAACCGTAAGTCACCGATTGAATTTGCATCCAGAAGGTCTGAGAACAGCACGCGTAATCTTAGAACAGATACGAAAATTCTTCATGTCATTAAGCACTAACCCCGTTTGTGATCTCTTCCTTTCTTCCTTTCCCGCAAAGAACACATACTCTCAAACAATGTTCTGAGTGTTGTACAGTTGAAAGATGCCTCCTATCATGTGCCTGGAACAACCACTACCAACAAACTGAAGTCTGATGATATGCCTCCATAGCTGCTCCGACATAGAGCGAGATTAGTTGGTCTTTGGAACCCAGTCCATTTTAAAACTGGGTTGACCTTTTTCATCTTTGCACGGTACTCTCTCCCATGACATGTCCTGTTTATCACAAACAGAAGATGTAGAAATATTAGAGTCATTAGTAGATTTGGGAGAGTGAGCCTTTGGAACCCATTTGTAGTTGGGTTTAACCCATTTCTTTTTCGAGCGGATGGGTGCATCGGCATTTGCTTTTGAACTTGATGTTGTCCGTTGAGATGACTTTGATTTTGGCTTCACGGGAGCATCTCTTGGATTTGGCTTCCTGGCCGGCATTCCCTTCTTGCCCTTGGGAGTTAGATTCCTGGCCTTGTGGGTTTGATTCTTGGCCTTCTGCGCGTTCCAGTCGCCAATGTCTGATCGTGACCTTGAGGGGTTTCTTTTGGAGTATCTCCCTCTTGGCGCGTTATGCCACCCTGGTGCATAGTAGGGAACGTATGCGCGATTTGGACAATGTCTGGCAATATGTCCAGGTGTTCCACAGTGAAAGCAAGTCTGTTTCTTCACGTAGGAGTTGTTTCTTCCCGCCCCTGGTGGCGTATCCTTGCCTTGTCTCTTATTGTTCCCACAAGCACAATTACAACAGGCACTCTGTTTCACTGGAATTGGTAGCCTATATTTCTCAACAGCAGGTTGATCAGAAGCAGCTGAGTTCGAAGCAACAGATTCAGAGCTCAAGGAGATGTTGGTTTGTTCAGTGGTGTTCTCCTTGTTCTCATCCTCTGCTACTTTACCTGCACATGAAGTAGATGTGCTAGAAACAGGAACATCAGTATTTTCAAACAAATAATCAAATATGTCAAAAAAAATTAACTCAACATGATCCGATGCAAAAGCATCAAAAGCATCATAAGATGTATCATCAACTTTAATATCAGAAACAGAAGGTTGTTCATTGGAAACAGAAATATCAGGTTCAGGCTCAGTTTTGTTATCAGAAACAGATCCTTCAACTTTGTGCTTTGACTGATCTAAGGATTGATCTGCAGGGGAAGTAGAAACGTCAGTACTTTCAAAATCTTTTAACTGGGCCTTTTAAGGGGTTTATGTCCTTTCCTGAGTTAATATCCTTCATATCTCAGGTCCTCAACTTCTCTTTTTAATAAATCAATTTGTTCCCGAAGAAACTTAATCGTAGTTTCACAAGATGGAGTACATAAAACTTTATTGACTGGAACGTTTGAAGAACTCATTGTTTTTTTTTTAAATATGCCCTTTGACTAAAAACTCAAAAGTCAACCTCAAAAGTCAAATTTAAAAGTCAAACTCAAAAGTCAAACTTGAAAAGTCAAACTTAAAAGTCAAACCGAAAAGCTAAATTTGAAAATTTAAAAGTTAAATGAGAAAGTCAAAGTTTAAAGTCAAATGTCAAATTTTAAAAGTCAAAGTCAAAATTTTAAGTAAAAAGTCAAAAATAAAAGTCAAAAATTAAACACTAAAATTTTTGGTTGAAATTGGAATTTATAATGAAAAGAAATTGAATTTTGGGCTGAAAGTGTCAAAATGCGAAATTAGGATCCGAAAAGGACACTTTATGAAATAAATTTCGAAGGAGTGAAGCAAGTTGTTAGCTAGACGAGTTGGTAAAGCGCTGTGTTGCTCAACCAGAGGTCCCGGGTTCGATCCCCGGCACCCCCCAATTATGTTTCCCTTTTTATTGAAGTGCTGATGCGAAGTTTGCTGCTGCTGAGCCGAGCCGTCCTTCAAGCCGAATTCCGAGCCGAGGCCGTAAACCGCCGACCGTAAACTCCGGCGACCGTAAACACGTTTACGACCGTAAACTCCGGCGACCGTAAACACGTTTACGACCGTAAACTCCGGCGACCGTAAACTGTTTCCGGCCGTAAACTGTTTCCGGCTGTAAACTCCGGCCGTAAACCCTTCAAAGACCGTAAACACAGCTTCAGATCGCGAAAAAAACGATGTTTTTCACCATTTTTGCTCCAAAACTCGATCAAAAACTCGTTTTTATGAAAAACGCGAAGAACAAACCCCCCCTAATTTTCAGAGATCTATCCAAAAACGCAAGAATCTTTCCAAAATAAGATCAAATCGGCTCCAGATCTGACAAAGATGAGTGATACATTCCAAGCTCTGATACCAATTGTAAGTCCCTAATCTGCTTGTGTATCAATCAGATCCGTTTGATGGTGCGGAATCCCAATCAAACGGATGATGTCAGATCAAATAGAAGAGAAGGAGAAGAAGAAGATGATGAATCTTCTATGTATTGATATGAATGAAGATCCGGATACAAGATTCACACACACTAACACACACTCTCTTTTCTCTCTCTCTAGAACACCTTCAAATGCACACACTTAAGCTCCTCTAGTGTTCATCAATCTATTCCTCACCCCTTACACCTATATTTATACATAAGAAACATGGGCTTGGTGAACATGAGCCGTGAATGAGTTTACGGTCGTAAACAGGGTTTACGGCCGTAAACCTGTTTACGGCCGTAAACCTGTTTACGGCCGTAAACACCCACCTGGCCGTAAACTCATAAAATATTACATAAAAATACATTTTCCTAGAAAAGTAAAGTATAAACCATATTTTTGACCCAACAGGATCAGCTTTTTGCTTTGCTGCCAGAGCGAGACAGAGCATACAGCAGGGTTGTAAGGGCTTTTTGGCGTATGTGATGGATACGCGGGTTGCTACAGAGAGGCCAAGTTCTATCTCCAAGGTTCCGATAGTGTGCGAGTTCCTAGATTTTTTCCCCTAGGAGTTGCCGGGTGTGCCTCCCGAGAGGCAGGTGGAGTTCTTGATTGATTTGGTTCCGGGTGCGGCGCCTATTGCGAAGGCACCTTATCGCCTTGCGCCGCCACAAATGCAGGAGTTATCCTCACAACTCCAGGAGCTGCTGGGGAAGGGTTTTATCAGACCGAGTAGCTCACTGTGGGGAGTACCGATTCTTTTTGTCAAGAAGAAGGATGGTTCACACTGGATGTGCATCGATTACCGGGAGTTGAACAAGCTGACGGTCAAGAACCGTTATCCGCTATAGAGGATCGGCGATTTATTCGATCAGTTGCAGGGGGCATCTTGGTTTTCCAAGATTGATTTGAGATATGGATATCATCATATGAGAGTTTGCGAGGAGTATATCCAGAAGACGGCCTTTAGGACTCGTTATAGGCACTACGAGTTTGTGATGATGCCTTTCGGACTCACCAACGCACAGGCAGCGTTCATGGATCTCATGAACCAGGTGTACAGGCCCATGTTGGATCGATCGGTGATCGTATTCATCGACGATATTCTGGTGTACTCGAGGTCCAAAGAGCAGCACAAGGAGCATCTTCGGGAGATTCTTGGAGTATTGAGGGCGGAGAGGCTTTACGCCAAATTCTCCAAGTGTGACTTCTGGTTACGAGAGGTCCAGTTCCTGGGACACCTCATTAATCAGAATGGGATATTGGTCGACTCGGCCAAGATTAAGGAAGTTATGAGATGGGAGGTGCCGAGATCCCCGTCCGAGATCAGGAGTTTTCTGGGTTTGGCCGGCTACTATCGGAGGTTTATCAGAGATTTCTCCAAGATTGTTGTTCCTATCACTAGATTGACCCGTAAGGGTGTTACTTTTGCCTGGGGGCCCGAGCAGTAGGGCTCATTCGATACTCTTCGCCAGAGATTGTGCGAAGATCTAGTGTTAGCACTTCCCGAGGGAGTGGAGGACTTTGTAGTTTACCGTGATGCATCTATATCGGGGATGCGTGTGGTGTTGATGCAGAGGGGGCATGTCATAAGATATGCATCGAGGCAGTTGAAGCCTCATGAGACGAGGTACTCAACCACGATTTGGAGCTGGGGGCGGTGGTGTTCGCCCTCAAGATCTAGCGCCACTATCTGTATGGAGTCCGGTACACCATATACACGGACCATAAGAGTCTAAAGTACCACATGGATCAGCACAACCTGAATATGAGACAGAGGAGGTGGTTGAATGTAGTGAAAGACTACAACTGCGAGATCTTATATCACCCAGGCAAGGCTAATATGGTGGTCGATACTGTTGGGTTTTGAGCATTCTAACACTCCTAAGTGTACATGCAACCCTAAATACATTGGATCTATGTTTTCTCTATTATACATGCAAATATGAATATTCCAAGGTATTACCCTATCTAGCATACAATCCTTGATACTTGGGTAATATATATAACAAGTTAGAATACATACCTTTTAATGAAGCTTGAAGTCTTGAACTTTAAGAGCTTAGCGCCAATAGTGTGGAAGCCTCAAGTGGAATCACAAATCACCAAAACACCTTGGAAGACTTTAGAGAATATGGATACTTGGCTCACACTTATGAAATCGGTTATTGCCCTCTTTAGTGTATCCACACTAGCCACTAGCCTAATTTCATGAACCATAAGACCCTTTATATAGTGTGGAGGATTAGGGTTAAACCCTAATACCCATGACCTTTCATTTCCTAGGATCCATGGGTTAAAGCTCCATGGACTATCCATGAAGACTTAGCCCAACCTAAATGAACTTGGCCCACTACACATATATATCTAAGAGTCCATATTTAATTAGTTCCTTTTGATCACTTAATTAATTATAAATTAATTTTTGATCAATACTAATTAAATAATATGATTATATATTAATATATTAGAACTTATAATATATTAATATAAATCATAAATATACTATTCTCAAAAGACTATCCATATAAATTGTGCCGGTGAAGTGCAACCCAAATGGACCATGCCGGGTCGGGTCAAGTACATACCAAATATAGTTATGGACTTAGACATTAATCCAACAGTCTCCCACTTGGATAAGTCTAAAACTATTATTGAGTATGACTTCAAAAACCAACTGGCAATCGTAGCTCTTAAAGCCGCTGTCGAACTCTGGTCTTGTCAACGAACTCTGACCTTTGTCAATGACTTGTCCATTAGATAAGGGATCATATATTCCTCCATTCTAGATATCATATGGACTGAGACATGGATTATAATCATTCTCTCTGTCCATTTGTTGTTTCCCGATTTCCGATTTATGATGACTGACTGATTGAACAAATCAAATCAGTCCTGGCTTGGCCAAGCACTCACATGTGTCATCGCTAAATCATCGAGGGGCCCACATATATCGCTTTTATCCTGAAGGTAAAAGGAATGGATAAACTTCGACTCATATGGCTTGTTTTACTACTTGTTGAATCATACACAAAGGCACGTTTTATAACATCGAGTTACCAATGCGTTTTCGTGCAATCAATGTATAACCAACTCATAGTAACAACTCATATCTCTAGGTTTTAAGAATATAAGATATTATCGTCTCATGATCACTCGTGATAAAATCCATGAAGTGATTCAAATGAGCGTGGGTTGAATCCAATACTCAGAACTTATGAGCACTCATGAGTGTTGTAGCATCGCTTTGTCCAACATCTTAGACCTCTACAAGCCAACCCATGACAGTCTTGATTCATATCTACTTCCAACATATGACCAACTGTGGATAGTTTGAATAACTTAGTCATTCAGGAAGAATGACCTAGTTTATTCTGGAAGTCAAAACATGCAAAATGAAACACAAGAATAAATGAATCAAATATGGTATCAAATCCTATGAATATAAATAGACCACTTTTATTTATCACCATACTGATTACTCATTATTCATTGTTTCGGTTTTATCAACTTTATACCTGAATTAAAAACACTAGTTGTCCCATGCTCCAAGCATGTACACTATGTTTTTCTAAACAATAGCTTTGCCATACACCAAGTATGCACTCTATGTTTGTCTATGACCCTTTTCTTTGTGAACTAGATCAATTGAACATAATTTCAATGATTCTCTTTTCACACTCCCAAATCCTTGTCTTAAATGTAAGAATTCCAAATTCCTATCATTTATCGAAATCTGTTTAGATTTTAAACTTATATGCACTGACCCTCCTGTAATGAATATGTACAAAGTCACAAAGACTTGTCAACAGTCATTATAAGGTATTCCAATGGAGATCAACTCCATGGAAACTAAGTCTCATATTCAAAGTACATTGCTTTGGACATGCTTCTTGCATTAAGTTTTCTAATCTTACACAGATAACTTCCACCTATGGAGACAACTCCATATTCTCATTTTGACTATCACTTCTGAACAATAGATGCCTCTTTTCAGAATATGTCAATATGGTCCTTCCAAAATTAGCACTATACTTCCAACTGTCCCTGAGTAACCAATCTTTGGTAAACCTCAGATTGTCCTTGACAATTGCTTAATCATTTTAGTCATATCCAATTCTAGACCTTTTCCCTTCTTAATGCCTCTGGGCATTTAGAAAAATTTAGAAATGACAAATATTATAGCACATGTAATCGATCCTGTACCCAAAGCAAATGGTACACGATTCATGATGTCTCACATAAAGACATGATTCTAGACCAGTCTTTTGCTACAATATTTTATTTGCCATGTTTTCAAAATTTGACTATGAAGAGGGATGTCGTAATCATAATCGAATTTTGAGAACGCAATATACAGAATTTCCTTAAGTTGAACCAATCCAACATGAAATTCATATATATATTCTTGACTAAATATGATTAAGGTCTCAATCTAAGCCTTTAGAACTGAAATGAAGTATATCCTCTCCCTTAATTATAGCAAAACAACTTTTTCAATCCCTGCACCCTCACGAATTGAAACTTTTGTTTTCTATAATTAACATTGCTAACTTGCAACACTAACAATAATTATCATGCTCCCACTAACATGATGATTATTAACATAACACTTATGCTCCCAATAGCTTTGACATGTACTCCGAAATCAGCTGGACTTCTTGAAATCAATACTTTATTGACTTTCTTACCAAAGTTCAGATTTCTGATATGAGATGCTTTGATAAAACTTTATCAAAATCATACACCTTTCCTTAGATAGCATGCATGTGTGTCTAAACAATTTCAGAACTATGAAAAGGGATGCCGTAATCATAGTCTCAATTGTTTAGACCTTTTGCCATCTGCTTCAAATCTACTTGGTGGAAGTGTTTCCTCACCATCATTTTCATGAATCGGAGAGAAACCTTATGACCCTTAGATTTTATGGTGTATGTGTTCTTATCCATGTGAATCTGTTAAAACCATAATCACAAGACAAGGTTAGTGACAAATCCAAACTCATATGGACTGAACTAAATCTTAATTTCTTGCCACCTGGCAGTACAAGGGCCTGCCATTGCTTCCAAGTTGTTATGCAACCAATTGAGAACTCTAAGAACTCATATGCAAAACCAACTTTAACTGGAATGGGCACAGAAATAGAAGTATGTCAACACGATAGGTTATAAACCTCAAGTCGTGTGCTAGTGAAGAACCTCAGGTTTTACTCTTGATTAGTTCTTGAGACTTTCAAGACCTTTAAGACTCCCACTGTCCTCTTGTCACATAATAGACTCTCTTGTCAAATATTCAAGGGATAGTGCGTATTCTTTATCAATACAAACACTTCACATAATTGGCCTTAGTTGGTCTTTGTTTTGATCCAAAACATCACAACTTACCAACTTCAAATGTACAAGAGTAGGACACTTTTACTCTTACATTTGACAAGTGTTATAAACCTTTCTTTAAGATATGTCACTCAACTTATAGTCTTGGAGTATGACTCTAAGACTTGTTTTGAAACGAAGTATGACTCATCTTCTTGATTTAACCATTTCAACAATTCATGACTCCTCTTCTTAGTCATAAGAATGCACTAAGATGTCCTTAGAAGACCAATTGTGATGTGGTTCTTAAATCATTAAGATGATCACAAAACATGATACTAAAGTACTCTCCCATCTTTTCAGATTTGAGAAACTTTTATCTTTCTGCCTAATTTGATTCTTCTCATTCGTTCTGCTATACATCGAGACCTTTCCAATGCTTCAGAATTACACTTAAGCCTGTAAGTATAACCATATTTACTAAACTTTAGTAAATCATGACGAATAGTCTTATCGATCTTTGTGGTGGACTTGACCAGTGCACAAGAATGTGTACTCGATCCCTTTAGTCATTTAATTAACTCACATATACATGTGAACAAGGAATTAGTCTTAATTTTCGAAAGCTGAAAGTTCTCATTCATCATACTATACAACTTGCATGATTCCAAGTTTCGGCCCAATTGAAACTTGGGTGATGAGAAACTTTCCTTATTTGGTAAATTTAGACAGTACCACAAATGAAAGAATCAAATCCATTTTCCAATATTGCTATCAATGGAAACATGTAAACAACAATTTTTCACAAATGTCATTGTAAGGATACTTAAAATAAATAAATAAAAACTGTTTTTTTATTTTATTTTAAAACTTCCGGAAAAACTTATCCTTACAATGCAAATGCATATGAAAAACTTGTTGTTATCTATTCCTAAGCAATATATCATAACTCCTAAGCAGCAGCTCAAAAATTCTGATCACCGAACCATGCGATCGAGAACCATCTTCGCGATCAGAATCAGCATATACTTCCTTTAAGTTTCTTCACTTTTTCTTTGATTCTTAAAACATCAACATGTGACCAAGTCACATCATGTAATAAGAATCTCAGAATATAAACTTAACAGAGTTAGATAGTGAACTTTACCTGAAGCAGAGTCAAACTTCTTGACTTGATCAACCTTATGATCTTTCAGGTAAATAGGCAGCTTCGCAATCAATGCCCCTTCCTTTGGCAAGAGAAACATATGGACTCACTGGGAATGGTACATGGGACTATCACAGACTTAGCCTTTCTCTTTACCATTTGGTCAACCTAGTTGACTATGGTCAAACCCTTTCTTTGGGATGAGAAGGCTTATCTAGATATCCAATGTTACCATTGTCAATGTCCATTGGGAAGTTGATCTCCTAATCAATTTGCTTTACTAGTCCTCAAATCATTGCTGACCAAGCAAATAGATAAGATCATTAAGGGTCATGTCATATTCTGTTTCATAGTAGTCCCAAAGGAACTCACTAAGTGACTTAGAAAGTGATTGAACATCCAACCTTCTTAATACTTTGACACCCAACTCTCCCGGCTTGTCAATATGTGACTTCATCTCCAAGATGCGATCACACATAGACCTTGCTTGCCAATAGGGATTGAGTGACCTTTGAACTTGTGGGTTAGGGAGAATAATTGGAGGAGGTGGAGGAAGTAAAGTTCCAAGAGATTTGGGAAGACCATAGATGTCTGAGCTAGACATCTTTTGGGAGATATTCAAGATAGTTGATTTAAAGTCCTTAATATAACACCCAACATGAAATATTAAGGCTAGGATCCAACAACCTATTTATAACTGGAAGAGGGATGCCGCAATCCGAGTTATAAAATAGTCGAAGGTAGGTAAATGACGATTTACCAATTTCCACCATGAAAAATGAAATATAATTAAGTTTTAATTGGATTTGAAACTCCTAGATCTTTTGAGATTCATTGAACTTTTCAATGGCATGTTTCAATCTCGAGTGTGCCCTTCAGGTTTTGTGACTGGGATGCCGAGGATCACAAAACAAGGTGTGAAGTAACCATGCAAATATACTTGGTACCCTTAATATTTACCCCTCAATCGATGTGCCGGTTAACCACACGAGCTCCACCGATACTATGATAAATATTAAGTTACCCTTTGCCTACTTTGTTAAATCCAGGTTAGTGTGCCGGTTAACGACACACGCTCCACTAACGGTTTAAACAAAGTGCAAAGTGTAATTTCATGGATTAGCACCTTATTCATATTTTCCTAAGTAACTAAGATTGGGAATTAATAAAAGGTTTAGTTACTTAGTATTTATCATTAATACTTTTAATGAAGGGAGAATTATAGTCCTTGTCCTACCTGTTCGGCTAACGACCCTCCACCAGTCAAGGAAGCGGTGGGTGAGAGTGGACACCCATTAAGCTGCCATTTTATAGGCAACAACCTTATACCCCCCTTATAGACCGGCTTCGTGAATGAGGCCTACTAATGGTAAGACTGACTTGCTCTTATACATATATATATATATATATATATATATATATATATATTATTAACTTATAATATTATAAAGTATAAGGGTTGAATTTTAACTTTTAAAATTCTAAGGGCTTAACTTGGAATTAAAGTATTCATTAGAGAAAACTTTTCAAATTCCAAAACTTGAGGGTAAGTTTTGAAACTATTCAAAACTCTTGGATTTTCATAACTTATGAGTTTTAAGTAAAGCTTTAAAACTTTTAATGAAGAGACTCTTGGACATCCATAACTTGAGGACAAGTTATGGAGCCATAAAAACTATTTAATGAAAAAGACTCTTCATTTTTTTTATGTAACCTATGGCACTTTTATGAGTTTTAAGATTCATAAATGTGACCTTTTATGTAACTTGAGGACAAGTTACAAAAACACATTTTATGAACTACCTCTATATTAATTAGGATTGAAAACAAATAAAACACAATTTTTTTATTATTTTTTTTCATTAATCTAAACTAAGTCATAAATCAAGGAAACATAAACACTTTTGGTAATCCATAACTTATGGAGTTAAATGCTTGTTTTATGATGAAACTTTTCATGTTCCATAACTTAAGAATAAGTTATGGAATTCTTTAAAACATTAACACCAAATTTTGTAACTCCATAAAAACTTTGAATCAATTTTTTTTTAAAACCTTTAAAAATCAAACATTTGCATGAATATAACAGAAAACAACCCATGGCTCTGGTACCACTGTTGGGTTTTGAGCATTCTAACACTCCTAAGTGTACATGAAACCCTAAATACCTTGGATCTATGTTTTCTCTATTATACATGCAAATATGAATATTCCAAGGTATTACCCTATCTAGCATACAATCATTGATACTTGGGTAATATAACAAGTTAGAATACATACCTTTTAATGAAGCTTCAAGTCTTGAACTTTAAGAGCTTAGCCCCAATAGTGTGGAAGCCTCAAGGGGAATCACAAATCACCAAAACACCTTGGAAGACTTTAGAGAACATGGATACTTGGCTCAAACTTATGAAACCGGATATTGCCCTCTTTAGTGTATCCACACTAGCCACTAGCCTAATTTCATGAACCATAAGACCCTTTATATAGTGTGGAGGATTAGGGTTAAACCCTAATACCCATGACCTTTAATTTCCTAGGATCCATGGGTTAAAGCTCCATGGACTATCCATGAAGACTTAGCCCAACCTAAATGAACTTGGCCCACTACACATATATATCTAAGAGTCCATATTTAATTAGTTCCTTTGGATCACTTAATTAATTATAAATTAATTCTTGATCAATACTAATTAAATAATATGATTATATATTAATATATTAGAACTTATAATATATTAATATAAATCATAAATATACTATTCTCAAAAGACTATCCATATAAATTGTGCCGGTGAAGTGCAACCCAAATGGACCATGCCGGGTCGGGTCAAGTACATACCAAATATAGTTATGGACTTAGACATTAATCCAACAGATACCTTGAGCCGTAGAGCAGAGAATGCTCTGATTCGAGACGTGTGTATGAGGATGACGATGATGAATCTAGTCCTAGATACCATCCGAGAGGCTCAGGTGGAGGCTGTGAGGCTAGAGAACCTCAAGAGGGAGCGAGTGATCGGACAGGCTTCCGAGTTTGAGTCGGATAGTCGGGGGCTTATGACTTTTCGTGGGCGGATTTGGGTGCTCTATATAGGTGGAGCTCGACGCATACTGATGGAAGAGGCACATAGATCGAGATTCTCGATCCATCCAGGAGCCACTAAGATGTATTTGGATCTGAAGAGGGATTATTGGTGGCCCTGTATGAAGAGAGATGTGGCATGGGTAGTCGAGAGGTGCTTGACCTGTCGTCAGGTTAAGGCGAAGCACCAACGTCCACATGGCCCATTACAGCCTCTAAAGATTCCCCAGTGGAACTGGGAACAGATTTCCATAGATTTTATCACCAAATTACCGAGAACCACGCGAGGTGTCGACGCGATATAGGTGATTATGGACCGGTTGACGAAGAGTGCTCACTTTTTGGCTATCAGTGAGAACTCTTCTGCAGAGAAATTAGCCGAGATTTATGTGAGAGAGGTGGTAGCACGACATGGAGTGCCGACATCGATAGTGTCGGATCGAGATGTGCGCTTTACTTCCAGATTCTAGAAGAAGTTTCATGAGGAGTTGGGTACTCGGTTGCACTTCAGTACCGCATACCACCCATAAACAAACGGGCAGAGTGAGCGGATGATTCAGACGCTCGAGGACATGCTACATGCATGTTTTATGGACTTTGGTGGAAGTTGGGACACTTATTTTCCCTTGACTGAGTTTTCGTACAACAACAACCATCATTCCAGTATTGGTATGTCTCCCTTTGAGCTATTATATGGGAGGAGGTGTCGGACTCCCATCTGTTGGGGAGAGGTAAGGCAGAGAGTGATGGGTGGCACTGAGATAGTGCTCAAGACTACTGAGCATATTCAGTAGGTCAAACAGAGGTTACTGACGGCCCATAGTTGTCAGAAGAGTTACACAGACTGGCGACGATCCGAGCTAAAGTTCCAGGTCGGAGATTTTGTCCTCCTGAAGGTATCTCCGTGGAAAGGGGTGATCCGATTTAGGAATCAGGGCAAGTTGGGCCCTGGATACATTGGTTTGTTCAGGGTGATCGCCCGTGTGGGTAAGGTAGCTTACCGGTTGGAGCTACCTGCAGAGTTGAGCCAGATTCATAACACCTTCCACGTGTCCCAGTTGAGGAAATGCGTAGCCGATGAGACGGCAGTGGTACCGTTAGAGGACATTCAGGTTGATGCAAGCTTGAATTACATCGAGAGGCCAATAGCGATATTAGATAGGAAGGTGAAGGTCTTGAGGAATAAAGAGGTGCCCTTGGTTTAGGTCCAATGGCAAAATCGGAAGGGGTCCGAGTGGACTTGGGAGTCGGAGTCCGAGATGCGTGAGCAGTACCCAGAGTTGTTTCCAGAAGATGACTTCAAGGGCGAAGTCTGATTCTAGTGGGGGAGAATTATAACATCCCAAGACCAGGTATAACTTATAAACCCTTGTTTTATTGTAATTGTCAACTTTGGCCCTTCATTTGAGAAAATGTGGTAGTTGAGTACGCGGGGGGTACGCGTGTGTACGCTCAGCGTACTCATGTGCGTGATTTGGACGCGGAAGCCACCTAGTACGTTGGGCGTACCATAGGGTACGTTGGGCGTAGTAGGCTCAGAGTGAAAACCCTAGTTGTGGGGTGTGTCCCTATTTAAGGAACATGATGGCCTCATTTCTGGCCAGCATTTCCAGCCCTCAACCCTCCCAAAACCCTAATTTTCGTCCCTTGAGCTTGAGTGTCCATTTGTGAGCTTCTTAGTGTTCTTGTGGTATCCTTGGAGTGAAGAAGGAGCATTGAAGAGAATATAGTTGGAGCATTGAAGAGAATAGAGTTGGAGTCCAGGCATTGAAGAAGGAGCTTGAGTGTCCATTTGTGAAATGTGTTGATGAGATTCATGTGATTTTAAAATGAAATATTTGTTTGAAAATTTACGGTGTTACATATTTCTACCACAAAAGCGAATAATTTTTGTTTATGAATGGTTATTATTCAAGTTTAACAATCAGTTGTTAAAACTAGTTCCAACTATTACTGCATCAAGTAATTGTTCTTGAGCTGCTTCAAGTTCTATGTACCTTCCACTTGCTTTGTCATTAGAAGCTTGTTTTCTACTAACTCAATTATTAAGGGAATAAGAGAACTTATTCTTGGTGGGTTTGTATATAGTAATCTAAGCCACATTTATAGTATTATAGACAAATATTTATTTAGTGTATTTTGGGTTTAAAAGCTTTAGTCTGATATAGGCTCTAAATCCATAAAACATTTAAGTAAGAATAGGGATGGCGCCTTTCCATACAAAATCTTATGAAGAAAATGTTATATCTACTAATTAGTTGGTGTTTATACTCAAGGTATAACTGATAGTGTTCTAGGTTTTATCCCCAGAAAATAAAAGGAGGACATTTCTACTAATTAGAAAGCAAATCATACCAAATAGGATTTAATTCATCCTTTATTATCATTAAGGCCTTAGATAGTTCCTACTAGTTTGTATCTCAACTTTATATTTAAAACCTTCAACAAAGATTTCACAATTATCTTTTAACATGTAAAATATAATTTATAACTACTATAATTGTTCATAAAGTTGATTCGGTATCTTATGATAAATCTTAGACATTTATTAGAAAGGAAGTCATATACCATAGTATATAGTAGTAGCTTAGTAATTATTTTATCTACTACTTAGTGAAAATATCATCGGGAATCTGTTATATATAAATAAGATTTATATATGTCAAATAAACTACATTATTTGCCTTCAAGGATCCCTTTCTTGAAGTTGGAATATGTGAATCTCATTTATATAATAATGATAACAATGTCAAAGATGAGTTTGATTTAAAGCAATTTTAAGTCAAGAATATTTTGCAACTAGAACTTGTTATTTATATAGCATTGATATTTACTTTATAACTCCTTTTTAAGAGATCTAATCTCATAAATAGAATTCTAATCATTCTGAATATGAAGGTGATCGTTATGAAAAACGATTTAAGTAAATAGTTAATCATTTATAAATTAACTGAGACATATATTTAGACAAGCTAAATTAAAACATATATTATTCCAAAACAAACATTGTTTTATATTACAAGTACATTATGTTCCAAGCACAATAAACTAGACTCCGAGAGTGTAGTTCCAACTTGATTGTGCTCAGTTGGTTACTCATCTATAAATATATGAAAACCATTTACAAATCTTAGATTAACATTTAAGTACCAAGTACCTAAGCGTCATATGAAAAGTATGAGTTCTATCTAGTAGATACCTAAAGTGCTAGTCTCTTCCAGTCTTTCTTTCCAGATAAGAGGAGCAGTTCCTCTTCCAGTGTCCAGTTTCTCCATAGTAGAAACAAGATCCATCTGTATGGGCCTTATTGGATTTATTGGGCTTAAAGGTATTCAGTCCATAAAACATGGGCCTCTTAGATCACACAAGGTGACTCTCTTTGGCCTTGTATTATTCCTAGTTTGATGTTAGAAATATTTTTAGCATCACAGTGATGCCTTTACTAGGTATCATGTTCAGGCTTATTGCTCAAAGCAAATAGTTTAGGACTTGGACCTGTAAGTGTATACAATTTCATATCTCTCATGAGATTGTCTCTTAAGACATGAACCCCATTCATTGAAGTTGTATCTATTGAATGTTATTGTTTCATTAATTCATTAAAGAAAATGACAATTTTATGGTAATGAGAATGGATTATTTAACTACAAAATTTTAATAAAATTCATTTAGTATTTTCAATATTTAAACTCTTTAATAATTAATACCCTTTTAGTTTCCAAAAACATTAATTATCAAAGTCTAGGATCCAAGTTGCAAACAAATAAATGGTTAGATATCCTTTATCCCATCCACTTGAATTCAACCCGGTAGATATCAATTATCAATTATATCTTACTATATAATTCCTAAATTTATGGGATCGCTAATAATAAATTTAATTAGACATTTTTGATCCCATCTATGCCTCAAAACTCTCTTGCTTAGGTATCCTTTATCACAAAATATTTCCGATCAAATCGTCCAATTTGAAAAACATATGTAATCGGCCTATAACTTGGCTATGGAAATCGTGAAGACACCCACGACCATAAAAGATAACACTAAGCGGTTAAGTATCCTTTATCCCACTAGTGCATACAAGAGATATGCGGGTGCTCTTCAAAAAAGATTGCATGGATTTGAGGTTTGTAAAAGGGTCTTTAGTATGTTTTGATATCATGGCTATTACCTGCATATATTTAACCATGGTGTAACATCCCAAAATATAGACCAAATATTTCATTTTTAATATAACGATTCATAAATCAATTTATAGAAAAACATCATCAAGTTACTTTATTTCATAAAAGCCTTAGATCACATGTCTTAAAACCATATCATCAGATAGTAATAGTGTCAGAGTACACATCCCAAGAATCTCATGTGCGGAAGAAGAAGGACCTGAAACAAAAACTGAAAACCGTAAACACAAAGCTTAGTGAGTTCCCCCATCATACCACATATCATATAACATGCATACTGTCTAACTTATCCGGGTACTGGACTACCCCTTCGGTCTCTTTCAACCGGTAACTGCTTAGCATATCAGGGTGCTGGCCTACCCCTTCGGTCTTGTCGACCAGTACCTAGCCTAGCATATGAGGGTGTTGGCCTACCCCTTCGGTCCTTTCGACCGGTACCGGGGACTATTTCACCCCCTAATCTACCACATAGCATCCTAGTGCATAAACATATAATCACATACTACCTAGCTTATCTGGGTGTTGGCATACCCCTTCCGCCATATCGACCGGTACTGGGGCCTATCCTACCCCTCCTATCACATATCAGATAACATCATAGCATACTAGCACATAATCATAACAGATAGCGACGTACCAGATAATTATCACAAAGACAATCATCTCTACTATAACTCTTACTAGTGGGCCGGCCTTGGTGCCTTAGACCCACTTCTACTGGAAGGTAACTCACCTCGTAAAGGTTAATGTCGAATATCACTAGAAGGAATCTCTAACAGCTGCTCCGATGACTCCCCGACTATCATTATCATAACAACACTTAGTCAAAATCCATAATACTTCTTAGGGTAAAATGACCATTTTACCCCTTGGTCTAATTTGGACCATTCCCAAGGCCCATTTGCATCTCATCTTTCCCAACCCACTATTAGCCCACTAAAGGCCCACTAATGGCCCAATTTTCTAAATTGGGCCCCACTCTTCAAATGGGCCTTTTCACAAGCCCAATAAATCCTTAGCCCAAAATAAAATAATCTCGAATGGCCCATTATGGCCCAAAAGGCCCAATACTCTAAATCCCAGTTCTAGGCCCAGAAACTCTACTCCATAGTGGGCCATGGGGCCCAACTATCCAGGCCCAGACTTCTAAGGCCCAAAAGCCCAAGTTTGCCACTCTGCATGCGTACGTGCGGTGGACCTAACACGTACGCCCAACGTCGCTAGCCTTGACCAAAACGGGAAGTTGGCCCATAACGCGTAGCGTACTAGGGTGTACGCACGGCATACCAGCCAGCTTTCTTGGGGCTTCATTTGGAACTTAACCCGTTAAGTCCTCACGTCCAAAATGTAGATCCAGGTCCTCTAAGGCATCCTAGTCCATAAAGTCACAAACTATATGTGCTTGCATGCATGGTTGGGGTCAAAACATGATTTTTGGTCCTTAACCCAACTTTGACCTTCAAACACTTTCATGGTTGTGGCTTAACCATCAAGGTCCGATTTTTATTACTCTAAGTGCTTCTAAGAGCCCAAAAGGACAGCTCTTATGTTTTGAAACTATCAAGACTCAAGCAACCTCAACAATGGAGTCTAAAAGCGACTTAAAACACCCCAAAATCAAATCTAAACATGCAATGAGCAAGTTTGAAGCTTGATACCTCAAATTAGTCAGAAATGGTGCTAATATTCTAGATCTACAAGCTCCCTTTGAATCATTGCTCCTTCTTCAAGCTTGTTTCTCTTCCACAACACCAAAACAACACTAATATGCTCTCCAGTGGCTTCCAAATCACAAGAACACACAAATAGGGGTTGGGGTTTTTGTGGTGGCTGACTAAAGGTGAGAGGGAGGTTGAACCAAAGGCATAAGGTCCTTTATATCGGGATCAAACCCTAAAATTTAGGGCTTTAGAACCTACATACGTATGCTGCGCGTACGCCTAGTACGTTGTGCGTACCTGCATGGCTTCCGCGTTCCAGTCTCTTGAGTACGCTGAGCGTACATGGCAAGGTACACTCCGCGTACGGTGCTTCGTCAACCCAATTACAAGGGCATAAAGGTCTAAGCCCAATCTTATAAAACCATTAACCTTATATAAATAAAAATGAGTACCTTATAAATCCCGGATGTTACAAATCTCCCCCACTTGACTTAGACTTCGTCCTCGAAGTTTGTTGCTGCTTCCGGGAATAACTCGGGGTAATGCTCCATTATCTCGTCTTCTGGTTCCCACGTCCATTCCGAGCCCTTACGGTGCTTCCACTGCACCTTCACCAGTTCTACTTCCTTGTTTCTCAGCGCCTTAGTCTTTCTGTCGAGAATAGCTACTGGTCTCTCGATGTAGTTTAGGCTATCATCAACCTGAATATCCTCTAAAGGCACCACTGCGGAGTCATCTACTAAGCACTTCCACAGCTGGGAGACATGGAATGTGATATGTATCTGACTAAGCTCGGTAGGCAGATCCAACCTGTACGCCACCTTGCCCATCCGGGCGGCAACTCTAAAAGGTCCGATGTACCTGGGACCGAGCTTACCCCGTTTTCTGAAATGGATACACCCTTCCAAGGTGACACCTTCAGAAGGACCATATCTCCAACCTGGAACTCCAGGTCCGAACGGCGCTTGTCAGCATAACTTTTCTGCCGACTCTGAGCAGTCTGAAGCCTGCTCCGGACCTGATGTATCCTCTCTGTCATCTTGAGTACCACCTCGGTACTCCCCATGACCCTTTGTCCAACCTCACCCCAGCATATCAGGGTCCTGCACTTCCTCCCATACAACATCTCAAAGGGAGGACGGTCGATACTCGCGTGGTAACTATTGTTATACGAAAACTCCGCCAAGGGAAGGTAGGTATCCCAGCTACCACCGAAGTCTAGGACGCATGCCCGCATCATATCCTCCAGAGTCTGGATGGTCGGCTCGCTCTGACCATCTGTCTGCGTGTGAAAAGTCGTGCTAAAGTGCAAACGAGTACCCAGCTCTTCATGAAATTTCTTCGAGAATCTGGAAGTAAATCGCACGTCTCGATCAGAAATCACGAAAACTGGCACTCTGTGTCGAGCTACTACCTCTCGGATGTAAATGTCGGCTAGTTTCTCGACCGAAATTCTCTCCTAGATCGGGATGAAATGGGCACTCTTGGTCAACTAATCCACGATGACCCAAATCGAATCCACTCCCCGTGCGGTCATGGGAAGCTTCCTGATGAAATCCATAGTAATATCCTCCCACTTCCACATAGGGATATCTAATGGCCGCGTCTTGCCGTGAGGCCTCTGGTGCTCTACCTTGACCTTCCTGCAGGTCAGGCATCTCTCGACGTACCAAGCTACATCCCGCTTCATGCAGGGACACCAGTAATCAGGGCGAAGATCTCTGTACATCTTCGTCGCCCCGGGATGAGTAGAAAACATGGATTTGTGTGCCTCCTCCATCAAAGCCTGGTACACACTTCCATGATATGGGACCCACACTCTACGGTGTAGTGTCAACAACCCACGGCTATCATAGTCGAAGGAGGAAACCTGACCCACAATCCGCTTGCTCTCCCGACGTTCCTCCTTCATAGCTTCCTGCTGGGCGTCCCGGATCTGCTCCAGAAGCAGAGTCACCATCGTCATCCTCAAGCAAATGTCTCTGATCGGGGCAGCCTTGCGGCTAAGCACATCGGCCACAACGTTGGCCTTACTCAGGTGGTAGAGGATCTCACAGTCGTAGTCCTTCACCACATCTAACCACCGACGATGCCTCATGTTCAGGTTCAGCTGATCCATGAGGTACCTCAAACTCTTGTGATCCGTGTATATAGTACAACGGACCCCATAGAGGTAATACCGCCAAGTCTTGAGGGTGAAAACAACCGCCCCTAACTCCAGATCATGCGTCGGGTAGTTCGCCTCGTGAGGCTTCAGCTGCCTCGAGGCGTAAGCGATGACGTGACCCCTCTGCATCAATACCGCGCCCAAACCCGAGATGGACGCGTCACAGTACACTACAAAATCCTTCACGCCCTCTGGCAGGGCTAAGATCGGTGCCTCGCACAATCTCTGTCTCAAAGTCTCAAACGCTGCCTGCTGCTCAGGCCCCCAACGAAAAACAACGGCCTTCTTTGTCAGCCGGGTCAAGGGTACTGCTATCTTTGAGAAATCCTGTATGAATATCCGGTAATAGCCTGCTAACCCGAGGAAACTTCGAATCTCAGACGGAGACTTCAGAACCTCCTATCTCATCACGACCTCCACTTTGGTCGGATCGACCAGAATCCTATTCTGGTTGACAAGATGCCCCAAAAACTGCACCTCGCACAACCAGAACTCACACTTAGAGAACTTGGCGTACAAGTTCTCCCTCCTCAGGGTATCCAACACCTCCCACAAGTATTCCTTGTGTTGCTCCTGCATATTGGAGTAAACCAAGATGTCATCTATAAAGACTATTACAGACCGATCCATCATCAGTCTGCATACGAGGTTCATGAGATCCATGAACGCAGCAGGGGCATTGGTGAGCCCATAGAACATCACCACGAACTCGTAGTGGCCATAGGGAGTCCGAAAAGCAGTCTTCTGTACATCCTTGTCTCTGACTCGCATCTGGTGGTAGCCTGAACGCAAATCTATCTTGGAAAACCAAGATGCCCCCTGTAGCTAGTCGAAGAGATCATCAATCCTCGGGAGTGGGTAACGGTTCTTCATCGTTACCTTGTTCAGCTCCCGATAGTCTATACACATCCGATGCGACCCGTACTTCTTCTTCACAAACAGGATCGGGGATCCCCAAGGCGAACTGCTCGGCCTAATAAGTCCCTTGTCTAACAGATCCTGCAGCTGTGTAGACAACTCCTGCATCTCGGTAGGAGCCAATCGATATGGGACCTTAGCTATCAGAGCCACACCAGGGACCAGGTCGATCCTGAACTCCACCTGTCTCTCTGGGGGTATCCCAGGCAGCTCCTCTAGAAATACGTCCGGGTACTCTCGCACCACTGGTACATCACTCACAGTCGCCTTACCCGCCTCACGGGTATCCATAACATAGGCGACATACCCTACGCAACCCTGCTGAAGGTAGCGCCTAGCCCTCGCTGCCGAACACATAGTTGGTCCACGCTACGACCTCTCGCCCCGAATCACCAGCTCTCCCCCACTTGGGGTCCTGATACGTACCAAATGCTGAGCACAGTCGATCACCGCCCCAATAGGGTCAGCCAATCCATGCCTATGATAACCTTGTTCCCACGCAATGGAATGGGAACCAAATCCACTAGATAGCGCTCGTCGTACAACCTCAAGACACAATCTCTGAAAACCTCTGATGCCCGGACAGATCGGTCGTCAGCAATCTCGACCTCTACAAATGATCAGGTAGCCCCCGAGTCTAATAACACCTCTTGCTAAGAGAAAGAGAGACAAATGATCAGGTAGCCCCCGAGTCTAATAACACCTGAACTGGGATACCGTTCACATAGAACGATCCTAAACAACACATAAACATAGCACGTAAATATCATAAACATCATATAACAAGAGTTAGGGAGAAGAAAACATACCCGTCACCACATCCGATGCGGCACGCGCCTCCTCGGTGGCCAGCTGGAAGGCTCGGATCCTCCCTACTGGAGCATCTGTCTTTGCCCTGTCGGCCATCCGTGATCCGCAGGGTCGCTGGAGCTGGCGCTGCCACTGGCGCTCCTGATGTCAACCTCGGGCAGTTGGCTTTTTTATGGCCCTTCTGATTGCAATGGAAGCAAATCAGGTCTTATGTCTGAAGGGTGGGGGTAGGGCAGTACAATCCCTACCAAAGTGCCCAAGCTTGCCGCACTTATAGCAGCCTGATGATCCCAGTCTACAAACTCCCTCATGAGTCTTGTCGCATTTCCCACAACGGCTCCGGTCCTGCTGGCCCTTCGACCTAGTGTCGGATCCCTTGGGTTTCTTCCCCGAAACCATAGTAACCTGCCCAGCCTCTGCCTTCCTCTTCCGAATGTGCTCTATATCAATCTCCCTCTCTCTCGCCCGCGCTATCATGTCCTCCAAAGTCGGGCATGCTGAGTAGCCGACATGTTTTCGGATGTCAGCTCTCAACATATCATAGTATCGGGTCTTCCTAATATCCTCGTCCCCCGCGTACTGAGGTACTAGTAAGGCCCTCTCCCTGAACTTGGAGGTAATCTCCGCCACCGACTCAGTCATCTGTCTTATGTCAAGAAACTCCCTGGCCAGCTGCTGAATCTCTACAGCTGGCGCAAACTTAGCCCTAAACCTGGTCACAAAATCCGATCAGGTGATAGCCTCAATGGTTGGGGCTCCCAAAGAATCACTGGCCGCCTCCCACCAATCTCGAGCTCGGTCTCTCAAACATCCTGCAACATACCAGACCTTCGACCCCTCAGGGCAGAAGCTCGTCAACTGAGCAAACTCAATGTCCACGATCCACCTCCTGGCCATAATGGGGTCCTTCACCCCATGGAAGTCTGGCGCAGCACATCCTCTGAAATCCTCGAATGAGAGTGTACATGTCCATGACTGGCCAGATGTCATGTCACTCCTGAACGTCCTGAGACGCTCCTCCATCAGCTCGATGATCCCTTTCTTGATCGACCCAAAAATCATCGGGGTTGCCTCAAGGATGCCTCTCATGATCTTAGATGCTATGAACTCGCGTAGTCTGTCATCAACTAGTTCAGAACCTGCACCCGAACCTGAACCTGATCCTGACCCAGACCCTGAACCTCCTGCTCTGTGACGTGTCACCACAATTCTGAAACAAAACACACAATCATCAGGGTCATACATAACCTCGAGAGGTTTCACACATTCTACAAGTTCCCTGGTTCTATCTCGGCCCTCCTTGACTCGAGTACAGATCCTCTGCTTTCAGTAGTACAGGCCCACACTACCTTCCACATCTATCTGTACTTTCCTCAAGGATTGCCTTGACTTCACCAAGTCCCTTCTACTACTACTGCTCGCTGCTCTAATCTTATCATAGGCTTACCCTAGGGTAACTCTCCGACCTACTCTCTGCCATCAGCTGCATAAGAAATCCCTGCTACCTTTACCTAACTAGCTCACGAATACCATTACATATCACTCAGACCAGATAATTCTTCGAATGAGAGGTCCTACCCTACAATGGTTGGACTCAAACAAGAGCTGTGAAATAGGGCTAGACCTAACCTTCTGAAATTATTTAGTCCTTGCAATATGTAACTTAACGTATTCGTTTACTAGTTAGTTAAAGATAAATGGAACTCTTAAAAGCACAAAGCAAGCAGCATTCGAGCATTAAGTAACAAAACCTACCATATCCTTTTCAGGCCATCTCATCACATAACATGTATGGGTATCTTGGGGAAAACTTACTTGACCTCGGCCGATTGCACACATCACACACCTTGTTCTTTCTCAAAATTCATTATTTTAACTTTCAGAAAACTATTTTCTTTGAAAAAAATTCTTTCAAACCCCAGATTTGAGTTCAGACACACCCGAGAGTGTGTCCGAATCCCTCAAACCAGGGCTCTGATACCAACTTGTAACATCCCAAAAATACGGACCAAAATTTTCATTTTTAATATAACGATTCATAAATCAATTTATAGAAAAACATGATGAAGTTACTTTATTTCATAAAAGCCATAGATCACATTTCTTAAAACCATATAATCAAATAGTAATAGTGTCAGAGTACAAATCCCAAGAATCTCATGTGCGGAAAATCATATGTGTGATGCGCTGCTACCGTGCCGGCTCCTTTCCCTTCGAAGAAGAAGGACCTGAAACAAAAAATGAAAACCATAAGCACAAATCTTAGTGAGTTCCCCCATCATACCACATATAATATAACATGCATACTGTCTAACTTATCCGGGTACTGGACAATCCATTTGGTCTCTTTCAACCGGTAACTGCCTAGCACATCAGGGTGCTGGCCTACCCCTTCGGTCCTGTCGACTGGTACCTAGCCTAGCATATAAGGGTGCTGGCCTACCCCTTCAGTCCTTTCGATCGGTACCTAGCCTAGCATATCAGGGTGCTGTCCTACCCCTTCGGTCCATTCGACCGGTATCTTGCCTAGCATATCAGGGTGCTGGCCTACCCCTTCGTTCCTTTCGACCGGTACCGGGGACTATTTCACCACCTACTCTACCACATAGCATCCTAGTGCATAAACATATAATAATATATTTCCTTGCTTATCTGGGTGCTGGCATACCCCTTCGGCTCTATCGACCGGTACTGGGGCCTATCCTACCCCTCCTATCACGTATCACATAACATCATAGCATACTAGCATATAATCATAACAGATAGCGACATACCAGATAATTATCACAAAGACAATCATCCTTATTATAACTCCTACTAGTGGGCCGGCTTTGGTGCCTTAGACCCACTTCTACTGGAAGGTAACTCACCTCGTAAAGCTGAATATCGAATATCACTGGAAGGAATCTCTAATAGCTGCTCCGATGACTCCCCGACTATCATTATCATAACAACACTTAGTCAAAATCCATAATACTTCTTAGGGTAAAATGACCATTTTACCCCTTGGTCTAATTTGGACCATTCATAAGGCCCATTTCTATCTCATCTTTCCCAGCCCACTAAAGGCCCACTAATGGCCCAATTTTCTAAATTGGGCCCCACTCTTCAAATGGGCCTTTTCACAAGCCCAATAAATCCTTAGCCCAAAATAAAATAATCTCGAATGGCCCAATACTCTAAATCCCAGTTCTAGGCCCAGAAACTCTACTCCGCAGTGGGCCATGGGGACCAACTATCCAGGCCCATACTTCTAAGGCCCAAAAGCCCAAGTTTTCCACTCTGCATGCGTACGCACGACATACCTAGCACGTACACCCAATGTACGCTGGCCTTGACCAAAACGGGAAGTTGACCTAGTACGCATAGCGTACTAGGGTGTACGCACAGCGTACCGACCAACTTTCTTGGGGCTTCATTTGTGACTTAACCCATTAAGTCCTCACGCCCAGAATGTAAATCCAGGTCCTCTAAGGCATCCTAGTCCATAAAGTCACAAACTATATTTGCTTGCATGCATGGTTGGGGTCAAAACATGATTTTTGATCCTTAACCCAACTTTGTGACCTTCAAACACTTGCATGGTTGTGGCTTAACCATCAAGGTCCGATTTTTATTACTCTAAGTGCTTCTAAGAGTCCAAAAGGACAGCTCTTATGTTCTGCAACTATCAAGACTCAAGCAACCTCAACAATGGAGTCCAAAAGTGACTTAAAACACCCCAAAATCAAATCTAAACATGCAATGATCAAGTTTGAAGCTTGATACCTCAAATGAGTCAGAAATGGTGCTGATCTTCTGGATCTACAGGCTCCCTTTGAATCCTTGCTCCTTCTTCAAGTTTGTTTCTCTTCCAAAACACCAAAACAACACGAAGATGCTCTCCAGTGGCTTCCAAATCACAAGAACACACAAATAGGGGTTAGGGTTTTCGTGGCGGCTGACTAAAGGTGAGAGGGAGGCTGGACCAAAGGCATAAGGTCCTTTATATAGGGATATGATGAACCAATGAATCGAGTAATGAATTAATCAGAGTATGAATTCAAGTAAGAATATGAGATTTGAAAACACGATGTAACTATGATCTTGTTATGCTCTATTATGCTAAGGCATTGACTCTAGTAAATAACCCTATTTATAGGGAACTAAAAGCATACAAAAAATATACTAAGGCATTGACTCTAAAGCTTCGAATAAAAGCGCCCTAGTAAAATACATTACAAAATATTCGAAGAGTCCAAAACATACTTCGACTAATTACAACAATTCGACCCTTACAATCTCCCCCTTTGTAATCATAGTCGAAGTCTTCAATTTGTAAGAAGTGTGATGGAATACAGTAATACTCTTCGAATCTCCGTGTACCAGGAGATAATCTTCTTCAGCTCTTTCTTGTCGCCTTCATTGTTCTTCTTGCAATGATTCATACGAACAATCAAGTTCGTATATTGAGATGTTGAATATCTCTCGACTTTACTTGCTTGGAATAAGAACCGTTTAGACTTTCCAGCTTTGTCTTTTCCTGCGAAGACAATTCCAAAAGGCTTCAGGAAAATTTCACCATCAGCATAATTCTTCAATTCTGCCTGAGTCTTCGTAGGAGCCATCAGAGCTTTAATTTCCATTCCTTTGGCAGTAGCTAATTCAACATCTGTTAGTGCCAAGCACTCATAATAGTTTTCGATAAAAATCTTGATGTGAGCTACTCCAAGCTTGAATTCATCTGGTTTTGTGTTTTGAAGGTATGAGAATGATTTGTCTTTCAAAAGTAATGCAACTTGTATAAGATCATACAAGTTCATTAATGGAAAATCTGCAACAGTGAATTCGCAAATATTTCCATTTGCCCTGGCAACCACATAACATTTTGGACTGTGTTTTCGAAAACCACATCCTTTTTCATACTTATGACCTTCTTGATTTTTATTGAAGACCAAACTTCCTCAGGGGCTTTTCCAAGAACAGCATGAAAATGAATTTTCATGTGTGTACCTTCATCTTTATTTTTAAAATTCCCTTCTGCTTTGAACTGAGGCATGATAAACATCATTTCGTTTATGGGAAAATCCAGCTGGCCTGCATCAGTATTTGTGACCAAATAACTCTGCTTTGGTTTCTTCTCAAATGAATACATGTGATTGAATGCAACCTTGGCCTCAATTGTTTCGTAGTTATAGTGTTTAGTTGGATCCCCTTTATCCATTCCCTTCGGATCATTTGCTCGCTGAGCCATAATGCTTTGAACTATTTTGAGCTTTTCGATTTCAGCATCAACTTCAGCCTTCTTTTCTTCTTTTGATTTTTCCACAACAATCGATTTCCCTTTATCTTTCAACGCTTGATTGTCAGTTGTCTCTTTTGGTTTTGAACCACTCCCACCAGTCTCCGAAGATTTACCAATCGCAATTCCTTTCGAAATTGGTCTTGCAATTGGCATTGTTGTTACGACTGTTGAAGTCACCTGTTCAGCAGAAACAATTATTGGTTTTGTTGTAGGGATTCTCGAAGAGAAGACTTTTCCCACAACTTTCGCATCTTCTCCACTAGTCTTCGACTCACTAGTTTTTCTTTCTCCCCCTTGCACCCCTGTGAAAACAGGTGGGGCATTTGTGGTTGGAAGAAGACTTGATATGCGAAAGAGAAGAGCAAGTTGTTTGTTGAGAATGGCTTCGAATTGGATAAACTTTTGAGATAAAAATTCAGGAGTAATCAATGGAGAAGAAACCGGCCTATCAGAAATCTCTTTTAACTCCTTAAGCAACTTAAGCACTGTTGGATAAGGTGTCTAAGTCCATAACTATTTCTGGTATGTACTTGACCCGACCCGGCATGGTCCATTTGGGTTGCATGGCACCATGCAATTGGATAAACTAAAATGAGAGAAATAACACTTATGGTTTATTAATATATTATAAGTTCTAATATATTAATAATATTATTTAATTAGTTTGATCAAGAATTAATTTAGAATTAATTAAGTGATCAAAAGATAACTAATTAAATATATGGGTAGATTATGTAAATCTTCCATATCTTATATAGTGGGCTAAGAGGCTCCATGTATTATTAAGTTGGGTTCCACCCATAGGATGCTCCATGGATGCTCCATGGGAGTTACAAACCCATAGGTCATGGAAATGAAGAGTCATGACACATTAGGGTTTACATGGTGTAACCCTAGATGTGTCAACACTATATAAGAAACCCATTCTCCACCAAAATCGGCGACACTAAGAAACAAGAGGGCTAGAGCCGATTTTGCAAGTGTAAGATTCTCTCAAAGTTTACTCCTTTGCATTTGGTGTTGTGTGAAGCATTTGAGGCATCACACTTGGGGTGCTAGGCTCACAAGGTTTCAAGGATCATAATCAACAACAAGGTAAGTTTTTCTATCTTTCATTCAAGTTAAAAATGTTCCCCATGTATGCTAGATAGGAATATAACCTTGGAATTCAACTTTGCATGATTATTAGACAAACATAGATCCAAGGTTATTAGGGTTGCATGTACACTTAGGAAGTGTTAGAATGCTCAAAACCCATCAGTGGTATCAGAGACTAGGTTTGTTTGTTGTTTTTTTTTTGTGTGCAAACAGCTTGAAAAAAAATCGTTTTTCTGTTTTCTGTTCGTATGAAAGTTTGCACATTTGTTGCTGGAAATGGACTAGAAACATTAGCCTAAACTGTTTTGATGTTTTAAAGCTTGTTTTAGATGGTGTAATGTTTATGCTAATCCATTTACAATGGCAATTATTAAAATTACAAGTTTTTTTTAAGTGTAATTTTTGATTCTTGAAAGTGTTCATATTCATGTTCTTGAACTTATGAAGATTAGATGATCATAGGAATTGTTTGTAACCTTCATGGTAGTTTAATTCATGATCATAATGTGTTTTAATGGAGTCCATAACTTGTCCTCAAGTTATGGAAAACCAAAAGTCTCACTTTTATTAAAGCCATTAAAAGAACACAAGAGTTATAAAAATGAAGAGTCTTCATTTTTATTACTCAATTAATTCATAAGTTATAAGAAATGAAAAGTTTTGGAAGTTTACAAAACTTGCCCTCAAGTTTTGGAACATGTAAAGTCTTGATTAAAACTTTAGTTCCAACCCTTAGAATTTTAAAAGTTAAAATTCAACCCTTATACTTTATAATATTATAAGTTACTAATATATATATGTATAACGTCAAGTCGTCTTACCGCTAGTACGCCTCATTCACGAAGCCGGTCTATAAGGGGGGTATAAGGTTGTTGCCTATAAAATGGCAACTTAATGGGTGTCCACTCTCACCCACCGCTTCCTTGATCGGTGGAGGGTCGTTAGCCGAACGGGTAAGACAAGGACTTATAAATTCTCATTAAAAGTATGATGAATATTATAAAGTAACTAAATGCTTTTATTAAATTCCCAATCTTAGTTACTTTAGGAAAATGTGAATAAGGTGCTAATCCATGAAATTACACTTTACACTTTGTTTAAGTCGTTGGTGGAGCGTGTGTGGTTAACCGGCACACTAACTTGGACTTAACAAGGTAGGTAAAGGGTGACTTAAGGTTTACCATAGCATCGGTGGAGCGTGTGTGGTTTACCGGCACATCGATTGAGTGATAAACCTTGAGGGTACCAAGTGATTTGCATGGTTACTTCACACCTCGTTTTGTGATCCTCGGTATCCCAGTCACAAAACTTGGAGGGCACACTCGAGATTGAAACATGCCTTTGAAAAGTTCATTGAATCTCAAAAGAATCTAGGAATTTCTAAGAACCAATTAAAAACCTAATATTTATATTTTGTTTTTCATGGTGGAAATTGGTGAATCGTCATTCACCTACCTTTCAAATATGTTATAGCTTGGATTACGGCATACCTCTTCTAAGTTATAATATATTGTGATTGGATTCTAGCCTTAATATTACATTTGGGTGTTTTATTAAGGACTCTCTTAATATCTAAACTAATCTTGTTCTCTTCTTTCAGATGTCTTCAAACAATGCTGCTTCTGGCTCTAATCCTAATGGCTCCTTTACCCTTATGAACTTGTGTGGGAAAGTCACTTTTGATGGATCCAACTTCAATGAATGGATCAGAAACATCAGGATGATTACCCGCTACGAGGACAAAGAATATGTCCTTGACAAGGAGCTTAAGGAGATTGATGAGACCACTGTAACTCCCCAGGAGATCGCTGACTTCCGGGCACATGAAAGGGATGCTACAAAAGTGGCATGCATCATGTTGGCCACCATGACAGCGGAGCTCCAAAAGTCCTATGAGGACTTCTACCCTTTTGAAATGCACCAAGATCTGATGGAAAGATACCATCAAAGTGCACGACAAGAGAGGTATGAAATCATATGCTCTATCATAACAACCATGATGAAGGACGGGGAATCCGTCACGAGCCACATGCAGAAAATGCAAAGGTATGTGGATCGATTGCTGAAGCTTAATGTGAACTTCCCTGAGGAGCTTGCAATAGATATCATTTTGCACTCCTTACCATCGTGCTATGATCAATTCCGCATGACATATCACATGAATAAGGAAGAGGTCACACTCAGCAAACTTCAGGGACTCCTCAAGACCGCAGAAACAGGTCTTAAGGGTAAGTCGGTTGTTAACACTCCTACTCCAAACTCCGCCCCGGTTTTGGCAATCGGGAAAGGTAGAGGGAAGAAGAGGAAGAGCTCTTCGAAGGGTACCAAGGCTAGGACCCTTGATGGCTCTTCTTCAAATGGAACCAAGAAAGGTTTCGTCACTCCTTCTTCTGACCCAAAAGAGGCTGAATGCTTCTATTGCCATGAAAAGTCACATTGGAAGCGGAACTGCCCAAAATACCAGCAAGATGTGAAGGATGGGAAAGTTAAACCCAACCATGCAGGTATTTACACTATCTTATCTAATAACTCACCCCATTCTAACTCTTAGGTCCTTGATACCGGTTGTGGTATTCATATTTGTTCTGATTTGCAGGGACTAAGAAGAAGTGAGAATGTGGAGCATGGAAGAATAAACTTAATCATGGGGAATAGGAAAGCTTTACCTGTCACCAAGATTGGAGTTTATACTTTATTGCTAAGTAGTGGGTTTAGTTTAGATTTGAATAAATGTTGTTATTCGCCAGAAATGGCAAGAAATATTATTTCCTTTCATGCATTGTATAAACAAGGTTTCACCTTTTCATTTGATAATGAAGTTGGTTCGATTAATGCTTTCTTTAATAATGTTCTTTATTTTAAAGCATTACCTTGTGATGGTGTGTATGAAACTGTATCTGTGGTTGATAACTTAGGAAATAATGTATTGTGTATTGATTCTGTTAATGATAATAACTTGGATAAAGCATCATTATGGCATTGTCGTCTTGGGCATATAAGCAAGAAACGCATAGGCCAACTCCAAAAGGATGGAGTCTTGGAGTCATTTGACCTAAAGTCAGATGATAGTTGCGAATCATGCTTACTTGGAAAAATGACAAAGTCACCCTTCACAGGTTCTTGTGAGAGGGGTGAAGGTTTGTTGGATCTTATACACACGGATGTGTGTGGACCCTTTAAACATGCCACAAGGGATGCTAATCGTTATTATTTGACTTTTACTGATGATTACAGTAGATATGGATATGTCTACTTAATCAAGCATAAGTCAGAGACTTTTGAGAGGTTTAAAGAGTTTAAACAGGAAGTCGAGAATCAATTGGGCAGGAATATTAAGATGCTTCGATCCGATCGAGGTGGTGAGTATCTTAGTTCAGAGTTCCTCGACTATCTTAGGGAATGTGGGATTGTCTCACAATTGACACCTCCCAGGACACCGCAGTTGAATGGTGTAGCTGAGAGGCGTAATCGAACCTTGTTGGATATGGTTCGTTCCATGATGAGTCGAGCTTCGCTACCAATCTCATTTTGGGGGTATGCCTTAGAGACTGCCGCCCATATCCTTAATCTAGTTCCCACAAAGAAAGTTGCCAAAACTCCTCATGAGATGTGGACTGGTAAAGTACCCAAACTAGACCACATTAAGATTTGGGGTTGCGAGGCTTTCGTGAGACGCGAGACTCATGATAAGCTCGAACCTCGAAGTGAGAGGTGTATTTTCATTGGCTACCCACAGAAATCCTTTGGTTACCTCTTCTACAGACCTAGTGAGAATGTGGTCTTTGTAGCTAGGATGGCTTTCTTTCGAGAGAGAGAGTTCATAAGCCAAGGAGACAGTGGGAGGCAAGTTGACCTTGAAGAAATTCAAGAGTCAAGTGGTGAAGGAACTTCAAACCCTAGCACTCAACTTGAGGAGGAAACTCCTGTTGAGCCAATTGACAAGTCTGTACCTCTGAGGCGTTCCACAAGGGTTAGGAATGCACCTGAGCATTACTATGGATTCCATATTACTGCGGAAGGTGATACACTTATCAATGATGATACACTGATAGGTCTGGATGAACCTAACAGTTACGCGGAAGCCATGGCAGGCCATGAGTCAGCCAAGTGGAAAGAGGCAATGGACAGCGAGATACAGTCCATGTATGACAATCAAGTTTGGAACTTGGTTGAGAATATACCAGGTCGTAAGACTGTAGGGTGCAAATGGATCTTCAAGAAGAAGACCGACATGGATGGTAATGTACACACTTATAAGGCACGACTGGTTGCAAAGGGTTTCTTACAAACTCCAGGAGTTGATTATGATGAGACCTTTTCTCCAGTGGCCAAGATTAAGTCTATTAGGGTTCTGTTAGCCATAGCCGCATTTCATGACTATGAAATATGGCAAATAGATGTCAAAACCGTTTTCCTTAATGGAAAGTTGGCTGAGGATGTTTACATGAGTCAGCCAGAGGGTTTTGTCAACACAGAGTACCCTAATAGAGTTTGTAAGCTTGAGAAATCCATTTATGGGTTAAAGCAAGCACCTCGTAGATGGAATCTTTGCTTTGATGAGAAAGTCAAGGAATTTGGCTTTTCTAGGAGTGAAGATGAATCTTGTGTATATGTCAAGGCTAGTGGGAGTATAGTTAGCTTTTTGGTATTGTATGTGGATGACATACTACTCATAGGAGATGACATCCCAACTCTGCAGGAAGTTAAGTCCTGGCTTGGGAAGTGTTTCTCTATGAAGGACCTAGGAGAAGCTGCCTATATTCTAGGGATAAGGATCTTGAGACACCGGAGTAAAAGACTAATTGGACTTAGTCAGAGTACCTACTTGGATAAGGTGCTGAAGAGATTCGGCATGCAGGACTCCAAGAAAGGAGAGTTACCCATCCAGAGTAACGCCAGATTGAGTAAGACACAAAGCCCTAGTACTGAGGCTGAGATAGCAGAAATGAGTCGAATACCTTATGCTTCGGCTGTAGGATCGATCATGTATGCTATGACGTGTACTCGACCTGATGTAGCCTTTTCTTTGAGCATGGTTAGCAGGTATCAGGGGAACCCTGGCAAGGCACACTGGACTGCGGTAAAGAATATCCTCAAGTACCTACGGAGGACTAAGGACTGGGTCCATACCCTCAGTGAGAGTGAAGACTTGAGAGTTGTAGGGTATAGTGATGCTAGCTTTCAGACTGATAGGGATAATTTCCGCTCTCAGTCAGACTGGGTCTTTACCTTAAATGAAGGAGCAATTTCTTGGAAGAGTTCCAAGCAAGAGACAGTGGCTGATTCAACTTACGAATCAGAGTATATAGCAGCTAGCGAGGCAGCAAAGGAGGCGATATGGCTGAAGAACTTCATTGGAGACCTTGGAGTTGTACCAGCTATTAAAGAGCCAATGGAAATTTTCTGTGATAGTGAAAGTGCAGTTGCCTTAGCCAAGGAACCAAGGGATCACGGGAGATCCAGACACATCGACAGAAAATACCATTTCATCAGACATCGAATAGAAGAAGGACTCCTCGTGGCAAAGAGGGTATCATCGGATGAGAATCCAGCAGATCCCCTCACGAAGGGACTGACTCGGGTTAAGCATCTCCAACATGCTCGGAGCATAGGGCTGAAGGATGATATTAGATTTAGTAGTTAGATAACCTTGAAATTTGTAAAGTGTAATTGACATTAGATGATGAATAAAAGGTGTTTTATTTATGAGTAAAGTGTTGCTATCTCTTGTCGATCGTTTACTATATTTATTTTGCATGTTTTGACTTCCAGAATAATTATGTTTGGTATATCATATTATTCGAACCTCCACAGTCGGTCATATGTCAGAAGTAGGTATGAATCAAGACTGTCATGATTGGTTGCAGGGGTCTAAGTTGTTGGACATGGCTACAACACTCATGAGTGCTCATAAGTTCTGAGCATTGGACTCAACCCACGCTCACTGGAATCACTTCATGGAATTTATCTCGAGTGATCGTGAGACGGTAATATCATATAAGTCTTCAAACCTAGAGATATGATTTGTTACTTATGAGTTGGTTATGCATTGATTGTACGTTAACGCATTGGTAACTCGATGTTATAAAACGTGCTTTTGTGTATAATTCAATGAGTGGTAGAACAAACATATGAGTCGAAGTTTATCTGTTCCTTCTTGGATTAGAAGCTGATATCTGGGCCCCTCGATGATTTTGTTTTGACCTATGTACCGGGCCCGGTCAGAACTAAGTTGATGTGTTCAATTAAGTTCTTTGTCAAACAAATCGGAAATCAGGAAACAAACTGCTGGACAATAAGTAAGACATTGTTCCATGTATTTGTCCGGCTGATATCTAGAGCAGAGGATTATATGATCACTTATCTTAAATGGCGTATCATCATCTTCTCAGTTCCGAGAGACCTTGAAAGAGCTACGATTGCCGATCGGTTCCTGAAGTATTGCAGTTATAGTTATTAGACTTATCCAAGTGGGAGACTGTTGGATAAGGTGTCTAAGTCCATAACTATTTCTGGTATGTACTTGACCCGACCCGGCATGGTCCATTTGGGTTGCATGGCACCATGCAATTGGATAAACTAAAATGAGAGAAATAACACTTATGGTTTATTAATATATTATAAGTTCTAATATATTAATAATATTATTTAATTAGTTTGATCAAGAATTAATTTAGAATTAATTAAGTGATCAAAAGATAACTAATTAAATATATGGGTAGATTATGTAAATCTTCCATATCTTATATAGTGGGCTAAGAGGCTCCATGGATTATCAAGTTGGGTTCCACCCATAGGATGCTCCATGGGAGTTACAAACCCATGGGTCATGGAAATGAAGAGTCATGACACATTAGGGTTTACATGGTGTAACCCTAGATGTGTCAACACTATATAAGAAACGCATTCTCCACCAAAATCGGCGACACTAAGAAACAAGAGGGCTAGAGCCGATTTTGCAAGTGTAAGATTCTCTCAAAGTTTACTCCTTTGCATTTGGTGTTGTGTGAAGCATTTGAGGCATCACACTTGGGGTGCTAGGCTCACAAGGTTTCAAGGATCATAATCAACAACAAGGTAAGTTATTCTATCTTTCATTCAAGTTAAAAATGTTCCCCATGTATGCTAGATAGGAATATAACCTTGGAATTCAACTTTGCATGATTATTAGACAAACATAGATCCAATGTTATTAGGGTTGCATGTACACTTAGGAAGTGTTAGAATGCTCAAAACCCATCAAGCACTTCTTCAAAGCTTGCACTTTCGGATGTTGAAAGTTGAGTAATTTGAGGACTCGAATTTTCATACAACTTAACAAATCGAGTGACTGCGTCACAAATGATATCAACCTTTTGATGCAATGATGCATAGTCATGTTGAACAGTTGCTATTTCTCTTTTCATATCTTCACGAAGTTCGTGAATTTGTAAGTTGACATCCTCTCGAACTTTCTTCACATCTTGAATAAAAAGAACATGTCGTTCCTTTGCAACATTCTTCAATTCTTTCAGATTACCAACAAACTTCGAACTTTGAGAATTGATCCGAATTTCATTGTTTTGATCATTATGATCAATCTTCTCCAAGACTCGAGATTCAGAATCTTTAAGCATCCCCGATACTTTACTTATGATTCTGGATTCAAACACCTTCAGCAATGAATCAACTTCAACACTTGAAACACACGAACCAACCCCTAGATCTGCTTGAGATTGAATGACAGAATTCAACTTTTGATTTAAAATCTTAAACTGCTTCATGGTCATCAGCATGTGATCTGGAAACTGCTCTTCTTCTTCATGAAACTCCAAGTCTTCAAACATACCGCCAAACCCCTCATTATCAGTCTCTGTCTCCATACAAACAGTTTCTTGAATAGGTGAAGTTGTTTTGGGTGGCTCAGTAGATTGAGAAGAAAAAATAGACGTAAAGGGTTGATCAAGAATGTGTTCAAATGTTGGGGAATCTGTTGTTGAAGTAAGAGGAGTAGAAGATAATGGTAAAGAAACAGTACTTGCAAAAGGAGCAGAAGTAGATGGATCTGTAGCTTCATTTTTCGAACCTCCTTCACCCATATTGACATTTGCATCCGTATCAGATACGTGTGCAGGGATGCCTGAAGTTCGAACCTCCTCAGGAACTGATTTGGCAATCGAATCTTCGGGTGGTATGACAATTGTCTTCTTAGGAGTGAAACTTTCGGTGATAAGAGTAAACTCTGGAGTTTCAGGAATTCTTTCACTATCATCATCTGTTGACTCAGTAGAGATTACAAGTTTTCTAGTCTTCTTCTTCTTTTTCTTTGACAAATGTTTTGCCATGTCTTTAGCCCTTCGTTTCTTGGACACCGGTGAAACAGGTGCGGGCACTTCTCTAATTAGAATCCCTTGATGAGTTATTTGAGGTTTTCGAACCACTTTGTGCGTTGGAGACTTGCTTTTGTGAGTGGACTTCATTTTAATTCTTCGAAACATGCTAGTCTTCGAAGGAAGGACTACATGTTCTCGTGTTTCTTCAATAATGGGCTCAATTACTTGAGTCTCAGCAACAGTCACTTCAACTGTTTCAGGCTTCTTCTTTGGAGATTTCGAAGATCTGGACTCAGTTTCATGCTTTCTCGACTTCTTGGTTTTCTTATCATCTCCTCCCAGTAAAACACCAGTTTTAAATGAAGAAATAATTGTCTCCAAATAGGCTACCAATACAGGATTCGAAGAATCAACTCTTTTAAGCATCGCATCTGGAATACGAGCAACTGTAGGAAAAACATCAACATTATCTGTAACCTCCTTCGGATAGTGGTAAGATTGAAAAACTGCTTTGTCTTCATCAGTGGGTACCAAAATCCCTTCCTTATTGTAAAAGTGTTGCAAAATCAAACTCCAGTATCTTGCACACGAAATACCATGAATAGCATTCGTGTGTTCTACACCCTTTTGGAATTCCTTCCACAACTGTGTAGAATAATCTACTTGAAGATCATAGTAGATTCCAGCAACCATGGCATAAACCTCCATTCTTCCTTTATCAAGGCCAGCTGATCTCCCAGTCAAATAGCGTAGAAAAATACCAAATAAGAAATTCCAGATTCGTGGAAGACCAGATTTCTTAAAATCACTAATCTTGGACAATGGTGGCTGATATCCCATCTCATTAAACATGTGAACGATTTGTGGAAAAGTAAATGAAACATATGGAGGCAAATTCGGAATACCAAGAATTTGGCAAAATAGTTTCTTGGTTAGCCTGACCTTTTTGTCGTTCATCAGATGAAAAGTAATCGTATCAATTGCTTTGTTATATGTCGCAGTTGATCCTGCTTGAGAAAGCCAGGACAATGGAACAGAGAAAGAGTTGAACATCGCTTTGGCCAAAACCGAGTTCTTCAAAGCAACTATGAGCATCTTTAATTCTTCCGGGTACTGAGAAACGTCACCCTCCAAGTAGTAGTTTGTTGCTTGAATCTTCATTATTGGTAATGAAGAGGCATCTTCAGTGGTATGAGAATCAACATGAGCAGAAGTCGCCATTGTTAGGGTTTGAAGATGATGATGAACAGAGAATTTTGGGAAATTTGCTTTTTGATCGCGTAAACTGACAATGAACCCCTGGAATTCCCTTTTATATGTAACCCTTAAATTTGAATTTGAAGTGGGATATGTATTTAATGATATCCGACGTGGCACCTTGAAAACCGGACCATTACTGCGTAAAAGTAGCCATGCGTCAAAAAGTAGCTGTCACATCACCTTGAAAAACGGACAGAATACCATACGTCATTTATAAACAGCCTGTCTTGTAATCCCCAAGAAAATTGTAACCGTCAGAACCCTTCGAATGGAAGCAAGGCTCTTTCACTTTTGGGATGGAAAGCAAAGTCATACGCCAGAAGTTCGAAATCATCAGCCTGAGTTGGTATTACTCAGAACCTCAAGGATTTCGTGAGTGCTGTGTTCCAAAGAATAGAGACGAGAAACAAATATAATAAAAATATGGGATATTGTGATGTCAAACCATTGACACAAAAGCAGATGAAATCCCGGGCAAAGATTACTTCATTAATCATTAAGAGAAATGATCAATAGCTTGTGTGGGTTCCCGTGAATTACAATCGAATACTTGTTGATAAGTATCAAAGGGCTTCTTTTATAATGCTTCGAGGATGGTTTAAAATTTCGTTACATGTCATCCTAAACATAAGGTGAGAAATTGTAACATAAATTACTTGTTTGACTAGTGTAGTCAGTGACAAGTTGGCTTTGAAAAATTTTGAAATGACTAGGACATTCGAATGAAACTCACACGGAAATCATATTCAAGAAAAAATTTATATGATGGATCTTGTTGGGTAACAAACATCGTGGGTTTCGAATGTTTGATCAAGACCACTCATTCGAAATGAATATGATTTGGAGTTTCGAATTTTGGAACAGAAACAAAAGTTTCGTGAAAATCTGGAACTTAGTTCCCCGTCAATTCCTTAAAAGTTAATGAAAATTGGGTTTCACTTTCATCACGGTCTCATGATGTCAGATCATAAACACAGAGTTTTGATATATCTAAGTCTCGATGGGTTTGATCAGAGACCTCTCGGACATATGTCTTCGTGTGTGATCGTGAAAGAATTTTATGGATGAAAAAGATTGATGTAAGACACGAAAAGTACCTCTGTTGTGTTTGGACCAAACAGTAAACTCTTAACTCATTTTGAGAAGAGTAAGGTAGCTCAAAGACTAATGTGAATATAAGCCTGATTGGGATGAAATCTTCGTATGAATAATTTCATTAAGGCTTTCTTACACACACATTGAGTCATGGAGGCTTTGGTCAACATACATCAGCATGCTTCTAGGGACATCCTAACTAGTTCGAATGATGAAAAATTTATCGATTCATACGAAAAATATACCGTACCCGAGTACTGCAAGCATAATCTCCGTTGTATCTTCATGAGAATCTGCAACAAAATACTAAAAAGAAATAGGAATCAAAATATTTTTGATGTTTTGATTTTTCGAAAATAAAGACAGAACAAACGAAAATCTTTTTGAATTTTTAAATTTTGCGAAAATTAAATGACAAAATAAATGAAAATCTTTTTGGATTTTGGAACTTTCTGAAAATTAAATGACAAAACAAACGAAAATCTTTTTGGATTTTGGAATTTTCTGAAAATTAAATGACAAAACAAACGAAAATCTTTTTGGATTTTTGGAATTTTCTGAAAATTAAATGACAAAACAAACGAAAATCTTTTTGGATTTTTGAATTTTCGAAAATTGAAATAGTACTTGATGCAAATATGCAAAATTTTATCATCCCCTTATAAGTAACAAATGTACGAATTCGAAGAGGTCGAAGCGTTGACTATGAACAGTAACAGCTGAATCAACCCTTAAAATAAGTAACAAATGTGCGAATTCGAAGGGGTCGAAGCGTTGACTATGAACAGTAACCTCTGAATCAACCCTTAAAATAAGTAACAAATGTGCGAATTCGAAGGGGTCAAAGCGTTGACTATGAACAGTAACCTCTGAATGCTGAATGATTTTGCATTATCTTTTAGTCAACGCCTCTGAATCATTCCTTATCATGCATCATTCTTCTTTTTCTCATGGAACAGAATTTCCATCGATCATTCCAAGTCCTTCTATAATCTTCACAAGGGATTTTTCATCCAAAGCTTTCGTGAAAATGTCAGCTAACTGATCAGTTGTTTTCACGAAATGTACTTCAATATTTCCATCTTCCACGTGATCTTTGATGAAATGATAACGAAGAGCTATATGTTTAGTCTTCGAATGCTGCACAGGGTTATGACAAATTCTTATCGCACTTTGAGAATCACAATATAATGGAATCTTTTTCATATTAATTGCATAATCACGCAATTGACTTTGGATCCATATTATTTGTGAAGTGCAAGCAGCAGCAGCCACATATTCAGCTTCAGCTGTTGAAATTGATACGCATGTTTGCGTTTTCGACTGCCAGCTCACCAATTTTCCATCAAGAAATTGACATCCACCACTTGTGCTTTTTCGATCAAGATTACAACCACCCAGGTCTGCATCCGAATATGCTTGTACAAAGAACCCAGTGTTCGAAGGATACCACAATCCTAACGAAATTGTTCCTTTAAGATAACGAAAGATATTCTTCACAGCAGTGAGATGTGGTTCTCGTGGATTAGACTGATACCTAGCACAATTACACACAGAAAACATGATATCAGGTCTACTAGCTGTAAGATAAAGTAATGAACCAATCATGCTCCTATATAAAGTTATGTCAACGGCAGGTTTATCTAACGAAGATGTAAGCTTTATGCCCGTTGCCATTGGAACTCGTAACTTCGTGCTATTTGTCAATCCAAACTTTTCCAACAGATTCTTCGTATATTTTTCTTGATTAATAAAAATTCCTTTTCTGTTTTGACGAATATTCAAACCAAGAAAATTATTGATTTTTCCCATCATGCTCATTTCGAACTTACTTTTCATCAAATCTTCGAATTCTCTAGACAAAGCAGGGTCAGTCGAGACAAAAATAATATCATCAACATAAATTTGAACAAGCATTAGATGATTCCCCACTTTCTTTCTAAATAATGTGGGATCAACTGATCCTTGTTTAAATTTAGATTGTTTCAAAAATGAGGTAAGAGTTGCATACCATGCTCGTGGTGCTTGTTTCAAACCATAAACTGCCTTATCTAAAATATAAACATGATTTGGAAATTCTTCGTTAATAAACCCTGGGGGTTGTTCCACGTAAACAGTTTCTTCAAGCTCTCCATTTAGAAATGCACATTTCACGTCCATTTGATAAACATCAAAATCTTTGTGAGCTGCATAAGCCAGAAATGTATTTTTATTCATTTAAAACATTTGGGATGTCATCGTCAATACAGAATTATTATTATATAAGCGTTAAACAACACTCTTATATAACTCATCATAATATCCCAAATAATTGTTTTAAGGTCCTAATAATGTTACTATAATTAATTAGAAGTTATATTAAAAATAGCGTAGGCGTAGGTCACTTACATCGAGTTTTTATTAATAACCGGGCTTCGCTGAAGCAGCGTTTCCGAGCCGAAAGTTTTTCTTCTCGGAGCCGTCGGGCGCTCCGGGGCTTTCTTCTCGTGCTAGGGAGGTTCCCTAGACTTGGGAGGGGTTTAGGGAGGCTAGAGAGAAGTTAGAGAGAGAAAGAAAGGTTTGAAGGTGTGAGGAAATTATGAAGAGTTCATCTCTTATTTATAGGAATTGTATAGTAAAGTAGTCTCCAAGCTTCGTCCGTAACTTTCGCATACGAGCTCCGTTTTTGTCTGTATTTTTACTGTTGAGTTCCTATTAATGAGATCTTCAACTCTCATTTAGACCTCGTTGGCTAATTCTCATTCTATCTCGGATTTACAAAACTGTATCGAATTCGCCTCGCTCGAAAAGTAGAGACTAAGCTTCGTCAATAACTTTCGCATACGAGCTCCGTTTTTGTCTGTCTTTTTACCATTGAGTTCCTATTAATGAGATATTCAACTCTCATTTAGGTCGCGTAAGCCAAAAACCGCTCGAACTAAAATTCGAGTTTCGGGCTGTACACTGCTAAGCCGAAACTTCGAAAAATCATAACTTCCTCATACGAAGTCAGATTTGGGCGTTCTTTTTATGGACGCTCTTGGTTTAACGTTTTCTACGACTTTTTTTAGATCACTAAGGCTAAAAGTCGTTCCATCGTAAATTCACTATTTACGCTTCCCGGTGCCGTGCCGGTTTTGCCGTAAAACTTCGACGGGCCATAACTTCTTCGTTATAACTCGGATTTCGGAGTTCTTTATATGTACGGAAACCTTGAGAAATATTCTACAACTTGGTTAAGATTATTTATTATAAATAATCTTTTTCCGAAAATTCGTTTTCGACACTCATTGCCTCTAAATTGACTAGCCCGGATCTACGGGCGTTACAATTATCTCCCCCTTAGGATGATTACGTCCCGGAATCATCAACGAAACAGGGTTGTATAATGACTCCATACGTTATCTCTTCATCCTAGGTATTAATCGTAACTTCTATGTTCCTTCAAATGTGTATCTAACTCTTGGTCTTCCTGACTGCAAGCGGTGCTCGAACTTGCACCTGCTCGTTAGACTCCAAACTATGACATTCGAGTCACAATCTCGATCCTTGATGGAGACTCCTTCTTCTTCTTAGAAAGCTTAAGATAAGCTCCTCTGTTACTACAACATACCGATGTGTCATATTCTAATGACCTCTCGTCGTGTGCTTAAACTCAAATCTCTTAGAGTTAAATTCCAGAACAGACTATACCTTCCTTCATGTTCTAATGTGACATAATCACATCTTAAAACTTAGTATCTCTAGCTACAAGCCTTTTTTTGCGACAATCGCGATACTTCTATTGATCGCTTTGATTTCAATCTTTTGGTTTAAGTCGGACGCTACATCAAACTTGGTTCTCTGAACCACGTAACCTACTTATCGTAGTCGAACTTAATTTGATATGACCACTAGGGTCGGAATAACAATCATCTTCGATGGTAACGACATACTCGAATAAAACGAAATCAATTACTAGTTTCTTGGTAACCTTGTGACTTTCCCTGATCCAAGCGTGAGTCATGTGCTTCCGGTAGTATAGGCCTCTACTACCATTCACACTTACTCATACTCGTCCCAAGTATTGTCTCGCAGTTCTCCAAGTTATTATCACAAAAACAATTTTAACACATACAAATGTGTCCAAACAATCATATAATTTTTCCCTAGACTCTACTAGGACTTCCTCCATGCGTATCTTCAATCATCAATTCTGCTTCAACTCGGTTGGTGGTGGAAATGCCATACGATGGGACAACTTCGGGAATTACACCAATCATTCCATCATCCCGCCAATCGAAGGTGTACTTCGGACGTACCGTACTCCTCTAAACGTACTGCCTGACATATTCTAAAGGCAAGATACCACTCTTACGATATCTTCCGATAGGTGTCATTCACTATCATAAGACTTTTCATTTCCTTTATTTACTCAATTCTCTATGAGTCTTCACCATGACGTTATTTTCACGGAAGCATGCATTCAGTGCATTGAGACGAGAATATAGATAGAGAAGATTTAGACGTGTAATCCTCCTTATTACTCCGAAAGTTACATGCCAGTTCTAATACCGTAATCAAACGTTTAGAAATCTGAACACATAAAATTTCCAGATCCGGTCGGCAACAGACCATAGATCCGATCAAACGATAACATCATAAAACATCACAATCATTTAGCACATAAAGCAATTTAGGCATCTTCCCTAAATGAGCTAGTGCTCGTGTCTATTTAGGTGTACTTTCCTAAAACTTATTAGACACACTCCTCACCATCATTGCTTAGCATTCTAAGTTTAAGTCTAGAAATAAATCCATATTCCTAGTTCGCTTAAACTAATGCTCTGATACCAACTGCGACATCCCCATTTTCACGGCCAGAAAAGACCGATTTTTGTTTATGCTTTATAAAAATCAGAGTACTTCTTTTAATAAAAATGTTGTGGAATTTGTTCCCAGAAAAACATGATAAATACGTTATCAAAGCATTTCCGAAGAAATGTATTTTTATTCATTTAAAACATTTGGGATGTCATCGTCAATACAGAAACATAAGCATAAACAGAACTTACATTCATTTACACTAGTGATCTACATCTCTTTTAAATCTCTCAGTGCAAAATAGCTTCGTATCGACATCTGTGATACAAATAAGCTGGAGTGGGTCAGGTTGGGAAACCTGGTGAGTACATAGTGTTTTCAACCCACAATAATATAATTATTATATTTAAACATCAAACAATCAACCCGATTACCCATCCCCGTTATCTTCTTTAATATTCCTTAAAGAATTATCTTAAGGGCCATCTCCTATATCATATTTACCTCTCATCTTTCTACCTCACATTTCCTTATATGCTCGTTCCTAAGGCATGAATACGTAGTTACAACGTCGCCTGAACTCGTAATTCATAGTAAGGGTTAGAGTATCATCGCATGAATATACAGTCACCACATCACCTGGACTCGTAATTCATCACCTACAGGTTACAAGTCTGCTGGTGTTTCCACGGGTTGTCTAGAATATTCCGTGGTCGCCATCTATACTCTAGTAGATGACTACATCTCCAAATTGTCGGACAAGGTTATATTATCTTTCATCCTACATCACCGATTCATCATCACCTATCAATCACCTAATTATCATCACCTTCCTATCATCACCTATCTCTCATCATTTTATTTCATCACACACAAACTATTTCATCTACCCATGTTTTATCCCAACGTATTTGTAGATATAAAATAAATATATATTTAAATCATTTAAAACATGTATAAAATCATTCATCCATCATAGACAGCAAGTATTCAGATAATATGCACACATAGCACGTAATTTATATAAAATACTTCATATCTATGTGTAAGATGAAAGGGACCATGCACTCACCTGTTAAAGTGATGATTCCAAACTCAGACAGCGCTTCGTTACTCTTAAAACAATTTCCTTCGACAAAACCTAGTATCAATACCACTAGGGTTTAGTCTAACGTTAACCGCGACTAATTAATAGTCTAGCTATTATTATTATTATTATTATTATTATTATTATTATTATTATTATTATTATTATTATATAAGCGTTAAACAACACTCTTATATAACTCATCATAATATCGCAAATAATTGTTTTAAGGTCTTAATAATGTTACTATAATTAATTAGAAGTTATATTAAAAATATCGTAGGCGTAGCTCACTTAGAGCGAGTTTTTATTAAAAATCGGGCTTCGCTGGAGCAGCGTTTCCGAGCCGAAAGCTTTTCTTCTCGGAGCCGTCGGGCGCTCCGGGGCTTTCTTCTCGTGCTAGGGAGGTTCCCTAGACTTGGGAAGGGTTTAGGGAGGTTAGAGAGAAGTTAGAGAGAGAAAGAAAGGTTTGAAGGTGTGAGGAAATTATGAAGAGTTCATCTCTTATTTATAGGAATTGTATAGTAAAGTAGTCTCCAAGCTTCATCCGTAACTTTCGCATACGAGCTCCATTTTTGTCTGTCTTTTTACCGTTGAGTTCCTATTAATGAGATCTTCAACTCTCATTTAGACCTCGTTGGCTAATTCTCATTCTATCTCGGATTTACAAAACTGTATCGAATTCGCCGCGCTCGAAAAGTAGAGACTAAGCTTCGTCCATAACTTTCGCATACAAGCTCCGTTTTTGTCTGTCTTTTTACCATTGAGTTCCTATTAATGAGATCTTCAACTCTCATTTAGGTCGCGTAAGCCAAAAACCGCTCGAACTAAAATTCGAGTTTCGGGCTGTACACTACTAAGCCGAAACTTCGAAAAATCATAACTTCCTCATACGAAGTCAGATTTGGGCGTTCTTTTTATGGACGCTCTCGGTTTAACGTTTTCTACGACTTTTGTTTAGATCACTAAGGCTAAAATTCGCTCCATCGTAAATTCACTATTTACGCTTCCCGGTGCCGTGCCGGTTTTGCCGTAAAACTTCGACGAGCCATAACTTCTTTGTTATAACTCGGAATTCAGAGTTCTTTATATGTACGGAAACCTTGAGAAATATTCTACAACTTGGTTAAGATTATTTATTATAAATAATCTTTTGCCGAAAATTCGTTTTCGACACTCATTGCCTCTAAATTGACTAGCCCGGATCTACGGGCGTTACAAAGATTGACATCTCTTGTTGAACATTAAGATCATGTTGAGGGCAATTTCTGATCAAGCCTTTGTAACGCTCCCATGCTTCGTATAATGACTCCCCCGGTTGTTGTTCAAAGTTGGCTATTACCTTCTTGAGTTTAGCTATCTTGGATGGTGGGCAAAATTGGTCAAGAAACTGCTCACCCATTTGAGCCCAAGTGGTGAACGTACCCGGTGGAAGTGATTTTAACCATTCTTTAGTAGCTCCCTTAAAAGTAATGGGCAGCATCCTGAGCAAGACGGTGTTTCTATTGACATTTGGGACATTGAAGTAATCCGCAATGTCATTGACTTCATCGAGATGCTTGAAAGCATCCTCATGATCCTTCCCATAAAATGGGATATCCTTCAGTGCATTCAAGATGTGCCCCTTCAGCTCGAATGTGGCAGTGGCAGGTATTGCGGGTTGGATTAAACCGGGACCCACATCCTCTCGGATCCGCTTCTTGTAAGCTCCTATGGACATCTCCTCAATGTTTGCCATTTCGTCCTCTTGCTTGTCTTCTGGCTCACTCGCAAATATTTCAAATTCTGGGTCTGACTCGTATTCTGATTCGTGTGGATTAGAAACTGGATCAAGTTCTTCAACTTTGCCTTTATCCTTTGGGGTTGAACTTGACTCTCCTGTCTTCTTTCCCGACTTTTGAAAAGGCTGATTTTAATTCTTGCAGTGGCGTCGTCTTTGGCGTGTGATCTTCCTTCGCGTTCTTATTCTTATTTTTGTGAAGGGCTGACTCCGGATCTTCAAGTGGTGGCACCAAAGGTGTGTTAAAGCCTCTGGTCATGAACTCCTGCAAACTAAACAAAATAACAACGTAAAAACAAACTAAAATAGAAAAATAAACTAAAAACTAAAGAAAACTAAAAATCACAGTTCTCACGTCGTGAATCTTTAAGATTCACGTCGTGAGTCCTGTAACAGATGAAAAAAATTCAAACCTTGCTGGAAAATTAACTTTTTGCAGGTTTTATCCCACAAAAAGTACCGGTTAATCTAAAGCAAATAAATAAGTAATAAACTAAGCCGTTCCCCAGCAACGGCGCCAAAAACTTGATGTGCACGATAGTACCCACTAATTTTATAATTTATAACCTAACTAACTAACTAACTAAATTGCACCTAGGCAGTGTATCTTGTCGAATTATAGAATAGTTTGGTAAGTCGGGTGTCGATCACAGGGAACGGTGTTGACTAATTAATTTATTTACTACTAAACTAACCTAATTACTAACGAGCTAAAAAGGGATTTTTTTATCTAATTTTGCAAGTTTAGATGAACTTAATTCTTTAACAAAAACTCAATCAATAAACAAAACACTTATGTTAGTTCGAATCCGCTTTCACTCAATAGTTATACATTAGCTAGGACTATTACTGTTGGTTACCAAATTAAGAAGTATTAGCAAATTAGTTCTAAATCTACTAATTATTAATCAATTCATGTAAAACTATGTATGGTCATATAATAGTTAACACATAATCAATTATTAAATAAGATTGGATCCATGAAAGATTGATTAATCAAAACACAATTACAGTCATAATATGAGTTCTCTAACACAGCTTAATTCAATGATTCAATTATTTATCTAAGATTGGTTTGATATTAGCTCTAATAACTAGTGTTCACTATATTATTAGGTATTCAAATTCATGCAGATTTGTGTTCACTAACTACACAGAACAAGAATTTAAAGCAATCAAATAATTAATTCAAGCATGCTAGGTAAAATCAATCAACACAAGCGTATCACCAACAAGTAAAGTCAAGTCTAACGCATTAAAACCATGAGTTCCAGCTTCATCTAGCTAACAGAAGCAGCTAGATTTAGCTGGACATACTAACAGCTAAATAAACAAAAACTATAATCAAGGACATGTTTAAGTGTACCAATCTATAAACCAAATTATGAACTTCTTCTTCCTTGGTGTTAAAACCAGCTCCCAGAGCTTCTTCTCCTCTGAATTTCGTCTCCAGGAACCCTTCTAAGCCAGCCAAAAGTCCCCCAATTGTAATGGAGAAGGGTATATATATTTTCTCCAAAATCACCGTTCACGTCGTGAGAATGTAAAACTCACGTCGTGAACTCGAGGTAATCGTGATCGTCAAGGATTCCTTCACCCGGATGCTTATCTTCTAACTCTTTCCACTCACGTCGTGAACCATCAACTGTTCACGTCGTGAGTACGTCTTTTTTGGGTGTTTTTCTTGTCTTTCAAGCCTTCAACCTCCAAAGTTTCATCATTTAACGCTTCTAGTCCCTTTTCTTCAAAATGTCTTCTTTTTGGCTGCAAAATATAATTTAACCTTATAAGTACCATTATTCTATGCAAATGACCAATATATATATAAAAATGTACTTAAATATTGCCTAAAAATCTGTATAAATATGGCAATATCAAAATACCCCACACTTGTGCTTTGCTTGCCCTCAAGCAAATCTAACTATTTTAAACTTAAACATTTATCACTAACATCACATAGAACAATCCAACTCAAACTCAGCCATTATGCCAAAACCTCAACGCATTCATTTGTGTCTAAAATTTTCCTAAAGCACCCTCATACTCTAAATACTCACAATCTTCATAAACACGCACCCACTTCTTTTGAACAATGCTCATTTTATGCAACCCTCCGAATCCATCCCCAGAAATCTTACTAACCTCAAGGTATTTTTGTAAAGCTACCCAAGCATACATAAACTATAGAATTACAGCTTTTTAGAAGATACCACAACTTGGAGCTCTTGAATTCTTTTTTTTTTTTTGATGTTTGATCTCTGATTTCTTTGAATTCACTTTTTTCATGATTTTTGGCATCTTCAACTTTCAACTTTTAGAATTTTGATCTTTTGATCTTCAAACTTTGATACTTTTATGCTCCAAAATTCTTCAATTTCTTTACTTTTCGGTAATTTCTCTCTCTTTTTTTTTAACATGTGTCTCACTTTTCTATATCACTCAAAAACCTACATGCTTAAGCATGGGCGCTTAACTTCAACCTTTATTGGCTAAGACATAGCTTTCCTGGATACATTTCAGGTTTAGGCTGCTAAACATATTGCATCCCTTAAACTAAGCGAGGTTATGTTTTTGTTCCATGATTTCACTAAAATAAGGGAGGCCACAAATGCACTATAACGTGTGTTGGCTCAACTAAACATTTGAACTCTTATCGGATCATCCCAATGCAACACTAGCAACTTAAGTTTAAATTATTATTACTAGAATAAATTATTAGATTATTATTTCAAACCTACGCCTAAAATTTAAAATTTTCAATTTTTCTAGCAATTTACTTTTTCTACCCCCTACCCCACACTTATTTCATACAATGCCCTCATTGTATGCTTAAAATAATATAAAAATTAAGAGAAGGGAGAAAAAGGAACAGACTCCCCTGGGATAGTGGCGTGATCATCTCCAAAAGTGCGGATGGAATGTGCATCTTGAATACAGACTTTGAGAAATAGAAACTTGGATCTTGAACACGCGAGATAAGTAATGTACCGGCAAAATATGGAATCGAGTCTTCAATCTTCAACAAATGTGGTGCAGAAAAATGTGCAAAATGAACAGAACAATGTGGGAAAGCATACGCCACATTGCATGGTAGAGAAAATGAGCCATGATTATCTTCATAATAATCCCAAAATGAATGGTGGTGAACCACATAATGAATATGGAAAAATAAGACTCCTTTTGTGAAAATTACAAAGTCACGACGTGAGTTTATGAAGATTCACGACGTGAATTTGATATGAAGCGGGTTCTGGAAAGCCACCATATACTGACTCACGAGGTGAATAACAAAGTAGTCACGACGTGAAAACTGGAATCCCAGAAATATTTTTCTTCCAATCCTTTCTTTCAATTCTTATATTCACCCCCATGTCGTAATGGATTAAGACTCTTCTAACCCTATTAATTTCGACTCTTCTCTCTAAATTTCTTCTCGCTTGAATCACCCCACACTTAATTTAAATTATGGGTCTCGACTCTCGACTTTAAACACTCCCGGCTAAACACATATGCACTCATATGTCGATATCCTTTGTATGCGCTCCTAGCAATTCTGAAAAATAACTACCAAGAAGAGAAAAGTAACATAATATCTTAATAGTTTTTCAATCCCAAACGAATAAATATAAAACTAAACCAAACAAAACTAAAAGAAACAATCAATCATCCTCGTCATCCTTGTTCACCCCGCTAGTGCCCGCTCTGTCGCCTCCATGTCCTCTATACTCCTTCCACCTCGGGCAAATTGGGTAGTGATACCCCAAATAAGGCGGCTGCTCCACCCCAAGGTGTCGAACGACGTTCTCCATGGTGCCCCCAATCCAGTTGACACTCAAAGATAACTGGTCAAAATAACCAGCCATATCACCCCCAAAAGGTGCTCCTACCATGGATGCGGGTGGATGCATTGGTTGCCCTCTTTCTCCCCTTCCTCTTACGTTCCTGCGCCTCGGCCTCGGTTGTGGTTCAGGTTGGTCGGTCGGCTGCTCATCACCATCATCATTATCCTTAAGAATTCCCCAATGTGTCCCATAATTCTTGACCACCTTCATTGTCTCTAAATACCCCATACTAAACTCGTTCCCCTCCATGCATGTCACAGAACGAGTGATGCCAGAAACAATGAGGCCATAAGATCGGGCCAAGCATGTAACAAAGTGCCCTCCACAAATGGGGCTCCCGGGACGAGCACTCGTAGCATACTCCGCCAAGTATCGGGCCAAGAAATACGGAATGTTACAGCACACGCCGGGCTGTAAAATGCACCACAAAAAGAACAAGTTGACCTTAGTAACCTTATCACCATGGCGTTTGTGATGAATAGAAAATGTGATAAGGCGATGGATAAGGCGATGTATCGGTGATTTGATGCTACTTTCGGGGGATACACCGGAATTGAACACACCGGCCGCGATATTGCTCCAAAACTCCGGTCCTGAAACCCCATCCGCATAACCACGTGTGGCGTCCCTCAAAAATAAAATAAACTCATGAGTTATGATCTCATGAGCCTCGTATAACCCCATTCTGCGTGAAAACTCCACCAAACTGCACTCCCGAAATTCCCCTCCTAGACGAAAAACCAAAGCTTGCGGGAAAGTAGGATCTTGGACATTCTCATGGAATGTCACCGTTGAAAAGAATTCCACGCAAAGCTCTTTATAGACCCGCTCTTGGATGGCAAACAAATTATACCACCCCTTGCACGTGAAGGAAAATCCATCCCCCAAAAATATCTTAGTAAGATATTGGGACATCCGATCCACCAGCCCAACCTCCCGCAACCGTGCCCACTGAATAGTGGGGGCAATAGCAAACTCCCGGTTGTAAAGCCATCCCAACCGATTGTTCCATCGCGTAGAGATATCCCGGGGTGTAGTCGTTGGAAAGTTGTAAAATGGATGTAAACCCACTACTCCAGTTGGAATCTCTCTTCTGGGAGCCATTTCTACAAAAAAAACAACAACAAACATATCCAAAAGAAACAACCCAACAGATTAGAAATTAACAAAACTGAAGTTGTCCAGTCCCAGTATTCACGTCGTGAATCCTTCAGGATTCACGGCGTGAATTCGTAACTCAGCAACCAAAATCGCTAAAATCAGAAGGCAAATCAGGTCACAATATTAATGGGGTTTACTCCTATACTAATCCCAAGCACAAAGCATCAACATTCCAAGGCTATTACGGGATTTTAAGAAATAAATTCAACATTTCATCTAACTAACAAACCCTAACCCTAAGTTCAAATATAAGAGAAAAATTAAACTTAATAATTAAGAATCATTACCTTAGATTGAAGTATTAGGTAAGTAAAAACGAAAATTGAGTGTTGTCGGCCAAAATCGGAGCAAGGGGGACCAGATCTCGTGTTTCACTTCGTGAGGAATAAACAAAAGGGGGTCAAACTGGTTCTTTACCCTTTAATCTGTGGTCCCGTGTTTTTCAAAACTCACGTCGTGAGCCCTTAAGGATTCACGTCATGAATACTGTAAATTTTTTTTTTTTAATAAGTAAAGTTTGTCTATTAACTAAATTCTTAATTATCACCACTTCATTTTTTGGGACCCCACACTCAGTGTTTAATTATGAATAAAACGAGTTGGATGATATGATCTATGTTTCTAAGACTAAAATGCAAAAACTAAAAAGAAAAGAAAAAAATTGCAAACCAAACTCGGGTTGCCTCCCGAGAAGCGCTTCTTTTTCTTGGAGTCATGAGCCGGACTCCTTGCCTCCTACGTTGAGTCATCCAAAGAATCCACCACTAGGATCTTTTGTTCCTTGAAACGCCTCTTGTAAGCTTGAACTCGTCTTTTGTATGCCTTTTTCGAATTTTCCTTTTTAGCTTTGACCTCGTCTTCATCAAGCTTCCTCTTTGTTCCTTTTGTGCCTATGTTTTCTTCATTCTTAATCTCCATAGTATCCCTTTCTTCTTTCACCACTGGACTTGTTACTTTTGAAGTAACCTCCTCTTCATCACTTGACATCTCATCATCCTCTTTGCTTACCCAAGAAGTGGGATTTGTGTAAGTAATAACTTCAACTAAAAATGGAACGGATGCTCTCGGTTTTGTTCTTTTAACTTGTTGAATTGTTTTGATTTCTTCTTCCATGAGCTTCTCTAATTCTTCAAGTTCATTCTCTTCATCAATGTTGAAAACCTCTTCTTGCGCGTCACTCTCTTGGAAACCATCTTCTATCCCAAAAACTTCTGTTTCATCTCCAACTCTCAAGGGGAGCTTGGATTCGCGTATATCAACAAGAGCTCCAGCGGTGTTAAGTAATGGACGACCAAGGATAATCGGAACATTGGGATCTTCTTTCATATCCAATACTACAAAATCTATTGGAAAAACAAATTTCCCAATTTTCACTAGAATATCTTCCACAATGCCCCTGGGTTGTGTCACCGAACGGTTCGCCATGTGAATAGTCATCTTTGTAGCTTTTAACTTCTGAATATTCAATTTCTGATAAAACGAATAAGGCATCAAATTTATGCTAGCCCCAGAATCGGCTAAAGCATAAACCTTCATATTGTTCCCAAACTCACATGGAAGAGTGAGGCGTCCAGGATCTCCCATCTTCTTAGGTATGTCTCCCAATACAGCCCTTGAACTTTGCTCACTTAGAATAACTTTAGAATTCTTCTTTAGTTGCTGACGAGTGTCTATCAAGTCTTGTAAAAAAATTTCATATTCGGGAATTTTGGATAACGACTCGACAAAGGGAGTATTAATCGGGTTCCTTTGGCTTTAGATCGGGCTGTTGTGGCTCTTCTTCCAAGGCTTCCAGGAACTCAGAAATTGCCTCTTCTTCAATATCGATGGCCATTACGTGAGATTGGGTCTTCTTTTCAAGATTTTTCGGGGAGATCTTCTCATGAACCAAAGTGGTAAGTCGACCAAGTTGCATTTCAAGATTATTGATGGAGGCTTGTTGATTTTTTATTAAAGCCTGTTGTTCTACCATCATTGCGTGATGATTCTTCATCAAAGTTCTTTGTTCATCAATAGCAGAATCAGTAGCCTCGTGTCTCTTTTCTGAAGCTTCCATAAACTTAACTATCATGGTCTCTAGATCGGGTTTTTTTCTCAGCTGGTGGCTGCTCCTTTTGGTAGAAGCCTCGACTTGTTTGCCTATACTTCTCTTCCTTTTGCTTCTTGTATTCTTCATATGGCAGCCACCCTTTCTTCGGTTTCCTCCAGTCTTCATCGTACTTGTCCCCACTCGAGTAGCATACTTGAGCCTTTTTATTCCCATACTCATCCAAATTGCAGTCCTTGGTCAAGTGTGGACCATTACACCGTTCGCAACCAACTCTTATAGCATGAATTGATTGGTCCATTTGTGTTAACCTCCGGTCCATATTATTCAGCATAGCCATCATAGCTGTTATTTCTTCAGTTTGTGCACCTCCACTGCCTTTGATTCCTTCTTGCCTAGGGTTGTGGTACTCACGAGAGTGCTTCGCGAATTCTTCAATCAGCTCCTTGACCTCCCTTGGATTTTTCTTTGTCAAAGGTCCTTGAGAATCAAGGAGTTGTCTTGTCATAACATTGACCCCATCATAGAAGATTGTGACATCCCCATTTTCACGGCCAGAAAAGACCGATTTTTGTTTATGCTTTATAAAAATCAGAGTACTTCTTTTAATAAAAATGTTGCGGAATTTGTTCCCAGAAAAACATGATAAATACGTTATCAAAGCATTTCCGAAGAAATGTATTTTTATTCATTTAAAACATTTGGGATGTCATCGTCAATACAGAAACATAAGCATAAACAGAACTTACATTCATTTACACTAGTGATCTACATCTCTTTTAAATCTCTCAGTGCAAAGTAGCTTCGTATCGACACCTGTGATACAAATAAGCTGGAATGGGTCAGGTTGGGAAACCTGGTGAGTACATAGGGTTTTCAACCCACAATAATATAATTATTATATTTAAACATCAAACAATCAACCTGATTACCCATCCCCGTTATCTTCTTTAATATTCCTTAAAGAATTATCTTAACGGTCATCTCCTATATCATATTTACCTCTCATCTTTCTACCTCACATTTCCTTATATGCTCGTTCCTAAGGCATGAATACGTAGTTACAACGTCGCCTGAACTCGTAATTCATAGTAAGGGTTAGAGTATCATCGCATGAATATACAGTCACCACATCACCTGGACTCGTAATTCATCACCTACAGGTTATAAGTCTGCTGGTGTTTCCACGGGTTGTCTAGAATATTTCGTGGTCGCCATCTATACTCTAGTAGATGACTACATCTCCAAATTGTCGGACAAGGTTATATTATCTTTCATCCTACATCACCGATTCATCATCACCTAATTATCATCACCTTCCTATCATCACCTATCTTTCATCATTTTATTTCAGCACACACCAACTATTTCATCTACCCATGTTTTATCCCAACGTATTTGTAGATATAAAATAAATATATATTTAAATCATTTAAAACATGTATAAAATCATTCATCCATCATAGACAGCAAGTATTCAGATAATATGCACACATAGCACGTAATTTATATAAAATACTTCATATCTATGTGTAAGATGAAAGGGACCATGCACTCACCTGTTAAAGTGATGATTCCAAACTCAGACAGCGCTTCGTTACTCTTAAAACAATTTCCTTCGACAAAACCTAATATCAATACCACTAGGGTTTAGTCTAACGTTAACCGCGACTAATTAATAGTCTAGCTATTATTATTATTATTATTATTATTATTATATAAGCGTTAAACAACACTCTTATATAACTCATCATAATATCCCAAATAATTGTTTTAAGGTCCTAATAATGTTACTATAATTAATTAGAAGTTATATTAAAAATAGCGTAGGCGTAGCTCACTTACAGCGAGTTTTTATTAATAACCGGGCTTCGCTGGAGCAGCGTTTCCGAGCCGAAAGCTTTTCTTCTCGGAGCCGTCGGGCGCTCCGGGGCTTTCTTCTCGTTCTAGGGAGGTTCCCTAGACTTGGGAGGGGTTTAGGGAGGCTAGAGAGAAGTTAGAGAGAGAAAGAAAGGTTTGAAGGTGTGAGGAAATTATGAAGAGTTCATCTCTTATTTATAGGAATTGTATAGTAAAGTAGTCTCCAAGCTTCGTCCGTAACTTTCGCATACGAGCTCCGTTTTTGTCTGTATTTTTACTGTTGAGTTCCTATTAATGAGATCTTCAACTCTCATTTAGACCTCGTTGGCTAATTCTCATTCTATCTCGGATTTACAAAACTGTATCGAATTCGCCTCGCTCGAAAAGTAGAGACTAAGCTTCGTCCATAACTTTCGCATATGAGCTCCGTTTTTGTCTGTCTTTTTACCATTGAGTTCCTATTAATGAGATCTTCAACTCTCATTTAGGTCGCGTAAGCCAATAACCGCTCGAACTAAAATTCGAGTTTCGGGCTGTACACTGCTAAGCCGAAACTTCGAAAAATCATAACTTCCTCATACGAAGTCAGATTTGGGCGTTCTTTTTATGGACGCTCTTGGTTTAACGTTTTCTACGACTTTTGTTTAGATCACTAAGGCTAAAAGTCGCTCCATCGTAAATTCACTATTTACGCTTCCCGGTGCCGTGCCGGTTTTGCCGTAAAACTTCGACGGGCTATAACTTCTTCGTTATAACTCGGATTTTGGAGTTCTTTATATGTACGGAAACCTTGAGAAATATTCTACAACTTCGTTAAGATTATTTATTATAAATAATCTTTTTCCGAAAATTCGTTTTCGACACTCATTGCCTCTAAATTGACTAGCCCGGATCTACGGGCGTTACAATTATCTCCCCCGTAGGATGATTACGTCCCGGAATCATCAACGAAACAGGGTTGTATAATGACTCCATACGTTATCTCTTCATCCTAGGTATTAATCGTAACTTCTATGTTCCTTCAAATGTGTATCTAACTCTTGGTCTTCTTGACTGCAAGCGGTGCTCGAACTTGCACCTGCTCATTAGACTCCAAACTATGACACTCGAGTTACAATCTCGATCCTTGATGGAGACTCCTTCTTCTTCTTAGAAAGCTTAAGATAAGCTCCTCTGTTACTACAACATACCGATGTGTCATATTCTAATGACCTCTCGTCGTGTGCTTAAACTCAAATCTCTTAGAGTTAAATTCCAGAACAGACTATACCTTCCTTCATGTTCTAATGTGACATAATCACATCTTAAAACTTAGTATCTCTAGCTACAAGCCTTTTTTTGCGACAATCGCGATACTTCTATTGATCGCTTTGATTTCAATCTTTTGGTTTAAGTCGGACGCTACATCAAACTTGGTTCTCTGAACCACGTAACCTACTTATCGTAGTCGAACTTAATTTGATATGACCACTAGGGTCGGAATAACAATCATCTTCGATGGTAACGACATACTCGAATAAAACGAAATCAATTACTAGCTTCTTGGTAACCTTGTGACTTTCCCTGATCCAAGCGTGAGTCTTGTGCTTCCGGTAGTATAGGCCTCTACTACCATTCACACTTACTCATACTCGTCCCAAGTATTGTCTCGCAGTTCTCCAAGTTATTATCACAAAAACAATTTTAACACATACAAATGTGTCCAAACAATCATATAATTTTTCCCTAGACTCTACTAGGACTTCCTCCATGCGTATCTTCAATCATCAATTCTGCTTCAACTCGGTTGGTGGTGGAAATGCCATACGATGGGAAAACTTCGGGAATTACACCAATCATTCCATCATCCCGCCAATCGAAGGTGTACTTCGGACGTACCATACTCCTCTAAACGTACTGCCTGACATATTCTAAAGGCAAGATACCACTCTTACGATATCTTTCGATAGGTGTCATTCACTATCATAAGACTTTTCATTCCCTTTATTTACTCAATTCTCTATGAGTCTTCACCATGACGTTATTTTCACGGAAGCATGCATTCAGTGCATTGAGACGAGAATATAGATAGAGAAGATTTAGACGTGTAATCCTCCTTATTACTCCGAAAGTTACATGCCAGTTCTAATACCGTAATCAAACGTTTAGAAATCTGAACACATAAAATTTCCAGATCCGGTCGGCAACAGACCATAGATCCGATCAAACGATAACATCATAAAACATCACAATCATTTAGCACATAAAGCAATTTAGGCATCTTCCCTAAATGAGCTAGTGCTCGTGTCTATTTAGGTGTACTTTCCTAAAATTTATTAGACACACTCCTCACCATCATTGCTTAGCATTCTAAGTTTAAGTCTAGAAATAAATCCATATTCCTAGTTCGCTTAAACTAATGCTCTGATACCAACTGCGACATCCCCATTTTCACGGCCAGAAAAGACCGATTTTTGTTTATGCTTTATAAAAATCAGAGTACTTCTTTTAATAAAAATGTTGTGGAATTTGTTCCCAGAAAAACATGATAAATACGTTATCAAAGCATTTCCGAAGAAATGTATTTTTATTCATTTAAAACATTTGCGATGTCATCGTCAATACAGAAACATAAGCATAAACAGAACTTACATTCATTTACACTAGTGATCTACATCTCTTTTAAATCTCTCAGTGCAAAGTAGCTTCGTATCGACACCTGTGATACAAATAAGCTGGAGTGGGTCAGGTTGGGAAACCTGGTGAGTACATAGGGTTTTCAACCCACAATAATATAATTATTATATTTAAACATCAAACAATCAACCCGATTACCCATCCCCGTTATCTTCTTTAATATTCCTTAAAGAATTATCTTAAGGGTCATCTCCTATATCATATTTACCTCTCATCTTTCTACCTCACATTTCCTTATATGCTCGTTCCTAAGGCATGAATACGTAGTTACAACGTCGCCTGAACTCGTAATTCATAGTAAGGGTTAGAGTATCATCGCATGAATATACAGTCACCACATCACCTGGACTCGTAATTCATCACCTACAGGTTATAAGTCTGCTGGTGTTTCCACGGGTTGTCTAGAATATTCCGTGGTCGCCATCTATACTCTAGTAGATGACTACATCTCCGAATTGTCGGACAAGGTTATATTATCTTTCATCCTACATCACCGATTCATCATCACCTATCAATCACCTAACTATCATCACCTATCTCTCATCATTTTATTTCATCACACACAAACTATTTCATCTACCCATGTTTTATACCAACGTATTTGTAGATATAAAATAAATATATATTTAAATCATTTAAAACATGTATAAAATCATTCATCCATCATAGACAGCAAGTATTCAGATAATATGCACACATAGCACGTAATTTATATAAAATACTTCATATCTATGTGTAAGATGAAAGGGACCATGCACTCACCTGTTAAAGTGATGATTCCAAACTCAGACAGCGCTTCGTTACTCTTAAAACAATTTCCTTCAACAAAACCTAGTATCAATACCACTAGGGTTTAGTCTAACGTTAACCGTGACTAATTAATAGTGTAGCTATTATTATTATTATTATTATTATTATTATTATTATTATTATTATTATTATTATTATTATATAAGCGTTAAACAACACTCTTATATAACTCATCATAATATCGCAAATAATTGTTTTAAGGTCCTAATAATGTTACTATAATTAATTAGAAGTTATATTAAAAATAGCGTAGGCGTAGCTCACTTAGAGCAAGTTTTTATTAAAAATCGGGCTTCGCTGGAGCAGCGTTTCCGAGCCGAAAGCTTTTCTTCTCGGAGCCGTCGGGCGCTCCGGGGCTTTCTTCTCGTGCTAGGGAGGTTCCCTAGACTTGGGAGGGGTTTAGGGAGGTTAGAGAGAAGTTAGAGAGAGAAAGAAAGGTTTGAAGGTGTGAGGAAATTATGAAGAGTTCATCTCTTATTTATAGGAATTGTATAGTAAAGTAGTCTCCAAGCTTCGTCCGTAACTTTCGCATACGAGCTCCGTTTTTGTCTGTCTTTTTACCGTTGAGTTCCTATTAATGAAATCTTCAACTCTCATTTAGACCTCGTTGGCTAATTCTCATTCTATCTCGGATTTACAAAACTGTATCGAATTCGCCGCGCTCGAAAAGTAGAGACTAAGCTTCGTCCATAACTTTCGCATACGAGCTCCGTTTCTGTCTGTCTTTTTACCATTGAGTTCCTATTAATGAGATCTTCAACTCTCATTTAGGTCGCGTAAGCCAAAAACCGCTCGAACTAAAATTCGAGTTTCGGGCTGTACACTACTAAGCCGAAACTTCGAAAAATCATAACTTCCTCATACGAAGTCAGATTTGGGCGTTCTTTTTATGGACGCTCTCGGTTTAACGTTTTCTACGACTTTTGTTTAGATCACTAAGGCTAAAATTCGCTCCATCGTAAATTCACTATTTACGCTTCCCGGTGCCGTGCCGGTTTTGCCGTAAAACTTCGACGAGCCATAACTTCTTCGTTATAACTCGGAATTCGGAGTTCTTTATATGTACGGAAACCTTGAGAAATATTCTACAACTTGGTTAAGATTATTTATTATAAATAATCTTTTGCCGAAAATTCGTTTTCGACACTCATTGCCTCTAAGTTGACTAGCCCGGATCTACGGGCGTTACAAAGATTGACATCTCTTGTTGAACATTAAGATCATGTTGAGGGAAATTTCTGATCAAGCCTTTGTAACGCTCTCATGCTTCGTATAATGACTCCCCCGGTTGTTGTTCAAAGTTGGCTATTGCCTTCTTGAGTTTAGCTATCTTGGATGGTGGGCAAAATTGGTCAAGAAACTGCTCACGCATTTGAGCCCAAGTGGTGATCGTACCCGGTGGAAGTGATTTTAACCATTCTTTAGTAGCTCCCTTAAAAGTAATGGGCAGCATCCTGAGCAAGACGGTGTTTCTATTGACATTTGGGACATTGAAGTAATCCGCAATGTCATTGACTTCATCGAGATGCTTGAAAGCATCCTCATGATCCTTCCCATAAAATGGGATATCCTTCAGTGCATTCAAGATGTGCCCCTTCAGCTCGAATGTGGCAGTGGCAGGTATTGCGGGTTGGATTAAACCGGGACCCACATCCTCTCAGATCCGCTTCTTGTAAGCTCCCATGGACATCTCCTCAATGTTTGCCATTTCGTCCTCTTGCTTGTCTTCGGGCTCACTCGCAAATATTTCAAATTCTGGGTCTGACTCGTATTCTGATTCGTGTGGATTAGAAACTGGATCAAGTTCTTCAACTTTGCCTTTATCCTTTGGGGTTGAACTTGACTCTCCTGTCTTCTTTCCCGACTTTTGAAAAGGCTGATTTTAATTCTTGCAGTGGCGACTTCTTTGGCGTGTGATCTTCCTTCGCGTTCTTATTCTTATTTTTGTGAAGGGCTGACTCCGGATCTTCAAGTGGTGGCACCAAAGGTGTGTTAAAGCCTCTGGTCATGAACTCCTGCAAACTAAACAAAATAACAACGTAAAAACAAACTAAAATAGAAAAATAAACTAAAAACTAAAGAAAACTAAAAATCACAGTTCTCACGTCGTGAATCTTTAAGATTCACGTCGTGAGTCCTGTAACAGATGAAAAAAATTCAAACCTTGCTGGAAAATTAACTTTTTGCAGGTTTTATCCCACAAAAAGTACCGGTTAATCTAAAGCAAATAAATAAGTAATAAACTAAGCCGTTCCCCAGCAACGGCGCCAAAAACTTGATGTGCACGATAGTACCCACTAATTTTATAATTTATAACCTAACTAACTAACTAACTAAATTGCACCTAGGCAGTGTATCTTGTCGAATTATAGAATAGTTTGGTAAGTCGGGTGTCGATCACAGGGAACGGTGTTGACTAATTAATTTATTTACTACTAAACTAACCTAATTACTAACGAGCTAAAAATGGATTTTTTTATCTAATTTTGCAAGTTTAGATGAACTTAATTCTTTAACAAAAACTCAATCAATAAACAAAACACTTATGTTAGTTCGAATCCGCTTTCACTCAATAGTTATACATTAGCTAGGACTATTACTGTTGGTTACCAAATTAAGAAGTATTAGCAAATTAGTTCTAAATCTACTAATTATTAATCAATTCATGTAAAACTATGTATGGTCATACAATAGTTAACACATAATCAATTATTAAATAAGATTGGATCCATGAAAGATTGATTAATCAAAACACAATTACAGTCATAATATGAGTTCTCTAACACAGCTTAATTCAATGATTCAATTATTTATCTAAGATTGGTTTGATCTTAGCTCTAATAACTAGTGTTCACTATATTATTAGGTATTCAAATTCATGCAGATTTGTGTTCACTAACTACACAGAACAAGAATTTAAAGCAATCAAATAATTAATTCAAGCATGCTAGGTAAAATCAATCAACACAAGCGTATCACCAACAAGTAAAGTCAAGTCTAACGCATTAAAACCATGAGTTCCAGCTTCATCTAGCTAACAGAAGCAGCTAGATTTAGCTGGACATACTAACAGCTAAATAAACAAAAACTATAATCAAGGACATGTTTAAGTGTACCAATCTATAAACCAAATTATGAACTTCTTCTTCCTTGGTGTTAAAACCAGCTCCCAGAGCTTCTTCTCCTCTGAATTTCGTCTCCAGGAACCCTTCTAAGCCAGCCAAAAGTCCCCCAATTGTAATGGAGAAGGGTATATATATTTTCTCCAAAATCACCGTTCACGTCGTGAGAATGTAAAACTCACGTCGTGAACTCGAGGTAATCGTGATCGTCAAGGATTCCTTCACCCGGATGCTTATCTTCTAACTCTTTCCACTCACGTCGTGAACCATCAACTGTTCACGTCGTGAGTACGTCTTTTTTGGGTGTTTTTCTTGTCTTTCAAGCCTTCAACCTCCAAAGTTTCATCATTTAACGCTTCTAGTCCCTTTTCTTCAAAATGTCTTCTTTTTGGCTGCAAAATATAATTTAATCTTATAAGTACCATTATTCTATGCAAATGACCAATATATATATAAAAATGTACTTAAATATTGCCTAAAAATATGTATAAATATGGCAATATCAGTTGCATACTTTCGCCTTTCTCTGGTGAATTTGATGTTGAAGCATCATTAAGCTTTGTAAGTTCAAAGATATGATTATCACTTGCATTTATTTCAGCATCAACAGCATGATCTGGAATTCCAAAAATTAAATCATAATCATTATCTAATGTTTGTGAGGATTCAGATTCATCTTGTATGTTTTTCAGAATTTGATGATTTTCAAATTGAGTTGTTGTTTGTTTAATGTAGTAATCATCAAATGTAAGATTAAAAGTTTCTTCAACTTTTCGTGTTCTTTTATTCAACACACGATATGCAACTGAATTATGCGAATATCCCAAGAAAATCCCTTCATCTGCTTTTGCTTGAAATTTCGTATGATTATCCTTGAGATTCATAATGAAGCACCTGCATCCGAAAACATGGAAAAATTTGACATTAGGTTTTCGATTGTTGAGAATTTCATATGGAGTAATGTTAAAACGGCGATGAATGAACGATCTGTTTTGAGTGAAACATGCGGTTGATACTACTTCAGCCCAAAGATATTGTGGAAGATTCGCATATGCCAACATAGTCCTTGCCGCTTCGCATAGAGACCTATTTCTTCGTTCAACAACACCGTTTTGTTGTGGTGTGTATGGAGATGAAAAATTATGCGAAATCCCTTTGTCCACGAAAAATGAATCAAGAACATTGTTCTTAAATTCAGTTCCATGATCACTCTTAATTTTTCGAACAATCTTCTTCAATGTTGTTTCCATCTTTTTGATAAAGTCAATCATGATTTGTGCAACTTCAGATTCAAGCCTGAGAAAATAAACCCACGTAAATCTGGAAAAGTCATCAACAATCACTAAAATGTATCGTTTCTTGTTGAGAGTTGAAACAGTCGAAGGACCACACAAATCAATATGTAAGAGCTCCAGAGGTGCAACTATTTTCGAATCAATCGTAATTGGATGACCTTGTTTATGTTGCTTGCCAACTTCACAAGCTGCACATAAAGAATCATTGTCAAATTTAAGTACAGGTAAACCTCTTACCAGATCTTGTACCACAAGTTTATTGATGTTTCGAAAATTGAGATGAGAAAGTCTTCGATGCCAAAGCCAACTTAAGTCTGATGTTTCCTTCGAAAGAAGACATATAGCAGGTTTCTCTACTATCGGATTGATGTCCAAAGTGAACATGTCACCTTTCCTTTTGGATTTCAGTAACACCTCTTTTGTTGTGACATTCGAAATAATACTTCCTTCTTCGTTAAAAAGAACTTGATTGCCAGTGCCCACAACAAGTTGAGAAACACTTATCAAGTTATGTTGAAGACCTTCAACATATGCCACCCGATTCACTGTGAATTGACCATTCGTGATCTTCCCATATCCTTTGACTAGACATTTTTTATTGTTCCCAAACTTCACTACTCCAGCATTTTTGAGACTTCGAAAATCACGTAAATTCTCCTTCTTCCCAGTCATGTGACAAGAGCAACCACTATCGATGTACCACTTGTTATCATATTGCTCATCACATAGTACCTACATTCAATGGAAAAATTTAGGTACCCAAGGCTTTTTGGGTCCTTGGAAATTAGATTTCAATTTCGAATGTAATGAAGAACTTTTAACCCAATCACAAACTTTTGTTTTGAGACTATCAATTAAGTTCACTTCTTCATTTAAAGGAACCGAAACATAAGTTTTTGATGGTTTCGAATGTTCACTGACATTACCCTTCGAATTCTGAGTTTGTGAATGAACATTCTTTGCTTTTATAACTGGTTTCCATGCTTTGACTGATACGTTCGAATCCTTAGACGATGAACTGCCATTTGATGAATTATTCATATACTTTTCATATGCTTCGTGATTTGCTCCTTTGAAAATGTATTTGACTGATACATCTTTCCTTTTCCTTCAAGCCAATGATCAATGTTCTTCCTTGACGTTATTCCTTTTTCTCGTGAAGTTTTCATAGTTTCTTTCTTCGTTTGATTTGGAAAATTTGGCTTTATAGGAACAAAATCAACTTTTGGTTTTGTTATAAAAGATTTAGCATATGATGTATCAACTGTTGATTTAAAATGTTGACGTTGAAAGAATTTTTGATTTGGTTTTGAGTTATTTGAAAATTTTCTTGGAATATTAGTTTCTGAAACTTTCGAAAACCTTGGTTGTTTATTCACTTCAGACTTTGAATGATTTGATTGAGATGAATATTGAGGTTTTGTTGAAAAAGATGAATTTTTAGCTTTGAAAACATTTTTGGGTGATTGTGATTCAGACATCTTTTGAGACTCAACATTTTGCCAAAATATTTTCTTTCTTGCTTGTCTTTTTGAAATGTTGTTTTCCTTAGAAAATTTGTCAATTTGATCTTTGAATTCCTTGGAGTTTAACTTGACAACTTTTTCACATTCCTTTTCAACTTGTTTTGAATCCTCTTTTTCAATTTCTGATTTTTCAACCCATTTTCTTTGTGGTTTTTGACGTTGGAAAACATACGAATTCTTTGTTAAGTTGTTTTCAACTGTGCTTTGATTTGCGAAAAAACCTTCATCGGTTGTTTTTGAATTATCCTCTTCAACTAACTTCTTTAATTCTGGTTTGATTTTCTCAACATTTCCAGTAGTTACGAAAACTTGATTTGGAAAAATGACATTATCTGTACATTTGAAATTTGGATAAACCACTGAATTCGTTTCAAGATAGTGTTCACCTTTTTCATTCATCACTTTTTCGAACTTTTGTGTATCACCATACACCTGATCAACCACAATTCGAGGACTTTCTTCTTCCTTTGAAGATTTCTTTTCCTTCGAAATGTTCACTTCATCTTCATCATCACTATCATCAGTTTGGCTGTCTTTGAGATCCACGAAGTTCATATCATAAACTTTCGAAGTTGAGGGTATATCAGTTTCATTTTCAACCATCAAATCCTTAACTTTTTTCTTTTCCTTTTGATGTTGAAGCAACATTAACAACAGACAACTGAGAACAATCAACATCTTCAAGTTCACTAATTTCACTAATATTGTCAGAATTATCTTCAATATCAGCAAAATTAGATTGAGAATCAGATGCGGAATTCTCAGTCTTTTTCAAAATTTGAATTTGTTCAGATTTAGTCAAAGTATCATTCACTATGTTAACTAATTCATTTGCATCAAGACATTCATCAATTTTGACAATTCCATATTTATATCTATCATCAGGGACTCTGTCAAAATCAGCTATTATTTGCTCACAATCATACGAAATATTATCTACCTTGGCTCTTTCGAATGCTAGGAAAGGTAGTAATTTTCTATGTTGCTCTTTACTTATATCACATGAATGATGTAAATCAGTTAATTTGCTATAAAGTCGTTTAGCAGAATTACAATAGATGTTTCTTTGTGCTAGCAAAAGTTTAACATCACTCGATAACCTATCCCTATCACACATTATATTTGGCATTTGTAATTCCAAACATTCAATTTTGCTTATTTTCATGTCTAATCTCTTTTTGACCTCTAACAACTCCATTGACAACTTGTTGGCCTCACTGCTAGCAGACACAACAATTGAATCAAAATAAGTAACCGTCTCATCAAAAGAAATTAGTTCAGAATCATAAGCATGTGTAGGAATATTAAAAGATTCGAGAATTTTACGTACCTTTGTTGTCATTGGAGATTTGTCAGCTGCTTTGGATACGAAGCATCGTCCCCTCACTTCGAATTCCTCATCATCTGAGTCCTCCTCCATTTTCGCATACAACGCCCCATGCGTTGGATTCCTCATTTCCTCATCGTCTGACCCGGATGACCAGATTTGATAAGTTCCATCTTCATCCTCATGCTCACCCTTTGCAACCAATGTCAAATTCTTTGCTTTAGCACAAACCACCTCAAGCTTTTCTGCATAGTATGCCTCATCTTTGACTTTATTCTTCCTCTCATCCTTCTTTCGAAGCATACAATCATTTGTAAGATGATTCGCACCGTTGCAATAATGACAATCTATTCCTGCATCACCTTTCAGCTTCTTCTCACCCTTTCCATCAGCTATCTTCGAATCTTGCTTCTCAACTTTCTTTTTCTCCTCAACAACATTTTTACTCACAGAATTTCCTTTCAGCTCAGCAAGCTTAGTCTTCGAATTGAACGACTTTTTGAAAAATTTCTTGACACGATTATTCGAGTAAAATGCTATTGCTTCATCATCATAATTCATGATGAATCCTTCTTCTTCCTCAGAATCACCATTTTCAGCTTCTTTCTCAGAAATCTTTGATACAAGAGCTAATTGACCTCCCAAATTCAACTTCGATTCCTCAGCAATTTCATTTACCTCAATTTCGTGTGTTTTCAATTGATTGTACAAATCATTGAGAGTTGATGTATCAAAACTTTGCTGATTCTTCACCATCATACTCACACTTCTCCATTCTTTTCGAAGCCCCATTACAAAGATGAGATTGAATTCCATTGAAGTTCTGGTAATTCCATAGCGATTGCACCGATAGATTAACTCGTTCAGACGATCATAGTAAACTTCAATTGTTTCTCCTTCTTTTTGTTTGAAATCTTTCAACTCAACCAAACACTGTTTAACTGAATTGATTTTTGTCTTCTCACTTCCTTGAAATTTATCTTTCAGATTGTTCCAGACTTCCTTTGCAGTTGTACAACTCCTAACGTAATTGTACACAACTGGAGGTAATGCACCTCGCAGTTCCCTCATACACCTCTTCTCCAGTTTCTTCAGACGATCAGTTTGATTATCAACTCCAGAATTTGTAGAAGATGATCCAATTGGTTGAACATTCACTGGAACATTGACATTTCCAGTGATACATGACCATAATTCTTCATCCAGACCATTCAGATAATCCTGCATACGATCAGCCCATTGATCATAGTATTCAGGGATTAGCATTGGAATTTTGGTTGATGAACCTAGCAGATGAGAAAACGAGGTCATCGAATTGAGATTGAAACTCGCCATTATTGTACGGAAGAAGATTTTGAGAGGTTTGAAAAGATTTGAGAATTTGAAAACAAACTAGATGAATCAAATCGAATTGATGAGAATAACACTCGATTCAACAATTCAAATGCAGAATCAAATCACAGACTAAGATCTAGACAATTTTTCACTTTCAAAAAGTGCGGAAACTTTTGAATCAAAAAGTTGATTCAAAAACTTTTTGAACAACGTGAAAATCAGATCAGAGATATGATTCCTGCTCTGATACCAATTGATGAACCAATGAATCGAGTAATGAATTAATCAAAGTATGAATTCAAGTAAGAATATGAGATTTGAACACACGATGTAAATATGATCTTGTTATGCTCTATTATGCTTTCGAATTCTTTACAGAGAATAGTAGACAAGTCTGTAAAAGTTCTTTTTTTAACTCTAGTAAATAACCCTATTTATAGGGAACTGAAAGCATACAAAAAATATACTAAGGCATTGACTCTAAAGCTTCGAATAAAAGCGCCCTAGTAAAATACATTACAAAATATTCGAAGAGTCCAAAACATACTTCGACTACTTACAACAATTCGACCCTTACAGGATCAAACCCTAAAATTTAGGGTTTTAGAACCAGCATAGGTATGCTGAGCGTACGCCTGGTACGCTGGGCGTACCTGCATGGCTTCCGCGTTCCAGTATCTTGAGTACGCTAAGCGTACATGGCAAGGTACGCTCCGCATACGGTGCTTTCTCAGCCCAATTACAAGGGCCCAAAGGTCTAAGCCCAATCTTATAAAACCATTAACCTTATATAAATAAAAATTAGTACCTTATAAATCTCGGATGTTACACATGGTACCAATTTTCAAAAGAAAATTATTTTTAAAGGTTCTACATAAAAACTAGTTTTTTTTATATAATTTGACGCGATTCAAATTTAATAACCGGTATTAAGTTTGAGTGTATTTGAACCTTTTATATCTTTAATAAAAATTAATTTTATTACTTATATATTTGGAGTTTGTAATAAGTTATAAAAAAAATCACAATTTTAAAACTTATATTTGAGTATTTCAAAATTTGACGTTAATGACGTTTTTATAAAACCGGATTTTATTTTAAACCAATAACTTGTTACATCTTATGTCCACATTATAAATTTTAAAAATCAAACTTCATGTGATGTTTATTTTGTCCAAAGTTATTGTAGCATGTGAAAAACTAATTTATCAACCACATATAATAATTGCATAAAATAAACAACACAACATGCTTAAAATTATATGTGCATAAACATAGCCAACTAATGACATTTTTTTTTGTGAGCCAACACAAAAAAAATGCTAAGTCTATTCCTAAAGGGACATTTTAAGGGACCAAAAATCTTCTTGTAATGTTGTTGTAGAAGCTCCTACTTGAGAAAACACCCAATTGCTTGCAAAAGATTGGAAAAGCTTCTTGAAAGCAATATTTCAGCAACTATCCTTAAAAGTCCAACAACCCTTAAGAAACAGCATTAGTGACACTTCTTAGAAACTGTTACTAACTTTCAGCATATTTCTAAATCACAGAATTTGCTCTTTGGCCTTCAAATAATGGCTCCAACTTCATTTCTTGTTACATTTTTGTACAAATAAATTAATTCTAAAAACTAATCTATTACTTACAAAAATAAATCAAGAAAACTAATCTATTTAATTTATTACATACCATATGAATAAATAACTTATTACAACCATTTTTATAAAAAACCAACACAACAACACAACAAACACAATGGTCATTGGCTAGTTTATGCACATCATACATATCAACATACACATTAAACAACCTGTAATTCCGGCAGATTCGAGCAAGTCAATTTAGAGACAATAAACGTCAAAAACGACTTTTTGATAGAAGATTATTTAGAATAAATATTCTTAACCAAGTTTTATTATATGTCACAAGGGTTCCGTACATATAAAGAACGCTGAAGTCCGAGTTATAACGAAGAAGTTATGACCCGTCGAAGTTTTACGGCTAAACCGACACGACACCGTGTAACGTAAAAAGTGAATTTTTGATAAATTACTTTTTAGCCTTAGAAATATAAATGAAAGTCTACTTTATATGTTAAACCAAAAGCGTTCATAAAAGGAACGTCAAAATCTGACTTCGTATGAGGAAGTTATGATTTTTCTAAGATTGAACATCGCAGTGCACAACCCGGAAATCTAATTTTAGATCGATCGATTTTTATCCAACACAACCTAAGTGATAATTGAAGATCTCATTAATAGGATTTCAACGATAAAAAGACAGCCGAAAACGGATTGCGTATGTAGAAGTTATGAATTTTACACGACCGTTAACAATATAATCTTCTCGTACTGTTAAATTCAAAATTGGTCGAGAATTAGCCGACGGAGTCAAAATAAGAGTTGTAGATCTTGTCAATAACTACGCGTGGATATAAAGAACGTCAAAAAATGGAGCTCGTATGCAAAAGTTACGGATTTTAGAAGATAATTAGTTTTTGGAATAACCAGCAGGCGACATGTGGCGCGATCTGAGCCATTGCTTCCTCACCACGGCTTGGCACCAGATGGTGACACCTGGCCACGAACGCCCTGCATTCAGCAAAGGAACGTCCCGCATTCGAACCGGACTCATTCTATAAATAGAGGCGCAAATCACCCAAAAAACGCACACCTTTCCCATTCTTTCTCTCTCAAACATCTCTCTAAACCCCTCCCAACCTTTAGCACTTCCCGCGTGCTAGAGGCGAGTCCCGGAGCGCCAGAATTCTCGAAGAAGAAGAGCTTTTGGCTCGGAAGTTCTGCCCCCGTAGAGCCCGGTTCCTAGCTAAACCTCCCGGTAAGTGAGTTATGCTTACCCTACTTTACGTATAGCTTATGTTTAGGTTCAGTATCGTTATTATGAACTTATAAACAATATATATATATATATATATATATATATATATATATATATTATAAAATATAATATACAAAGTGTTATGATAATATATTTTAACTACTCGTGGTACGGGGAATCTGGTTTGAAGGGCCGCATAGGGTTGTTGGATTTTAGAAGTGCTATAATGCCAAAATGGACCGGCCCTCCGGTGTTTCATGTATGCCCCCTGTCTGTACATAGTGGTTGAAAAGTATTGTTTAATACTTATAAAACAATATCGCTCGTAAATAGTCTCTATAAATATTAGACTAAAATCTAGCGGTAATGATACTAGGTTTCGTCGAAGGAAAATGGAATTGTTAGAAGCGAAGCGCTGCTCGAGTTTGGAATCATCACTTTAACAAGTGAGTGCATAGTTACTTTCATCTTACACATAGATATGAAATATTTAATATAAATTACTTGCTATGTGTGCATATTATCTGTGTTCTTGATATCTATGTTGGATGAACAAAATATACACGTTTTATTTGATTTAAACTGTATATGTATTTTATACCTATAAAAATATTTGGTAAAGATGAGTAGATGAAAGATGAGAGATGAAAGATGATATAGATGAACATTGGCAGTTATGGACTTAGTGTCTGATAGATAAACCCTGACAACTATGGACTTAGTGCCAAATAGATAAACCCCGATAACTATGGACTTAGTGCCTTACAAATGAACACTGGCAGCTATGGACTTAGTGCCTTACAAATGAACGTTGGCAGCTATGGATTTAGTGCCCTATAAATGGATAATGGCAGTTATGGACTTAGTGTATAATAGATAACATCGGCCATTATGGACTTAGTGCATGTTATATAAACCCTGGCATCGATGGACTTTGTGTCTATTCCTTAGGACATTCCTTAGAAAAGAATGAGTATATGATATATGATTCTTAGGGTAGATACTTAAGAAATAAAGAAGATAATGGGGATGGGTAATTGGGTTAATTGTTTGAGGATGAGACATAATAACTTTATTATTGTGGGTTGAAAACCGTATGTACTCACCAGGTTTCCCAATCTGACCCACTCAGTTTATTTGTATCACAAGTGTCGATACGAAGCTACATTACACTGAGAGATTAAAGGAGATGTAAATCACTAGTGTAAATGAATGTAAGGTCTGTTTATGCTTATGTTTCTATATTGACGATGACATCCCATAGTTTTAATATAAACAAAATACATTTCTTCGGAAATGCTTTGACAATATATTTATCATGTTTTCTGGGAACAAATTCCGCAATATTATTCTTTAAAAATGAATACTTTGATTTTCAAATATGCATAAATAAAACTTTTAAAATGACCAAGAACTTGGGGATGTCACACAACCTTTGTTTTTCTAAGACAACTTTAAATGACAAATGATGCATGAAAACTTTTGTCATATAAAATAATTATTATAAATATGTCATAGAAAATATGTATGAACTTGTTTTCATACAAAAGCAAGTTATCCATATTCTCCAAAAAATAAGACTTCCAAAAATCAAACCAAACTTGTAAGGTGGCTCTGATACCAATTGTTGGGTTTTTATTTAAAAAATAGTTTCAAAAACATGATTTTTAGCAATGGAAGACTTGATCGTTTTTTAATAACATAAGCAAGTTAAACCCACCAAAGATCGTCCTGCAAAGTTTAGAAAGAAAACAAACACAACCTTTGTAGTTCTTTGGATCCTATTGGGAGACTTGGAAGTTGATGGAGAAAGTAGAACCTTTGAGACACCAGCAAGTTGTCAAATTGATTTAAGATGCTAGTCTTGTAAGAAAAGTCTTACCTCTTAAGCTTGAAGTTCATAACCAAAGTATGAACTTCAAGAGAGTATAAAAACAAGTAATATCTTCAAGAGATAATAAAAAATGAGAGAACATGCATCATAAGATGCATGTTACGGTTTTGGTGGGAGAAAAGAAGCTCCCCAAAGTGAAATCATTTCTCACATACACACACACACACACACACACACACACACATATATATATATATATATATATATATATATATAGCATGCACAATACCCATGTTTATTATTACTTTTGATTAAATAAGTCAAAAACTCATGCTTCTTAAAACAAGCCATACTCTTATTTAAATATTCAAAAAGTCATACTCTTATTTAAATAATAAAAGAACCATTCTCTCATTTAAATAAAAAAAACCATACTCTTCCTTTTTTACTTTTATTTTATAAAATAATAAAATGAAGAAGACAAAACCTTTATATTTTATAAACCAAGTTTATAAAATATAAACTTTAACTTTTTGGTAAAAGACAAAAGAATTTGTCTAGTCCAAAATGTTGTGCATGACTTATTAATTCATACCATATGAATTATATATAATGTTATTTGCAAATGAAAATTATTATTTCCTAGCAATAAATAATTTCCAATTTAATTATAAGAGTTTATTGAATATTTATTAAAACTAATTTCTAATAAATAATCAATTGTATCAAGTTGTTGTTAGTGTGATCCATTAGTATCATATGTTAATTAACAATATCACTATAATATGATTCTTGAACATACGAGATCTTTCAGCTTAAACACCTTAATCAAACAAATATATGTATTCATATATGAATAAACTTATTCATAGATGAATATACATATCCATATATGTATTCATATATGAATATGACCTGTTCTGTCGGCCCGGTACGCTGGAGCTCTTAAGCGGCAGATTCGAAATGAGTGATAGTGACAATAGTTATGTGAGGTTGAACGTATTCACATTACCAATAAATATATTTTCTTATACATTTTTTTTCTCACGCATTGTTTTTCACTCATTTCCATTCTTATAGAAAACGATTATCAATAACACATTGTGACAACGTTCTGACATAATGAGATTCATAAAATGTCTATAATACCATTATACACGATTTAATTAGTGAGGATGTGTGATAGTGAAATTAGTTATGTGAGGATGAACATATTCACATTACCTAAACAACATATTTTCTTAGTCATTCTCACATAATAGCACTAGAATGACATTGTCCACACATCCACACAATAGATGTCCATCCATATTTGAACCTAGCTATATATATATATATATATATATATATATATATATATATATATACACACACACACACACAGAGAGAGAAAGAGAGGTAAGTTTAATTGAAAAAATAAAAAAGATTGAGAATGGGAGAATCATTCTCAGCTAATCATTTATTTTTGCCACAAAACACTCCGATGTACTGACGCGATGAAGGATGGGTAATATTCATATATTAAAATGGTTTTTTTATATTTACAAAGAAATGATTTGATCTCCTCAAATCAAATTAATCAGTTTAATCGTGTATTTGGAATAGAGTGGTATTTAGAGCATTAGGTATGGGTCACGTTATAACGCCCAACTTATATGCCACATGAACGATAACACCACCATAACACCAAGGGGGAAATGATGTTTACAATGTTATAACATGTTAAAACATGTTAAGAGGTGGAGAGAGAAAAGGAAAAATAGGAAGAAAAAGGATTTGATTCGTTTGCTCCCCCGTTGCAAAATGTCATAATGCAAACGAGATATGTCATAAAACCAATGGGGAAATGGCATTCATGTTGTTATGACCGCATTATGGAGGTGCCACATAGGCAAAAACGTTGTTGTTTGTACCCATAATGTATGCTCTTAGAGAATTACCCTATTTTTTGAAGTGAAAGATATACATTGAAATGTATGGGAAAATTACCCTACCCCAACATATGTTGAGGTGTATGTGAAAGGGTTAATGACCTAGGAGGGTAATAAGGTTTTAACTTTGTCCACATTAGGTCCCTAAGGTTTTTTTTTTTGTACATATTCCACCAACATGGTTGTTATAACCGTTTAAAAAAGGTAATAAGGTTTTAATTTTGTCTACATTAGGTCCATAAGGTCTTTTTTATACATATTACACCAACATGGTTGCTATAATCGTTTAAAGAGAGGGTAATAAGGTTATAATTTTGTCCACATCAGGTCCTTATTTTTAAAAGTTTTTTTAAAAATTTTCCAAATATACCCTTTAATTAATTAAGAAAACATATTGTTTTAAATGCCCTTTTATGTCTTTATATAAATTTCAGATAGCTTATAAGTCAGTATCAAAGTAAAAAAAGAATATCCCCAACAAGTAATGAGGTATCCCCGATAAGTAAATCGGGATACCCCAGTGGCGAAACCATTACTTATCGGAGATACCCCATTACTTTTTGGAGATACTCTTTTACTTTGATCCTGGCTCCACCACGATCTTATAAGCTATCTGAAATTTATATAATGAGATAAAAGGGCATTTAAAAATATGTTTTCTTAATTAATTAAGGAGTATATTTGGAAAAAAAAATTTAAAAAACTTTTAAAAAACTAGTCTAAGTAGCTTTTTAAAATGCTAGCTTATAAACTACTTTTTGACTTATCAAACATGACAACTTAAAAAAGATCGAAAAATAAACTAGCTTATCAGCTAGATATGGCACGCCAAACATAGCCTTAATCATTAAGACTTTGATTATTAATAGTTTTTTTTTCTTTTTTTTTTTTGTAAAAATGACAATTGTTATGTAATTTTTCTATTGAAATCGTGGTTGTGGTGAATGAGCGACTAAAATGAGAAGATGAAATGATGAAGCCATCTAACTAGATATTAATATAAATTGTAAAAGAGTTAGATAAATGATAAAAATAGGGACCTAACGTGGACAAAATTAAAACCTTATTACCCCTCTTTAAACGGTTATAACAACCATGTTGGTGTAATATTATAAAAAGACCTTAAGGACCTAATGTGAACAAAATTAAAACGATATTATCTTTTTTAAATAATTATTACAACCATATTGGTGTAAAAAAAAAAAGAAAAAAAAAAAAAAAAAAAAAAAAAAAAAAACCTTAAAAACCTAATATAAACAAAATTAAAACGTTATTACCTCCTAAATCATTAACCAGTATGGAAAATTACCCTACTCCGGCTTCCTGCTGGTATTTTTAATATTAATAAATATTCAGCCGTTCAAAAAAATAAGAAAAGTTGTTTGGGAAAATTACAAGTGTATGTATTTATTTAATCATAAATCAGATACGATATTCAGAAAAGGTGATTAGACGGATGGTAGACTGATAGTGTATGATGTTTCCTTCTGCTTACTTTTCTGAATGCTTTCAGCAAGCTTCTCTATTTTTTTTCTTTGTTACTTCGTTTCTTGAAATGACAATTCTTGTTTAATGACCAAATTGTCCTCTTACAATAATTTTATAATAAAAAATTAAGAAATAATAATTATGGTTTCAAAATAAATACAATAGTTTTATGCCGTTTAAGCCGTAAGGTACGGTAAGAAGCATTTCATTTTTATCTGTTTAATTTGGCTAAAGTAAATCGAATCTCATTTATATATTAAGTAAATAACCATAATAACTATTTTTTTAAAAACATTATAAGAAATAACCACAAAAATAGAAAATGATCCAAACAGCCATAATCTTTGAAGATGACCATCTCCAAACAAGTTTTTTTTTCTGCTAAAAATGACGGCAGCTGGCTTTTTTTTTTTTTTTTTTTTTTTTTTTTTGAAAATATGTATTGCCTTATCATTTTTCTTGTTGAAAAACATGTATCGTGTAGGTAGATTTTCATGTATTACATATATGAATCCTATTTTGAATCTTCCTAATTCTTTATACGAACTCCCTCCGTTTGGGGTAATTTTTCATTGGGTTTAATTTAGTAAAGGATATATATATATATATATATATATATATATATATATATATATATATATATATATATATATATATATATATATATATATATATATATATATATTGTTTATTTTTCATTGGGTTTAACCCAACTTTAAACATTTATAACTCTTTTGTATGAACTTCGTGTATAGTGTTTATTTTCATTGTGCTCTATATATCAAAGACTATCAATAAACATAACATTTTAATTTTCAAGGACCTAAAGTCATATTTTGTAAGCTCCTAGATATAATGGTTGTGTTGTTTTTAAAAAATTCAAATAAAAGTGGATAACACTTCTTTCATTAGGCATAATAGTGAATCTCATATAAAAATACATGTACACTAATGATATATAAATATTTAAGTTAAAGAAGGGGTAACATCGCTAATATGTCGTTTGGTAACTTTTATTGAGGAGCAGGCAACAGATGGTTCAATGTTTCAGTTCGGTATACAGCTCGATAGACAACAAAAATCAAATTAAAGTTAATAAGATTGTGAATCTGTGACATGTTAAACGATCACATCGATGTTATCGTGTGCCCACATAGTACACCACTTTTTTTTTGTACATTTTCCACATCTACAATCTACAAATCTAGTGATCAATATTTACAGATGTAATTTGTAAATAATCTGTAGCTTTAAAGTTGAAGCTTTACATCTATCTTGCCTGTCAGGCTCAACACTTATGCATCTTCCTAAAAAGCTTGGTCTCAATATAAGTTGTGAGATTACCATATACTTCCCCTAATGGAGAAAAAATTATTGTCATATAATGCTTAAAATTAATGAAATATCCTTAAATATAGACAAGTATTTTCTAAATATCTATTTACTTAAGTTGAATCGATTCATGAACACTTGTTGCATTGACCCATGGACAAATTCTATGACGGACGTTATCTGTAAATCATGTATCCCAGTCAATAACCTTTTCATGACATGAGAAATATCAATTGAAAAAACATTAAAAAAGACTTACAAGATAAAAAAAAAAAAAAAAAAGTCATTGCCTGCACAAGTCAGTAACCTTTTCATGACAAGAGGAATATCAATTGAAAAAACATTAAAAAAAGACTCTGGAGGAAAAAATAAGTCGCCATTTCACAATAGCAATATTGCACAGGCAAGCAAGTGTATTTTCGTTGCCAATTGCTTTTTAAATACTATCTAAAGATAGGTTGTTCGTGATACGGTTTGGTGGGGTTTAAAGCAAAAACCGCACTGCATATGTGGTTTGACTTTTGTGGAAACCGCTAACCGCACCACGAAAGCTCTAAACCGCGCAATGCAGTGAGGTTTAATGTGGGCGGCTTTCACGGTTTGCATGCGGTTTATGCGGTTAGATAAATTATTTCAATTTAGAACTCTTGTTGGTAATTATTAATTTAAAAAAGCTTTTAAATTTTACTAATTATATTACATACCTTTTAAGAGGCTAATAAATATCGGAAACAAAAAAGTCACATAATGTTTTTGTAAGTTTGTTCCAGTTTATGAAATTTAATAATATGGTATCATGTTTCGGGTTTCGAGTTTTCGTTAATTGGTTATATATATATATATATATATATATATATATATATATATATATATATATATATATATATATATATAATATAGGTTAATGTGTTTCTTATATTTATTGTGTGCTACAATGCACCAATAGTAATTTAATAAATTAAATAATTATTTAATTAAATAAAGATATATATTAAATGATTTCTATAAATATATGTATATTAAATGATATCCATAATTATAATTCTCTTTCTAAACTAATTAAATTCGTCATTAATGTCAGCAATAACATTCTTTCGGAATGAATTCCCATCTAGGTTTTTTTGTATGGGTTCGTTTTTTTGTTTCAGGACTTACTCACTTAAAATACAATAAAGTTGCATGAAATATGAAGAACGAGAGTGTATTCTACTAGAATACACTCTTATTCTTGTAGATACGAATTTATTCTGAAAGAATATTATTGTTGACATTAATGAAGAATTTAATTAGTTTCCATAAAAAAGAATTATAAGTATGGATATCATTTAATATACATATAATTTGTACTAAATTCTTATTAGTGAATTCTAGCATACAATAGATATGAAAAACATTTGAACCTATCTCTCTCTCTCTCTCTCTCTCTCTCTATATATATATATATATATATATATATATATATATATATATAGAGAGAGAGAGAGAGAGAGAGAGAAAGAGAGGGAGAGAGAGCTAGGTTCAAATGTGGATTGACATCTATTGTGCGAACGTGTGGACAGTGTTATTCTGTGAAAATGACAAAGAAAATATGTTGTGTGATAATATGAATACGTTCAGTCATACATAACTATTGTCATTATCATACATTCTCGCTAATTAAATCGTCTATGACGTTATTATAGACTTTTTATTATTATTCTCATTATGTCAGAATGTTTATTAAGTCGTATTCTGTAAGAATGAAAATGAGTGAAAAACAATGCGTGAGAACAAAATGAATAATAGTTAGTGAGAATGCATGAAAATGACGATAGTTGGGTGAGGTTGAACATATTCACATTACTAAACAACTTATTCTCTTAGTAACTCTCATAGAATAACACTATCCACACGTTCGCACAATAGTTGTCCATCCACATTATAACTTAGTCTGGTATATATATATATATATATATATATATATATATATATATATATATATATATATATATGTATGTATATGTATATATTATTAATGCAATGTGGTGCGGTTTGAACTGCGGTTTTGTAACTGTAAACTCCACCGCAAAGTACGGTTTGCCAAAATTACGAACCGCAAACTGCGCTCTGAAATTCTAAATCGTATAATGCAGTGCGGTTTGGTGCGGTGTGGACGGTTTGTGCGTTTTACGCAGTTTTTTTCTCACCCGTATCTAAAGATAACTGAAAATCAGACATGTTATAATTTCTGCATGTCTGCCAATACAATCGTTCCACTTTGGTATTACGACCAATTATAGCCTATAAATTCTGACCGACATTCATACAACAATACTCATGATATGAATTCGGTTAGACAATACTTAATTAGGGATAATTCTATGCAATTTGACATATTGCTTATGAATGCAACTTCCCTACCGCCCCCAATGCAACTTCACTCTTTATAATTCCCAAACCAAACGCTAACAATACTTTGTCGTGGTTTCCATCCAAGGCAACTGTTATTAGCATCTACCCTATGTAGCTCCTATTTAACGAATATATTTCATATGTGTTATTCACATGTGTATAAATAGTCAACACAAGTCACATCTATACTAAAGAATCGCTCTAGTCTAAACCTAAAATCCGGAGTCACCAAGTCAAGGCAACATGCAAGGGCTTGTTCAAAAGGATCTTGACCAATTCCTTCAGATATACATCTATCTTGACATATATAGCTTGCATTTATCATAAGATTGGTTGTCAAATAAATTCCAAAATCCTATCCAACTGGATTTTTGGTAATGTAATCCTTATTCAAGAAGTTGATTCCATATTTGTACACCATATTCAAATATTTGAATTTGGTTTTAAATCATTATTCCTATACTGGATTCACAGTTTTCATGACTTTTCCTTTTAAATAGAAAACATATAAAATGTTCCACATTTAATCAAGTCAGAACAATCTTATGAAATTTGTGTAAACAATCATAAACCATCGACTTAAACATTTAAAAGAATGTTCTCTTTTGATCCCATGAATAGTAGCAATGGCTCGATATTCATGATCAAAATTTATTCTCTATGCTTTGATCCTCTTACGAGCGACACATCATTTTAGACTTATATTTTTGCAATGACGTGTCGGTTAACCACACACGTTTCATCATTAAAATATAAACAATATGTGTATTTTCATGGGTAACACATGACTCACGTTTTTAGACATATAAAACGAGAATTTTGTTTTATTACTTGATTCATTCTTTTAATTTTGAAAAACAAAATCCAATCGAACCCGTTCGGTAACTCCACTCTCAAAATACAAAAGGCGGTGGGGTAGGTAAGCATGAAGCATATTAAAAACAGACCTTATTAGGAATCATAGAGATCTCCTTAAACCAGTATTAGAGTGGGTGTGTCTAGTCTTGATTCGACGATAATATTTTTAATTAACATGTGAGAACACATGTGGTATAATCGTAATATTTATAGTAAATTATACCATATACTAAATTTAAACTTTTTCAGTTTATAATCTTATATTTCTAATTTAATTCTCTTATTAAATAAAGTTCAAGATAAATATTCAAATTTTAATTCAAGTTTAAATAATAATCAAATTTAATTAATTAAATATTCTAATTTAACTACAATTAAATAATATTTCAAATTAATCTCAAAATTCGAATATTCAGATTTAAACAATTAAAATACTATTCAAGATAAATATTCAAGTTTTATTCAAGTTTAAATAATATTCAAATTTAAACTCTAATTAAATAATATTCTAAACTAGTCTCCTTATTTGAATATTCAGATTTAAACAATAAAAACAATATTTTAATCAAAAGGTTTATTCTAAAAATTCAAAAAATACCAAAAATCCAAAAATCTAGAAAAAGCTTGGCTACAAGCCACATAGGGAAGAACGCGTCACGTAATGCCCAACTTCAAAAATTACGATTTTGATTTTAAAAAGTAGAGCAAAAAACTAAAACTCATTGGCTCTGATACCACTGTTAGGGATTTATTACATCAAGTACACTATCTACAGCTAGAAAAATAATCAAAAGATTTACCTTAGTATACATACATCCTAGAATCTAGGTTCTATAAGTTTTAGCAACGAACTTTAAAATCAAACTAAAAGAAGGATAGGTTACATACCTCTTGATCCTTAGATCATATGATGGACATCTCTTGCAAAGGATGAACAACCCAAATGAGAACCCATCTAATATAGTTAGGCCCAAGACTCCAAAAGCAAACAAGGAATAAACCTAATTAATTAGGGTTAGGTCAAAAATAATTAACCCTTTAGAAAAGGGTTGTATTTTCATCCATGGAGAGAGAAAGAGAGAGAGAGAGAGAGAGAGAGAGAGAGAGAGAGAGAGGAGAGAGATGCGAATGAAATTAGAGAGTAAAAATCTTCTAAGGTTTGATCCCTAGCACCCTATTTATAGGCAGCTGATTAATCCTTAAGCAATTCAAATTCCTAAAGGATAATCCTTACCTTGTTTGAAACCCGCCTTAATCTAGAATATCCTTCTAGATTTTGTTCCATCCTTCTTTCATGGAGAGTTCTAGAATATTTCAATTAATCCAGATGATTTAATTAATATTTAACTCCTTTAATTAATTAAAAGCAATTTAATTAGTTACCAAAATAATTTCTAATTAATTTATGAATTCATTAATAAATTAACAACTTATTTTCTCCATTTTCTTAATGTTATTTGTATCATGAGGCCAACTCAAAAGGACCATGTTAATATTTAGAAATATTACCAACTAGTTAATGACATTGGATACTAGTTCTAACACTTCCACCAAACCGTCTTCCACTTTTTGTAACACCCGTTTTCCAGATTGGTTTAGCATAAGACTTAACAGGATCAAAGATGAAAATTTTGGGAAAAACTCCATGCCACAAAGTGGTGTATAGATTCCCACGACGTGACATGAGTTAAATGGAATACGTCTATCTGATGAGTACAACGATGTATAAGTAAGATGGCCATGTCGTGGCAACTGTTTTGACCCAAGCCCATTGATTTTAGGGTTTTTTCTCATATTTAAGCATCATACCCCAGAGATTAGAGCATCATCCTCAGCCTCCATCAATCTTAAACCTCGAAACCCTAACCCTAATTCCCTATTGGTGATTCTTGGCTCATTTTGGTACTTTTGGTACCTTGAAGAAGAAGAAGAAGAAGAAGAAGAAGAAGAAGAAGAATAAGAAGGTGTTCTAGTGTGTTGATCCAACAAGGAAACCTCATCATTATTCTCTTGTGTATATTCTAGACCTTTGTAAATGTTCAAGATCCAAGCTTTAAGTTCCATGCATCAAAATCTATGTTTCTTGTCCCTTTTCTTCATGATTGTGGAAGTTTAAAGGAATGGTTTTAATAAAGTTGGTGACTTTATGGATCATTGAGGTCCCTTTGAGGTCATATGTTGTAGATCTAGAGTTTGTTGGAGTTTTTAGTCCCATGAATAAGTTTGAGTTCCTTTCTCCCATATTTTGACCTAAAATGGAAGAGATATGCATCGGACATGCATGTCCATAAAGCACCATTTTTATGATCCATTAGGTATAGGAAAGTCTTCTAGAAAATGTGGATGAGTGACTTTGGTGATTAAGAGCTTAATGGATAACTCATGCTTGATGAGATCATTAATGGATAAGTTATGCTTCATGAGATCATTTCATAGTATCTATACTGATTCCATAGTACGACTTTTATGAACTCAACTTTAATTTTTCCTACAGTGTCTAGTCCGTACATTGGAGGTTGCGGATTATGCATATCTTCAACAAATTTGTTCTTAAATTTTTTCTCTACGGTGTGTTTATTCAAAGGAAAATGGCTTATGAGGGTAATCATCTTTGTCACTTTGTTTGTATTTAGACAACTTCTTTATTTTTATACACATTTGACCATTTAACTTGTAACATCCCAAAAATCCAGGGTAAAAATTTCCTTTTTATTATAGTCAAAACACTAATGTAACTTATCCAAACATTTAGAAAACATTCCAAAATAAAACAATTATTAGAGTTCATTCCCAAAATCTCGTGTTGCGGAAAACACGGGTGTATGCGCTGCGATCAAGCCGGACCATTCCCTTTCGAACCAAAAGTACCTGAAACCATAAACCACAACTATAAGCACAAAGCTTAGTGAGTTCCCCAAATACCACATACCATACATATCAAACAAGCCATACATAACATACATATCCAGTCCATCAATGAAAGTGCTATGTGTCATCCATAGTCTTGCCATTATGTTACGAGCCGCCTCGTGGTCTTCCTTGCCAGGCCGGGGGCCACAAAACTAGGTCTTACAGACAAGTGCCAGGAGCCACCTCCTAGTCTTCCATGTAAGCATCACAAAGATAACTAGCATACAATTCTACCATTACTAACCAATTAACTTCCAGAGTTCAGACTCTGGTCCTGCATACAGATTGCCAAGGGCCACCCCTTGGTATTCCTATAATAAACAAACCAAATGGGTCGGCATTGGTGCCTTCGACCCATAGAACAGTGAGGAGACTCACCTCGCACTGTTGAAGTCCCGCGGATAAAACTATGGTTGCTGGCTGACAGATCTCCGAACTGTCAACATCAAAACAACATCCAATTAATAATTGAGTTCCAATACATAACTATAACTCCATACTTGGGGTAAAGAGACCATTTTACCCCTAACCTACCTTGGTCCAAGACCAAAGCCCAAACTCACACTCTGAAGGCCCAAAAGCCACATAAAATGATAACTAAGGTTAGTGTTCCACACTTAACCCCTTAAGGACTTTGTCCATTAATTCCAATATTGCATTAAGTTAATTGTAGAGAATTATTAAGTATTATTTTGAGTTTAATTAATAGTTTTAATATGGGTCCCGACCAACTCCAAACTAGGGTTTTCTTAACATTAAGGTTTTCTAAACCCTAATTAGGTTTTCTAACTCCTTAAGTTAGGTGATTAGGGAATTAATTAAATATATATTTTTTTAATAAATCGGGCACCACCCACTGCCACCTCAGGCAGTGGTGGTCTGCAGCGGCAACCACCATTCTTATGGAGGGAGTTATAAGTTTTAGGTCCAAACACGCACACACACATAAGCACACAACCACCCAAGGTGGCGGCAGAACGGCGGCATGAGGTGGCAGCCACCACCTCATGGTGGTCGTGGTGGTTCTTCTTCGAGTTTTCCGGCTGGGAAACGCCCATACAACCCCATACCAAATAAAACACGCACACACATAAACACCATATCACACACAACCACCTCTTACAGTGGCTGGTGGTGGCAGAAGAAGACAACATGGCGACAACCACCATGGTTGGTTGTCATGGTGGTCCTTACGTTTTCTAGCCAACAACACACCCACACACCCGCAATATCGACTGAGACACGCACACACACATCGGCATAGGCTGAAACACGCACACACACACATAACACAACCACTCTTGTGGTGGCATGCGGTGGTCGGAGAGGATATCATCAAAACGTGTCAGCAGTCGGAGCGACGATGGCGAAGGACGTGAGGAACGAAAGAAGAACGAGGAGGTGGAAGGGTTCACCATTACCAGAGAAAGATAGAGGCAACAACGGTCCCAATGTCAGCCTTGATTCATGTCTTCGTCGGCAACAGAACAACATCGGCGGTGCTTAGCTCGATTGGTGGCTCACGGCGACGGTAAGGACTCGGTAGTTTACGATCTCGACGGTGGAGGGAGCGGCGGCTGTAGGTGAGGGGTATAAGGGTGGCGGATGGAGTCATTTAGGGTTAGGGTTTTTAGGTGTAACCATGTTAAATGAGGAAACATGGGGGAGGGAGTGATGGGTTTTAGCCCCGCCTTCACCAATTCAAACTTTTGCCATTTTAACACTTCCAGTCCCTCCATCCCCTTTCTTTTCAAATTAAGCCCATTAATTACCAAACAACCTCTACTTCACAAAATCCTTTACATTTCAAGTCTCAATGTTACAATATAGACCCAGAATTCTGGAATTTATATCATTTAACTCCTTATCGGTAACACTGATAAATTACTAAGGATTTAGGGCTAAAATAAAATAGAATATAAAATACATCTCAGGATTTTAGGGCTTATTATTTATTTATTTATTATTATTATCCTTATTTATTTATTTACTTATTTTATTTTATTTATTTTATCTATAAACGGAATGTTACATAACTTGTTATATGTGGTCACATATTACCATTGTCACCGGCTATAACAGGTGATAATGGTAATATGTGAACACATAACAAGTTAAATGGTTAAATGTGTACAAAAAAGAAAGTTGTATAAATGTGAACAAACCAAAAAGTTAATAATCATGATAAGTCATTTTCCCCACTTTTATTCGTAATTTTAGTTTTCATATATGTTTGTATTATTTTTTTCAAACGTTATTTTAAAATGGAATATTGACTTAAAAGGGTAATATATTTTTCGATTTGTACATATTTGGTCCCTGAGTTTTTTTCGTCCACATTTACCCCTTCAACTTGTTAAACTGTACACATTAAGTCCTTATGACCGGCTACTCCAGGTTAGCCGGTAAAAATGACTTAATAGGGTAGTATATTTCTCACTTTGTACACATTTAGTCCTTAATATATATATATATATATATATATATATATATATATATATATATATATATATATATATATATATATATATATATATATATATATTGCAAAATAAGTCATTTTTGTTTTTGTACTAATTCAATACTTATAAATGATTTTTTTAGATTTTTCTCATGACATCTTACGTGGGACAATCATTAATTAGGTGTTTGGGGCTTTTGATGCTTATGTCCATCACGATCTCGACTACTTGGTTGCTTAAGTCATGTATTTTGAACGTCATAACTTCTTCATACGATCTCAGATTTTAACGATCTTTATATTCATGCATTCGTATTTTAGTCTACTACAACATTCGTTTAGATTACTCATGATAAAAAATAATATATTTTTACTTACGATCTTTATATCCATATGTTTTTTATGAATGCATGTATGATTTTTTTTTAATAAAATCGTAAGTAAAAATATATTACATTTTAACGAGAGTAATCTTAACGAAAGTTGTAGTAGACTCAAAAAACGAACATATGGATATAAAGATCGTTAAAATCAGATATCATATGAAGAAGTTATGATGTTCAGAATACAATACCTAAGCTAAACCATAAGACCTATGCAACCAAGCAGTCGAGATCGCGATGGACATAAACATAAACAACCTAAAGAAATCATTAATAAGTATTGAATGCGTACAAAAACAATAAGGACTTATTTTGAAACAAAAAAATATTAAGGACTAAATGTGTACAAAATGAGAAATATATTACCCAATTAAGTCTCCGCTAACCTGGAGTAATAGGTCATAAGAACTGAATGTGTACAATTTAACAAGTTTAAGGGGTAAATGTGTACGAAAAAAAACTCAGTGACCAAATGTGTATAAATCAAAAAATATATTACCTTTTTAAGTCATTATCCCATTGAAAATATCCATAATTTCCTAAATATTAATTAAATATTAATCAATTCTAAACTTTATGTTTTAATTAATAAATATGTTTTTGTTTTGTGAAATATTTTATATAGCCTCTTATAATTTTTTTCCTTTTGTTTTTAAGCATATACAATATTTTTAAAGTAAATAGTATCTAACAATAAAATTAAATAAATTAAATATATAACAATAAGTATGGAAGGTCTTTTAAAAAAATAAAAAGAAAATATTACTTAGAAAATAAAAAAATAAAAAAGTCTATATAATGTAAATGTTTTAAAATTATTACAACTTTTTAATACTTTTTAATTAGAAGTTGATAAACTTTTAATTTTTTTAATACATCCTTTTAAACTAGTATTTAACGAAAATATTTTAAAATGTTATAAAAAGAATATTAAATTGTCATAGAAAATTTGTGAAACACTTTAAAAATATTGTTAAAAAAAGTTTAGAAATAACTGTATGAAAGTTATAAAAAAATTATATGAAAATGTAAAAAAAAAAGGTTAAAAACTTGTAAGAAAAATTAAGAACATTTATAAAATATTTGGTTTAAAATCACTTGTATTAAAATTATATAAAAATATAAAAATAGTTAAAAAGAAATATAAGCAAAGTTTAAAACATTGTATTACAAAAACCTATAAGAAAACATATCATAAAAATATTGTAAAAAATTATAAAAAGTCTTAAGAAATTTTTTTTTAAAAAAATTGTTTATATTTAGACAACTTTCTTTTTCTGTACACATTTGACCATTTAACTTGTTAAATGTGTTCACATATTATTATTGTCACATGCTATAGCAGATGACAATGATAAATGTAAATATATTTAACAAGTTAAATAGTTAAATGTGCACAAAAAAATTGAATTTGCTTAAACATAAACAAAACGAAAAGGTAATTACCTTGCAAGTCATTTTTGCAAAAGGGCTTTTATGGACTAACTATTCTCCTGCGGACTAAAAATTGAAAATAAAAAATATGTAACTTTAAATACATACTGAGTCAACAAGGACATGCACAATTCGATGAGGCCCCTCTTCGGAGCAGATGATAGTTTTTGAAAAATCCATTTTTTTGTAATTTTTTTTTTACTCTTGTGTTAGTCTTTTTTTGTAATTTTTGAAATTTCTCTACGTTAACGGTTTTACAATTTAATTATTAATATTTTATTATTTTAATAAAACCTCTAATAACCAATGTTCATCAGGGCATCCTTATTTTAACAACATCGATATTATTTTTATATAAATACTTTATTGATCAATATTCTGATCTATATAATATAACCGGAGCTTGAGGTTTTGATTTGGGGGCCAAAAATAGAATATGTATAAAAATTGAAGAACAGGGGAGCCAAAGTCAAAATTTATAGTTTTAAGCATAATATGTAATTATTTTTAATACTTATGGACTAATTAAAGAAAAATAGGGGTGCCACAACCCCCCCCCCCCCCCCCCCCCCCCGGTCCTATATAAGCTCCATCAATGTATATAACATAGCTGGTTTAAGTTTCTTTTACGTTTTAACTATCACATCTTTATGCAACATGTAAAATCGTTCTTTTCGCTGTTCGAGTTAAAAAACTTTATTGATTGTAATACTTATGTTCTTCCGTTGAAATTGGATGAGAAATATTCCAAATTAACTATAATAATATACGTAACTTGTTTTACCACTACAAGAAAAAAGGAAATTAGCGGCAACAATAGTCGTCGGTAAAGAAGTCATCGGTATTGCTCTGTCACTGTTGGTCAAAATCTCTCGGGTAGTACCATATGTCGTCGCTAATGCTCTTGTCGTCGGTAATAGCATATGTCGCCGCTAATGCTATTGTCGCCAATAATTTCTTCTGTGCTGGTAATAACATTTTCTATTTTAAAATTTTTTTAATCAACGATTTTGGGTGCAAAAAAACTGATACTTAACGACATTAAATGCAGAAAAAAATACATAATAACATCCGATTAGGTTCCAAATAGTGTTATAATTAATTTCATACCAAAATAACCAACCAAAGTTTTATAATTCCAACAAGTACCAAAGTCTCATGACAAGTCTAACATATAAAACACAAACTAATTATCCGACTAACCATCATCTTCGTTACCGTCATTTCGTCCTTGATCTTTCCCCGATTGAAAAAACGTATAAAGATCCTCCCTAGATGCTGGGTCGTTGAGCATTTCCCGATGCTTTTCCAACTATATGATAAATAACAACATATATAAACTTATAAGTTAAATTATCCAACATAAACAAAAACTACCAAAGTACATTGCTATTTCTTGCACTTAAATACAAGAAATAGCAAAAGTACATTGCTATTTCTTGCACTTGGGACAAAAACACAATTACCAAATCAACATGCATTTATTGATGTCAAAGTACATTGCTATTTTTAAACTAGGGATAAAAAACCAAAGTGCATTGCTATTTCTTGCACTTAAAACATAAACACAATTTACCAAATCAAGATGCATTTATTGATCATTATATAGATATATGAGATTTTGAAATTAAATAATCTACTTTTTTGTGCTAAAGAACCTTAAATACAAGAAATACCAAAGTACATTGTTATTTCTTGCACTTAAATACAAGAAACACCAAAAGTACATTGCTATTTCTTGTACTTGGGAAAATACACAATTACCAAATCAACATGCATTTATTGATGCCAAATTACATTGCTATTTTAAAAATAAGACAAAAATAACCAAAGTACATTGTTATTTCTTGCACTTGGGACAAAAAACTAATTATCAAAGCTTTTAGCAAATAATCACCACTAACCAAATTTATTAAATCAACATGCATTTATTGAAATTAGATAATCTGTTTTACCTGTGATGGTTATGATGACTGTGGTTGTGGCTGTGATGGCTGTGCAATCGGTGGGATAGTAGAAGGTTTTCGGCCGATGCCTCTGATATGGCCACGTCGTTCACCTAATACTCTCTCGAAACTAGCTCTTTCTTATGCGGGTGTTAACTCTCTTTCACCTTCTGACCCTTGCGTTTATTCTAAGAGCTCTTCTTCCACTAACCGATTCTGTGTTTTCCAAAAGTGATTAACAATTAACTATAAATAAACACTTAATTATATGATAAATACTTACGTATTGTTGTTCCACCTCGGCATTAACAAATACACCATTCTTATCGGTATGAGCCTTGCATAACATTTCCACTCTCTTCAGGTTCTGTTTAACATTAAAAATTAGATTATATTTTAAATAAATAATTATACATATATCGTATGTTACCTTTTCATAGCAAGTACTGCTATACGAGCTCCCCCCCCTATGGCTCATGGTCTTTTATAGTCCACAAACTTTTTTGTTCCTTTCTGAAGAACCTATGTGTTCATCCGTGTTACGTCCCGAGTTTCAAAGGCAATTTTTTTTCGTTTTTATTTATTAAAAATATAAGTATTACCAAACATTAGAATCCATTATTATATAAAAGAGTATCTTAGCGGAAGTCTATAAACTTTATTAATGCTTCGATGCCGATACAATCATGTGTGAGCCTTTCCACGGTCAGGTGAACAACCTGTAAAGCATTTTTGCAACAACTATAAGCTGTGGCTTAGTGAATTCCGTCAATATATTCCATACAATAACACATATAAAATGCATACACACAATGGCCTTCAACATATAGTTGGTCCCCCCATTGGCCTTGCACATAATGCTAGTCTGCCCCATTTTGCCTGTAGCATATAGTTGGTCCGCACCTTGGGATTTAGCATAAAGCCAGTATGTCGAAGTCTATTGCCTTTCAGCATGAAGCTGGCCCGCTCTCAATTCCTACATAATATATCAACACATATAGCAAACATGATTCCTACGTTATAGGCAACTATCTAGCCTAATTGTTTAAGTGTATACTATAGGCATCTATATCTGAACATACAGTGGATATATACTGGAGTATACAATATAGTGAGATGAACTCACCTTGACATGTTCTCAGAGGATTAACAGTCAACCGGGCAGTTTAGCTGACGACCAACACTTTAACGGGGATTAACATATATTACTATAGTTTATTAGTTCTATGAGAATCTGTAATGTAGGCTAGATCTGACACTAATCCCAATGAATACTGATAGTTCTATCAAATAAGGACCGGTCAGGCCGGACAGTTGGGAGGAAGGATCATTTCGGCATATAGTTTTTCTGAAAACCAACAACCACGCCAACGTGACTATTCTAGATACCTCTCCCGTAAGTAGATCAATCAATATTACAACTGGAATTACTAATAAATCTATATATATATATATATATATATATATATATATATATTCATAACAACGACTATGAACATAAATATAGTTACACTTAGGACAAAGTAAGCGTAGCTTACCTATAGAGTAATTCGACGAGAACCGGGAGTCAAACAGGCTGAATACTAAGTCGGGATCACTTACTTGAAGGATACTACTCAGATGCGTACTCGAGGGCGTCGCAGGGCTTCGCTGCAGGCCGAAAACTACGGGAAAATGGCTCTACATAGGAAAATATCGAGAAAGGGAAGTTCTAAGGGTATGAAGTGAGCAACTTATGAAAAATGTAGAGTATTTATAGGCTCACAAGGGGTGCGCGTCATGCATGCATAGGGCACGCCGCGCATATGTGTGTTGGTGGCTCCACCCTCCTTCTGCCACGTGTCGCGCTCGGGGTCGTCCACCTCTTACCTTCTATAAATAAGCCACGTGTCACAAAATCGTGGTGCTATGTGTCATGTCTACAACATGCCACATTGACTTGACCCTTGGAGGAGTGGGCGGCCGATTTGCCACGTGGCGTCCTCTGGTGGTGCTACGTCATCACCGTGTGTCGGGCGTCGCGCGTGCGCAAATTTCTAGATCTTCAAAATAGCGTAACTTCTTCATACGAGCTTCTTTTTCGACGTTCTTTATATCTCTAAAAAGTTCTCGACGAGATCTACAACTTTCCTTTAGATCACAACAACTAATTATCACTCTATCAACAATTTATATTTTTGATAGGCTTAGACTGTTAGAGATTGTTGCAGAAAGCATAACTCTTACATACAGACTCTGTTTTCGATGTTATTTATATCTTTGGACTCCTATGGACGAGATCTTAAAATGTCGCTTAGAATACTTTGCCTAATAATCTACCATTCTGAAATTCGATTCGTGTGTCGCACACTGTTGTACCTAAAAATTTCGAAAAATCATAACTTCAACTCACGAAGTCAGATTTGGACGTTCTCTATATCTACGAAAATCGTATTAACGTTTCCTACGTGTATATGTTAATATTTTATAATATTCACAGTCTATGGCTATGCTAAAAATGGGGTGTTACAACTTTCCCCTACTTACAACGATTTCTTCCCTAAAATCTAACTAAATAACTCTAGGTAATTTCTCATGATCTCTTCTTCTAGCTCCTAAGTCCATTCTGATCCTTTTCGGTATTGCCACTGAACCTTCACTAGGTCTCAACCGAGGAGCTTTCTTAGATAGGCACAAAGTGGGCACTCTTGTTTAATCTATCCACTATCACCCAGATAGTGTCTACTCCACGAGGAGTCTTTGGCAGATTGGTGATAAAGTACATCGTTATCTGCTCCCACATCCACATTGGTATATCAAGAGGTTGTAATTTTCCATGCAGCATCTAGTGTTTGGCCTTGACCTTCCAAAAAGTCAAACACCTTTCGACATACCATGTTATATCTCTTTTCATACAGGTCCACTAATAACTGTGTCTGAGGTCCTTGTACATCTTCGTAGCTCAGGGGTGAATCGAGAACATGGAATTGTTCGCCTCTTCCATTAGTATTTTACGAGTTCCTCCTGAGTATGGAACCCAAACTCTGCCATGTAGAGTCAACAACCTACAACTATTTATGTCGAAGGCTGAGATCTCCCCTACGACTCTCTCGCTCTTTTAATTTTTTTCCTTGACTGTTTCGCTTTGAGCTTGCTTGATTATTTATATTATTAGGGTAACTACCATCATCCTTAAGAACTTTCCCTTCATTGGTGTGTGATTCATCTTTCGACTTAGTGCATCAGCTACTACGTTGTCCTTACCTGGGTGGTAAAGGATTTCGCAGTCGTAGTCTTTCACTACATCCAACCATCGACGTTGCCTCATGTTTAGGTCGGGATTATCCATTAAATATCTCAAGATCTTATGGTCGGTGTAAATGGTACACCAAACTCCATGCAGGTAATGCCTCTAAATATTAAGGGCAAAGACTACTGCTCCTATTTCAAAATCATGCGTCGGGTAGTTAGCTCCGTTAGCCTTCAACTGTTTGGAGGCATATGCGATTACTCGACATCTATACATGAGGACAACTCCGAAACTCATGATTGATGCATCACAGTAAACTACCATGTCGTCAATACCTTCTGGGAGGGCTAGCACTGGTGCTTCGATAACTTTTGACTCAACGTCTCGAATGCTATTTGTTGCTCAGGTCCCCAATAAAAAGTGAATCCTTTCTTCGTCAGAAGGGTCATATGTACCGCAAGCTTGGAAAAATCTTGGATGAATCTTCTATAATATCCGGCTAATCCTAGAAAGCTTCGAGTTTCTGAGGGATTAGTCAGGACCGGCCATTGCATTATTGCCTCTATCTTGGCTGGGTCTACTAGAATACCATCCGGGTGGATAAGATGCTCAAGGAACTGGACCTCTCGTAACCAAAATTATCACTTGGAGAACTTTGCATACAACTTCTCCTTTCTTAGGACCTCGAGTACCTACCTCATGTGGTCTTTATGTTGTTCTTGGGTCTTTGAAAAGACCAAAATATCTTCGATAAACACGATTACTGATCGATCAAGCATAGGTCTACATACTCTATTCATTAATTCCAAGAATGTAGCGGGTGCATTCGTGAGCTCAAAAGGCATCACTACAAACTCAAAAAGACCATACCGGGTTCTGAAGGCAGTCTTTGGTATATCTTCTTCTCTTACACGCATCTGGTGGTATCCTAAACGCATGTGTATCTTGGAAATCACGATGCTCCTTGGAGCTGATCAAATAATTAGTTGGTCCTAGGCAAGGGATATTGGTTCTTCACCGTGAGTTTGTGAGGCTCCCTATAGTCTATGCACATCCTGTGCGACCCATCCTTTTTCTTAACAAACAAAATTGGCGCTCCCCATGGAGAACTATGGAGAACTACTTAGTCGAATGAAACCCTTGTCCATCAGTTCTTGAAGTTGATTAGTCAATTCCTGCATCTCTAGGGGCGCAAGAAGATAAGGTGTCTTGCCTAAAGGTGCTGCACCAGGAACTAAGTCGGTCCTAAATTCTACTTGACGCTCTGGAGGCACGTCAGGGAGGTCCTCGGGAAACACATCGGGTAACTTGCAAACTATTGGCACTTCTTCCAAGTTTCCCTTCTTCTCATCTCGGGTTTCGATTACATAGGCCAAGAATCCCTCGCATCCATGCTGTATATATTTTGTAGCCTTTTTGGCAGAACAAAATGCCGACTTACGTGAAGTAACCTTGATTCAGATAGTAAGTTCTCCCCACTTGGAGTCCGAACTCGTAATATCTTATGCCTACAATCGATTAGTGCCTCAAACTCATTCAGCAAATCCATGCCTACTATTACACTCATCTCTCGCATAGGAATGGGAATAAGGTTTATTGGGAAACTAGCGTTACTGATTTCTAAGGTACAACTACGACAAACTTTTGATGCATTAATCGTTCGATCGTCAACTATTTCTACTCTTAAGGGATGATCTAAATTTCCTATGGCGTGATTAAAGTTTTTGCTAAACCTAAGCGATACGAAAGAATGACTTGCTCTAGAATCAAATAACACTAATGCAGGCATGAAGTTAACTAGAAACGTACCAACTACGACGTCAGGTGCTTCTTTGGCTTCCTCTGCTGTGAGCTGAAAGGCCCGCCAATTAGCCCTGGGGGCTTCAGCTCTCACTTGACGTCAATCAGTTATCCTTAGGGTTGCAGGTGCTGGAGCATGCATTGCTCTCGTCTGCTTTTGGAAAGGACATCCAACCTTGAATTGTCCGAGCTGGTTACAGGTGAAACAGACACACATGTTCTGCTTTCAGTCCCTGGCATAGTGCCCTTCCTTGCATTACTTCTGGCATCCTGATCCTGTTCTACAAGGACCATCATGGAACTTTCCGCACTTATGGTAAGTACATCCCTTATGACCTCCAAACCTTGAACTAGTAGATTTGAACTTTTTGGCTGTCGGTTGTGATGGAGCCGAAGTTTGCCTCTTCTCATTTGTCTGGATCTCCAACTCTATTTCTCTTCTCCTAGCATAATCTTGCATCTCTGCCAAGCTTTTGTATCAACTGCTTGATACAAACTCTTTGATATCGGGCTTGAGTATGCTAAGGTACCAAGACATTTGTATATGTTCTGAGGAGGAATATTATGGGCAAAATAAGGCCCTCTCTGTGAATATCTTGGTGATCTTTGTCACCGATTCAGTTGTCTATTTAAGCGACAAGTATTTTGGGGCTAGTCGTTCCCTTTCTACCAACAGAACATACGCCTCTCTGAACTTCTCAACAAACTGCTCAAGTCACCGCACTCTTCTCTGCCGGTGAATAATCCTTTGTGACAAAGTTCCACCTATCCTTTACCCCATAATAGAGGAGATTTTACGCATACGTAAAATTCAGGTTAGTCGGGCAAGAGAAAGTGTAAAAGCATCCTTCTACATCAGAGATCCATCTCATGCTAGCAGTTGGGTCTCTTACACCATCAAACTCTGGGGGCTTGGTGATGCGTAATTATTATACCTACTAGTTTTACCAACTATCTAACTAACTATTACAACTAAGGAAGTGGACCTACTCGCAAATAATATAACACAAACAGTCGGGTATCGAACTCAGGGAACGGATTTAATTTAATAACCTAACTACTAACAAATTAATCTAAAAAGCAAGCAATAGTTTAAAGGGATTTTATCTGATTTTTCAAGTTCAAAAAAACTTAAACACTTAACTAACGATTTTAATCAATATACTAAAAACACTTTCGTTTAGCTTGAATCCACCTCTTCTCTATGATTAGTTACTAATTATGGATTATTAAAGTTGGTTCCCAATTATTATGTAATTAGCAATTCAAGTTCAAATTTACTAATATTTTCACCAATTCATGAGCTACCACGTATGCTCATACACAAGCAAACACAAAATTAGTTATTAATTATAGATGGGCTATGTAAGATTTATCTAAGCAAACACATTTATGGTCACAATTATGTTCTCCAACATAGCTAAATTTGTTACTTTTATTACTTATGTAAGATTTGGTCGATCCTAGATCTAGCAATTTAATGGTCACTAAACCACTAGGTAATCAAGTTCATGTAATTTAATTGTCACTAAGCTACACTTAATTTGAATTAAAGCAACAAAGTCATAACTTTAACATGCTAGGTAAAGATAATCAAACACAAGCACAAAACCAACTTATAAAATCCATAAATTAATTTTCTAAGCCATAGATTTAAGGTTTCATCTAGCTAAACGAAAGCAAATAAGTTTAGCTACTCATTACTAAAAACAAAAACACAAGTTCAACATAAATCGACATGACTAAAGTAAATCAAACCAATGTGATGAATTGTTCATCATTTTATTAATCTTCAAGCAAATTCTCCTTCAAAGGTATGTTTTGTGCACTTCTCTGACTTCTAAAATCGGATATCTCAGACTATCTCTCCTCCCCAAAGCTCTCCCAATCGATAATGCAAAGGAGTTTAAATAGATTTGCAAAAGACGCGGCTCATGTCATGAGGTTTGGGTCTCAGGTCGTGAGTTGGGTGTTTATCCGTATCGGACAAGGATTCTGACTTCCCGCATGCTAATCTTTTAGAATACCTTCCTCACGTCGCGAGGTTGATTTGTCACGCCGTCTGTTGGGTTTTTCGCTGGAATTTTATTCTTTTAAGCTTCAATCCTCCAAAGTTCCAATCCTTGTCAATTATGGTCCATATTTTTTAAGAGTGTTCTTATTGGCTGCAAAATACAATTTAATCCAATAAGTATCACATATCTTTGCAATTAACCAAAATATTAGTTAAAATGTATTACAATATTGCCTAAACATGTGTATAGATATGACAATATCAAAATACCCCACACTTATCTTTTGCTTGCCCTCAAGTAAAACTAATCAATTTTTAAGTTAAACTTTCATCACCAATATCACATAAGACAATCCGTTTTGAACTCGGCCATTATACCATGACCTCAATGTGCATATTTGTGTCTAAGGTTCCTAAAAACTTCCCAATACTAAATACTTACAATCCTTATGAACCTTCACCCCTTAGTTTATACGACACTTATTTTTGCAACCCTTCGAATCCATCCTCAGGTATCCTTCTTAACATCAAGGTATTTTTTGTTAAGCTACCCAACCATACATAATCTAGAAAGAATTATAATTTTGATACCACAATGGAGCTCTTCGAAATTCATCACTTCTTTGATATTTGCTTTTGTGATCTCTTCGAATTCAACACCTTTATATTTGATTTTTGGTATCTTCAACTTTTTGATTCTTCAGAATTTTGATCTTTTGATCTTCATACTTTAATAGCTCTAAAACTCTTACAACTTTTTTTTGTAACTTTCTCTTTCTCTCTCTCTCTCTCTCTATATATATATATATATATATATATATATATATATATATATATATATATATATATATATATATATATATATATGTATATATATCATTTTTTTCGCTCAAATCCTACATGCTTAAGCAAGGGAGCTTCACTTCAACCTATAATGGTTAGAGGTATTAGTCTAATTGCAATGACTACATAACCTCTCCTGGATTGATTTCAGGTACAACCTGCAAAACTTATTATTCCATATAAACTACCAGATTACCTTTCATATCTCATTACTTTTCACTAAAACTTGGGAAGCCACAAATATACTATAACATATGTTGGTTCAATTAAACATTTGAGCTCGCATTGGATCATCCCACGCAACACTAGCAACTTAAGTTTTTAATTATCACTAGATTTAATCTTTAGATTATTATTTCAAATCTATTACAAAAAATTTTAAATTTTTTTAAATTTTCTAGCAATTTCCTTTTTCGACCCCCTACCCCACACTTATTTCATACAATGCCCTCATTGTATGCATAAAATAGTTTAAAAGCAATAAAAGAGAGAAAAAGGAACATACTCCCCTGGGGTAGTAGTGACGAGATCGATTTCTGAACGCGTGTGGAAAACTTGAAAACCTTGAGTATGTGACTGGAACTTGGACTTCATTGATACGTGTGAATGTGCCGGAAAAATGTGAATCAGAAACGTGCATCTTCAAAAAATGTGGTGCATAAGATCTTCAAAGCATAGCATCTCAATATGGGAAAGCATAAGCCACATTATAAGTTTGAAAGAGTAGAATAAAATCCATTTTTTAAAACTCACGGCGTGAGATTTGAGAGGTCACGACGTGCTGTCGATATAAATCGAGTTCTGAAAAAGTGATGGCAACGAGCTCACGACGTGAGGAGTAAAGTCTCACATTGTGAGAACTGGGTGCAATAGAAAGCAGATTTGCAATACTTCTTCCATTCAAGTGATGTGTAATTGACCTTCTTAATGGATTAAGACTCTTCTAAAACTCTCATGCTTCTGGAACCCACTCTTTCTCTAATCTCTTTTCACATACGAATTTACCCACACTTATTAAAAATTATGGGCTTCGACTCGTAACTCTAAAACATACGGCTTCTCTCGGTTTCTCTGTTCTCTCGTTTTTTTCTCTCTCGATATTCTAATAAATTTGCAACAAAACAAACAATTTGTGGAGAAAGTAGAAAACAACCATCACACAATTCGGTTACATGTTTTAAAACATACCAAAATAAAAATATAAACTCACAAAATAAAACACACCAAAATAACTAAGAAAATAAAAACGACTAAAAAATAAAAGGATAAATATCAATAATCATCATCGGCATCTCTCTCTCCAAGTGTCCTGACTCCATCTCCCTGTCTCGACCATAACTCCTCCCATGTAGGAATATAAGGATAATGAGGCGGCATGGTAGGCGGTCGCTCAACGTTAAGGTGTGAAAATAAAACATTGATTGCTTGATTATGATAATTAGTATCGCCACAAAAATTATCCAAATAAGTACCAACCCGACTTTGAAACGGGTCGGTTGGTACGCACCCTCAAATTGTTGAGGTGGTTGTTGTTGTTGGACCCTTGCACCCCGTGCTCTAACATTCCTTCGCCCCCTTCGTCTCGGTTGCTCTTCGGGTTGACCAAGTTGCTCCCCATCATTATCACCCATAATGCTCCAATGTGTACCCATATTAACGACTACATTCTAAGTAACCCATAGTAAGATCGGTACCCTTGATGCATGTTAGAGTACGCATAACCCCTGGCACGAACACTCCATACGAATTTGCTAATTGGGTTACAAAATGCCCTCCCGCGATTGGGCTCCCAGCCCGTGACGTAACCGCTTTGCTTGCCAAATATTGCACCAGAAAGTAAGGAATATTGCAGCAAAGGGTCGGTGTGATGATGCTCCTTATAAAAAACAAGTTCAAAGTCGTTACTTTATCACCATGTTTTTTGTGATTAATTGAAATCATCAGTAGGCGGTGGATGAAACGATGAATTAGAGACCAGATTTGGTTTTCCTGTGATACCCCAGAATGAAACTCACTGAAGGGTCCAGTTAGTGGTTTGGTCTAGGCTTTCATTGTAATAGTTCTTTTGAGTCTTTATTGTGGTTTAGTAGGTTGTTAGTGAGTTCACGGCCCTGGAGTGAGTTTACGGCCGTAAGCCTGTTTACGGCCTTAAACCCAGTTTCCGGCCCAAGTCCACTATATATAGAGGTTGTCTAGGTCATTATTGGTTGTTGATGCCACAGAGTTCACGGTCAAGTAATATCGAGTTGTACCAGACGTTTTTCAGCAATAAACGTGTGCAAGCTTGATTTCTCTTCTTCTTCTACTCATATTCTGATTACTTGTGATTGTTTGATTGCTTGATCATTGGTAAAGATCCGTTTTAGGACCTTACAATTGGTATCAAAGCAAAACCGGTGTCAAAGCATCATTCAATCGAGTTTTCGGCTGTTTGAACGTATACTCTTCACTGTTCGAGATTGGGTTTGGTGTTTTCGTTGCTAAAGGGATTGAATCTACTCCAAAATCGCGTTTTCGAAGAACTTCTGGGAGTTTACTGCCAAGAGCTTACGACCGTAAACCCAGTTTACAGCCGTAACCTCAAGAACATTCATAAACCGTAAACTGTCTTCTTGGACCGTAAACAAGGCATCTTCAATAACCGTAAACTAAGCTTCAATAACCGTAAACACAAGACCATAAACGCTCAGACCGTAAACACTCTAACCGTAAACATCCGACCGTAAACTCAATTTACGGCCGTAAACACCTTGACCGGAAACTCATTTTTGACATTATTTCAGTTTTAATTTCCGATTTAAAATTTAATCATCAATGGATTCTCAAAGTCAAACACATCTTCATGAATTGGATACTGTCATGGGCACAACCACACGTATTCCAAGACTGTTGTCTGCAGATGGTTTTCCTGAATGGAAATACCGGATTGAGAAGTACATTAAAATGAAAGACTTCAAAGTTTGGAGAAGTATCATCAAGGGTCCTGTTCGAATTACTATGACGGTTGGAGGACAAGTGATTGACAAAGCAGTTGAGAACTATACAGATGATGAATTTGAGAAAGTCGAAGAACGGGAAAGGGCTTTGGCCACTCTAACCATGGCCTTATCTCCTGATATAGCTCAAGGTTTCAGAGAGTATACTTCAGCTAAAGCTTTGTGGGAAGCCTTGATTGAGGTGTATGAAGGAAATGAAGACATGAAGGAAAGCCGCCAGGATATGTTGCGACAGAACTTCAATATGTTTAACTACATTCCTGGAGAAACCCTGGAGGCACAGCTACAGCGATTCACAACTCTCACTACTGAGATGAGCATATCTGGGATTTTCTTGACCAAGTTCGAGATAAATAAAAAGCTACTGAATGCTCTTCCAAAGTCATGGGACATGAACGTAGCTGTTATTAAGAAAACCAAGGATCTGAATCGCCATACTCTTGCTGAAACAATGGTGATCATCAAAGCTTGTGATATTGATGATAAACAGCGAGAGATTAACCATGTGAGCTCGTATTCGACTGCAAATCTCAGAATTTCCTTAAACAATGCTCTTTCATCAATCATCTCTTCCTCAGGTCAAGCATTTGCTATTCAACAATCTCAAATTCAAACCTTTACTACCGCGTCATCCATGCCTAATTCTCAAAGCCAGCCATTTGTCACTCCACAAGCTGTTCCCTCCTCCAATGTGCCAGTTGTAGCCTCTTCCTCAAACACAAAGGAAAGTGATGAAAATCTTGCTCTCACTACAGGACTTGTTAACAGCTATAATGCCTTTGTTGCTGGAGAGCTTCCACCTTAGTTGTCATTTGCTGATCTGGACCAGATTCATCCAGAAGATGTGGAAGAGATGGACATTACATTGCAAATTGCTATGGCAGTATTTAGGGCGAAGCAGTTTGCTAAAAAGACAGGGAAGAATAACTGGGGGATGAATGCTGATAAAAAGGTAGGGTTCAACAAGGGAAAGCTGCGATGTTTCAACTGTCACGAGCCAGACCATTTTGCTCGTGAGTGCCCAAAACCGGATCGAAGGTTGAACAATGATAGGACGATGGTTGCGGTGGGAAACAATCGTGGAGGTGCTGTGGCCAATGGTGAGACTGCTATGGTTGCTCAGTCATTTGACTGGGAGGACCAGATTCAGGCTCTGAACATTTCAAAACCTGAAAATGCTCACCTAGCCCAAATCAATGATGATGCTCCCTTGAAGAATGATGCAGTTGATCCTGAAGAGCAGATGATGGAGATGCAGTTTGCACTGATGGTATCTTCTACTTCTGAGCCCAAGAAAAGCAAGGTAAGTTTACCTTCTTGTTCTCAAGCATGTACTGATTATGTTAAACTTCTTCATGACGAAATAGCATTATTGTGTAGAGAAGTAGAGGATCTTAGATATGAGGGCTACCAACTTAGAAAAGGACAAAAACCCCTAAAGGCCCAATTAGAAACAAAAATAAAGGACTTTAAGAGAATTCAGCAGGACTACAGTGAAAAATGTGAAAATTATGATTACATCAAGAGACAGAATGATGAGCTAATTACTGAGCTTGATACATTAAAGAGACAATTTGAAACTGCAAATTTTGATTTTAGAAGATTTGATGTATCAAGCGAGGTAGTTGCCAACATGATTGACCATTGCCTGCAGTTCAAACGAAACCAGCAAAAGGGTTTAGGATACGATAATGTACCTCCTCCTTTTAATCATACATATCAGTATCAACCCTTGTCTAAAGAGGAGATTGCCAACGAACCATTCATGGTTAATGGCAAGCCATCTGGTTTTGTTTCAGGAGGATTTATTAATGTTGAAAATACTAACGTTTCTACTTCCCCTGCAGATCAATCCTTAGATCAGTCAAAGCACGAAGTTGAAGGATCTGTTTCTGAAAATAAAACTGAGTCTGAACCTGATGTTTTTGTTTCCCATGAAAAATCTTGTGTTTCTGATGTTAAAAATGACAATGGTTTTTATGATACTTCCGCATCTGCTTCTGCTGAATTAAATTTCTTTGACATATTTGATGAATTATTTGATGATCCTGATGTTTGTGATGCTTCTAATGAAAACACATCAATTCCACAAGTCACACCATCTGATGCACCCTCACTTATCTCACAACCTGTTTCTCATACATGTTCTTGTGAGAAGAGTCAGAGTGTCATTAAAGAAAATAAATCTGAGAAATGCAGTACCAGTTCCAATAATAATAAACAGATTTGTTTTAATTGTGGTATTGGTGGTCATATAGCTAGGAATTGTCAAAATAGGATTTTTGTGAACTATATGTCGCCAAGAGGAGAAAACGAATCTAGAGGAAGGTCTTTAATTAGAAAGTCCTCAAGAACTCGTTCTCGGGATGATAATTGGAAGGATGATCTAAGTAGAAAAAGGGCGGTTTTTCAAAAGAATAAAAAGGGTTTTCAGAACAAAGTTTCAAACAGTCTGCCAAAACCGAACAAGGCTCCGCCAAGATCGTTTTTGTCAAAGAGCAGTTCTGGATCTTCAACCACTTCTGGTAGAACATCCAAATGCTCAGCGCAAACTAATAAGAAACATATTTCAAAACCACCCGTTACTGTTAGAAAACCTAAATATCATTGGATGCCCAAATCAACTTCCAATCAATCATCAACATCCTCTAAAAAGATTAGCAATGAGGATTCAAAATCGAAAACTTTGAAAGATCAACCAGACAAAGTGAAGAGGCAACCCAGGACAGTGATAACCTGGGTTCCCAAATCTAAATGACCCCGCTCATTTTGCAGGGACAGTTGCGGAGGAATGTCGTCAGACCTTGGTACGTCGACAGCGGCTGCTCCCGACATATGACAGGAGACATCACCCAATTGAGCAACATTCAATCTTTTAATGGGGGATATGTTTCCTTTGCGGGCGGAGAAGGTGGCAAGATCACTCAGAGAGGAACCGTTATAAATGGAGTGCTAAGTTTCGAGAATGTCAACTTTGCTTCTGAGTTAAAACATAGTTTGTTGAGTGTGTCTCAAATCTGTGACAAAGGTTATTCTACCCATTTCACCGACAAGGAGTGCATGATTCTCAAGCCAGGCATTGTCATCCCGGAAGAGTGGATTCTTGTCAAATCTAAGCGGGATGGGAATGCTTATATTATTGATATGAACAGCAACATTCCTGAACAAGTCACTTGCCTCTTTTCGAAGGTCTCAGAACAGAACGCAATGATGTGGCACCGAAGACGCGGTCATGCTAACGCTAAAAACCTAAATCGTCTTGCAAAGAATGAGATGGTCCGAGACTTACCTGTCAGAGACTTTATTACTTTTGAGAAGTGTGCGTCATGTGCCCAAGGCAAACATCATAGAAAACCACACCTGCCAAAACATGTTAACTCAATCAGTCAGGTGCTCCAATTATTGCATATGGACTTATTTGGTCCGGTCAACGTCCTGAGCATCAACAGAAGTTCGTACTGTCTGGTTGTGATCGATGATTTCTCTCGTTTTACGTGGGTCTTCTTCTTATCCAACAAAGCTGGGGTTGTTGATCTGATAAAGAAGTTCATTGTGATGATTGAGAACCAAACCAACAATCGGGTGAAGGCGCTTCGTACTGATAATGGAACAAAATTCAAGAATGCAGTTCTTGATCATTTTTGCGCGGAAAAGGGAATTGTGCGTCAATACAGCTCTGCTCACACGCCTCAACAAAATGGTGTTGCTGAGAGGAGAAATAAAACATTGAAAGACGCCGCAAGGATGATGCTGTGTGACTCCAAGTTACCTGTTTTCTTTTGGGTTGAGGCGATTAACACTGCTTGTTACGTTCAAAATCGTGTTTTAATCAACAAAGCTCAGATGAAGACACTGTACGAAATTCTATATAGTCATAAGCCTTCAGTCAGTCATTTCCATGTATTTGGCTGCCCTTGCATCCTTCTTCACCTGGAGTCCAACCCGAAATTCAATGCCAAAGCTGATGATTGTTATTTCGTAGGATATGCTGCACGCACCGCGTATAGGGTTTACAATAAAAAGACGAAGCAGATTGTCGAATCCTATGACGTGCGCTGGCTGGAGGAGAATGAAACGGATTCTCGAGTGGGTCCTAATTGGTTATTTGACTACACATCGCTTTTCAAATCCATAAATGTGTCTTCAGATGGTTCATCTGGGTCTTCCTCTGGTTCGAAGAATGTTTCTGAAGATGAAGACGAAGAAGTTGTCTACAGACCTCCAACGGGAACCTCCTCACCATCTGAGGGGGAGTCATCTGCTACACCTGAGGGGGAGTCCTCTGTTCCACTTGGTAGTCCAAAATCTCCAGTTCAAGATACTACTCCTGATGCTGATGCTACACCTCTTACCCCTGTTGAAAGAGAGTTCATGTCTAGAGATGCTTCCGCTGTCACTTCAACTTTTATGGAACTACTCTTTCCTGAAGAAATTGCTAATGAGTTTGTAGCAGATTCATCCAATGTGGAACAATCAGCAAATGATGGAGGTTTCAACATTCACACTCTTCCCGTTTCACTCAATGATATCAGCCAAGACATACCTTCAAGAATTCAACGCGATCATCCGATCGAAAACATCATTGGCCAGCTGGGTGATGGAGTTAGAACCAGAAGTCAGAGTGGAGATGTCAATACATGTCTCTACTCTTGCTTTATCTCTCAAATAGAGCCCAAGAATGTTGAAATGGCTTTGAATGAGCCCAGCTGGGTAGATGCTATGCATGAAGAGCTAAATCAATTTGAAAAACTCGGGGTTTGGAAATTGGTTGAGTTACCAAAGGGAAAAAGGTCTCTTGACACACGCTGGGTCTATTGAAACAAGCAAGATGATTCTGGAGTTATAGTGCGTAATAAAGCAAGATTGGTGGTTCGCGGGTTTAGACAAGTCGAGGGTCTTGATTATACAGAGGTTTATGCTCCAGTGGCTCGCTTGGAGGCTATTCATATCTTCCTTGCATATGCTTCCTACATGAACTTCACGGTCTTTCAAATGGATGTCAAGACAGCCTTCTTGTATGGCAAGGTGAAGGAAGAAATCTACGTTGATCAACCCGTTGGGTTCGTTAACTCAAAGTTTCCTAATAATGTCTACAAGTTGGACAAGGCGTTGTATGGGTTACATCAAGCTCCTCGAGCGTGGTATGCGACTCTCACAAAGCATTTGCTCGAGCATGGATACTCTCGTGGCATTATCGATCAAACTTTATTCATCAAGCATGTGGGTAATGATCAGATTCTAGTCCAGATCTATGTTGACGACATTATCTTCGGGTCCACCAGTCCACAGCTATGCAAAGAGTTTGAAGGCGTGATGAAAAAGAGGTTTGAGATGAGTTCGTTGGGTGAAATGACCATGTTTATGGGGCTTCAGGTCAAACAGAATTCAACCGGAATCCTGCTCCATCAAGCCAAGTATGTGGAGGATATTCTTGAGAAGTTCGGGTTTCAAGACGCAAAACCTGCATCGACACCAATGGCCGAAAGACCCCTGCTGAATCCAGATATTGATGGCGAATCCGTAGACCAGACACACTACAGATCGATGATCGGATTGTTGATGTATCTTACTGCAAGTCGTCCCGACATCATGTTTTCAGTTTGTCAATGCGCATGTTATTAGGCTAATCCTAAACTTTCACATCTTATTGCTGTCAAGAGAATCTTTCGGTATATCAAAGGCAGCCCAAAATTGGGTCTTTGGTATCCGAAAAATTCCGAATTTGATTTATATGCTTTTGCTGACAGTAATTATGGAGGCTGTGAGCTTGACAGGAAATCTACATCAGGAGGGTGTCAATTCCTTGGAGATAGGCTGGTGTTATGGCAGTGCAAGAAACAGCATACCGTCTCAACCTCAACAGCAGAAGCGGAATATGTTGCTGCATCTGCTTGTTGTTCTCAAGTTATCTGGATCCAACATCAGCTGTTGGATTACGGTTTGAATTATCTAGAAACCCCTATTTACTGTGATAATGAGGCCGCGATTCAAATTACTAAAAATCTTGTCCAACATTCCAAAACCAAGCACATTGATATCAAAATTCATTTTATCAGAGACTGTTATGAGCGCTCGCTCATCCGGCTGGAACAAGTTCCTTCTGCTAATAATGTGGCGGATCTGTTCACCAAGCCTTTTAACAAAGCTCAATTCGATGTGCTTGTGGGATTTTTTAAAATGATTCGTTTTGAGGATTAATTTTTGTTTTAAATTAGTTTAAATTTGCGCATTTTTATTTCATTCTCACCCATGCACAAATTTAGGGGGAGAAATAAACGAAAACCAAACAAAAATTGAAAAATTAAAAAAATCCAAAAACATTTTGTTTCTGTTTTATTTTTTTCAGAAAATATTCAAAAAAAATCCAAAAACATTAAAAAATCAGAAAAATTAAAAAATATTGTTGCTGACAGTTTTGCTTGTAGGTGTTGTGACGGGAAGTGATATTATCAAGTGATAACAGGCAATCTTAGTCTGCGTAACGTACCAAAAATTAAAATGTCTATGCTCTGTGTTCGATGCGCTGGTAGGCACGAAAGATTCTAGATGGACTTGACTAGGCAGATTTGAACTTAAGGAATTCACAGACTTGACAGATCTTGACCTTGTTAAATCCGTTTAGCCTGATAATACGACGCTTGGATAGCTTGAGCAGGGAGATATACATGGGAATTTACTGGTCACATTTAAAGAACTCGTATCTAGAACTGTGGATTAACTTTTCCTCGGTGTGCGGATTTTGTCCTTAATTCCAGTATTGATGGGGTGACTGGGGAATTCCGATAAGTTAGGTCTATAGAAGATTATTTTCTTTCTCTCTGTCTGTTAGTCATATGTTGCTTCCTCTGCGTGATCGAAAGATCCGACCTGGACTGTAACATATGCAACTTTATCTCTATGCATCTTCTATCTATGCAATTCTTTCTATCTGTTAGCCATATACTGTCTCCTTTGCGTGACTTACAATCCGACCTGGTACACAGTATATGCATCATTCTTCTTCTCAATCCCTCTAAAACTTCAGTTAGTCATATGTTTCACCCTCTGCGTGATTGGAAAAGATCTGACCTGGGTGTATAGCATATGCATTCTAAATCTATCTTCTCTCTTATTAATTGTTTGCTCACCCGATGTAAGGAGTATTTTGGAAGTCCTTGATTACTGGAGCATATCAGGAAGCAAGAAACATGTTCTAGTACAATTAAAATTGAACACTTACAGATTGTCTGTAGATCTCGCTGCTCAATTTAGGTGGACAACAATATCCCTGGTCGTAGTCAGCTAAATGGTCCCTAGGAAATTCTATCTAAGAATAAAGGATCAAAATGTCTTGTCTTTCTTAGCTTGTCCAAATATATCATAAAATTTTCGTGTTTAAGTGGACCACAATACCGGCGATCGACCAGACAAAGACGTGAAGACAAAGGTACCGACAAGTGGATTAAGGCTGTCTAACAACTTTGATCTCAGTGCCACAAAATTATTTTCAGTGATTTTTGAGATAAATTTTAGTCTGCATTTATTTTATCTCATTTTTATTTTTTATTTTTATTTTATTTTATTTTATTTTATTTTTATAATTGTTAAAATTTAATTTTTTAAATTCTTAAAATTTTAGAAATTATTTTATTTTTATTTTTAGTTTATTTTAATTTTAATTTTATTTTTAAAATCATCAAAAAGTTTTATTTTTGAAAATTATTTGGGATTTGGACTGTGCCTTATACTGTGTGGAAGACAGGTAAAATCGCATAGGGTATAAAAGGAGGGTTTACAGCCGGAAATTCTTTTCACTCTTCACTTTTCCTAATTCCGGCCGCAAACTCTCTCTCACTCTCTCTCCTCTCGAAAAAGTTTTCTCGTGTTTTTGTGAAATTTCTCGGTTCATCTCAAAGGTATGACAAAAACGACCATGGGAATGTGTTGTGTTCATCATATCGACGGATTTTGAGGCCTTAATCGAAGAAAAACCTCTTTCGGCGTTTACGGCCGGAGCTTACGGCCAATGAGCTTACGGTCGTAAACTCAGCCTCCGATCGTATATATGTGTTTTGACCATGAAATCGATGAATCTTAGGGTTTCAATCGTAGAAAAATGGATTTCAAGAGCTTACGGCCAATGAGCTTACGGCCGTAAACTCCATTTACGACCATGAGCTTACGGCCATGGGTTTACGGCCGTAAACCCTTAGTTGACCGTAAACTCCCGTTTGGTCAAAACAATTTTTTTTAAGGCCAAAATTAAATGGATTAATTAAGAAAACTTAAAACATTATTTGTTCAAATATTTTTGTTTTCTTACTTGGCTTGTTTAGTGCAGATCAAATGGCAAGTTTGAAGTTTGCTGACATGCACAACTTGGCTATCATACTGGCTGATCCTCCTGCTGTTCATGGAGAATTCAGGTCGATGATCCACAGGCTGAGGAATTGCTGCTTGGCGTCTGCTATTACTGTGAATCCCGTGGTTTATCAGAATATCATCAGGGAATTCTGGAGGACTGCCAAACTGAAGACAGATGATGACGGAGCAGTTACTGTGGAAGCTGTTGTGAAAGGATGCAAGATTGCTATTACTGAACAATTCATCAGAGAAGCGTTGCTGATTGATGACCGATCTGACTTTTCTACTGAGATTAGGATTGAAGATGCCCAGAAGGTTCTTAAAAGGATGGGTTACGAAGGCATCTTTCCTCCCACTGTGAAAAAGCTTCTGCCACCATACTGGAGATTCTTGGCTCATGTATTTGTGAGCTGTATTTCTGGGAGAAGGTCTGGAGTTGACGAGATTTCTCTAAGGAACACTGGAGCTTTTGCTTCTCTTGCTGCCGGAATAGACTTCAATTTCTCGAAGTTTATTTTAGACGAGTTCGTGGTGAACATCAACGCAACAACCCAGGATACTTTCTTGATGTATCCTAGGTTCATCCAACTGTTCATCAATATTCAATTTCTGGAGATGATCAAGGAGGGAGATACCCTAGATATGAAGTCCTTAAGTCCCCATACTGTTGGGGTCATAAAGCAGAATCGAAGGGGAAAGGTCGTTTTCCAAGGACTGTATCCTCTTGTAAAGTTTGGAAAATTTGCTGAGCTAAACGAATCATCCGAGTCTCATGGATCTTCAGATAAAGTATCCAATGAGCCAACTTCTTCAGAGAGGGTGATTTCAGAAGATGATGTTGTCACAGTGTCAGATCATGAAGAAAGAGAAGAGACAGTAACTCCAAATGCTCATGTGGCAGAGGAACATGATCTGACATCAGTTCCAGTTCAAAGTGATTATAATGAAGAGTCTTCAAAGAGTGGGACTGAGACTAATTTGTACGAAGATCTTGATCTTTCTGGCTTCGATAAGGATGAAATTCCGCTGAATTTTGGAAGCAATGAAGATTTCTTGTCAAGTGAGAATCTCAACTCACTGCTTGACAATATCAATGATGTTGCTCATCCAGCAATGGAGATACGGGAAACTAAAGACGTTCTTGAATCTACGCCTCCTACTACCAAACAAGTGGCTGAAACAGCAACTGTTATGGTGATAGTGTCAGGGATTCCTCCCCTTGATTTTGTTTCTCCTACATCTGAGCCACTTGAGAGTGATCGCACAACAACACAGACCTCTCAACCTCCCATGAAAAAAAAGAAGACTTGACCCAAGACAGGGAATTCTTGTTCCTGGTACACTTCAAGGCTTTTCAACTCCACCGATAACCACTCCTGCTATTGTCTCATCAGAACCTCTCAGTGAAGGTCATAGCACCATTTATGAAGCTGGTGGTTCTTCTTTCCCCACATGATTTTCTCCTCCCAGGCCCGATCATGATGCTTCTTCAGTGAGGCTAGCCATGCATTTGGCTGAAGAACAATTCTCAACGCCTCCCTCCCGTGGTAAAGGAATATCTTTTGGGGAAGGCAACTCTGGAGAAGAGAATCCTACTATTCTTGGACTACAGAAGGAGATCAATGTACTAAATCAGAAGAATATAGAGCTTGATATCCGGGTTACTGATCTTCAGACTGAAAACACCAAGCTCACCATTCAAGTTGCTGATCTTCTAGAAGACAAAGCTCTGAAGACTACGCAGATCACTGATCTTCAGACTCATTTTGGTCTGTTGACTGCCAGTTACTATGACTTAAAGAAGAAGCTGGAAGAAGAATTTGGTGACAAATTTAAGTCTTCTGTCGATGAGTCAAGGATCTATATTCCTAATCAAGCTGCTCCCATAGTTCCACCACATGTAGGAACAACCCGAGTTGTAGATCGTTTTGATAAAGAACCAGCACAGGCTCCGAATGTTGTGGCCTTGAAACGTGCCAAACTAGCTAAATCTGATGAGAAGAGACAGCTGTTGTTCAAAAGGAGCTCTGATCAGAATGCTCCTGGGGATCAGCCTAACATCACTGTTACAGATCTTGGAGAGAATCGCTTTAGGGATGTATATGGTGATAGATCAGGGATCATCTCATGGGGATTTCACGACACTTTAAATATGTGGATCGTGAGACGAAAAAGTGGCAACACAGAATTATATAAAGATGCCCATGATTTTCATTCCTGGACCAGGATTGATCTTTCAGAGTTATCAAAGGCTCTTTTTGCGAATCCCTCTCAAAGTACCAAGGCTACACAATTCAAGCATTTCTTGGAAGATCAAGTGCTTAAGGGTTTTCCTTCAATGAAGACTGCAGAGTCGATTATCAAAGTATACCCAAGTATAATTGATCCTAAAACCAATCAACCTCTTCGATTTGTGATGTGGCCTGCTACCGATCAAGTAAAGCAGATTCCTATTCTTCAGAATCATCCAGATGGATCTTTAAAGTCCATGCTTTACTGGGTGTTTGATGAAACTACAGCCTCTGCTGTCATAAAGCTTGAAAATGGATGCATTCGTCTATATGACAAAAAAGATTTACTTCAGTTTGGAAAATGGGATATTCATCAGTTGAGTCCGCATCAGATCAAGGTTGTTAAAGACATCTTTGAGTCTGCTGCTAAAGAGTACACTGCCATGGTTGCTGAAATTATCAGAAACGAAATGTGGTATGGAGCTATGGGGAAGTCAGACATGCTGGTGGTTGATAAAGACTAAGTCCAAGCTAGCACCAAACCAAGGGGGAGATTGAAGGGTCCAGTTAGTGGTTTGGTCTAGGCTTTCATTGTAATAGTTCTTTTGAGTCTTTATTTTGGTTTAGTGGGTTGTTAGTGAGTTTACGGCCCTGGAGTGAGTTTACGGCCGTAAGCCTGTTTACGGCCGTAAACCCAATTTCCGGCCCAAGTCCACTATATATAGAGGTTGTCTAAGTGATTATTGGTTGTTGATGCCACAGAGTTCACGATAAAGTAATATCGAGTTGTACCAGACGTTTTTCAGCAATAAACGTGTGCAAGCTTGATTTCTCTTCTTCTTCTACTCATATTCTGATTACTTGTGATTGTTTGATTGCTTGATCATTGGTAAAGATCCGTTTTAGGACCTTACACTCGCCATTTGCAATTGTCTTCCAAAATTCATACTCATTTATGCATTGAGAGAAATCCCGAGCGGTTGATCGTAAAAACCTATAAAAATGGGAGACGTTGTGTCTTGTTGTTCGTACAAGCCCATTCTCCAAGAAAATTCGGCCAAGCATCACTCATAATATTGACCACCAAGACGAAAAACCAAGGCATACACATAATAAGGATCAACTGTGTTTGCCTCAAAAGAAACAATCGAGAAAAACTCCACACACAATTCTTTGAAAACTTCTTCCTTAATTGAAAACAAAGTCCTCCATCCATTACAAGTAAAAGATGCCCCATTGTCAGGAAAATGACTTCATGAGATACAGGTTCAATCTCTCCAACATCCCAATCTCATTTAGCTTGTTCCAGTATATGGTTGGCGAAATGGCAAACTCACGATTGTAAAGCCAACCCAACTTGTTTTTATAGTTGTTCAACATTTCTTGTGGAAGGTCATCGGGAAATTCATAAAACAGGTGTAAGCTTGAAACATTCCTTTGTTGCTGTAAAGGAGCTACTCTTTGACTCATATTACCTGCAAAATAACCTGCAAACAAACCTAACAACGAAAACCATATATTAAATAAAAAGCAGAAAATCACATGAGCTGTAGACCCAGTTCTCATGTTGTGGTCACGAAGACCACTTCGTTATTGGATTGGGTGTCTAAGCCCAAGACTATATTTGGCATGTGCTTGAATTGATGGTAGCATAGTCCTTTTGGGTTGCCTTCACACTAGCAACTAGACAGGATGATTAATTGAGAAAGAGGAAGAATTTATTAATTTGATTAATAAATTGAAATAAATGATTTATTAATGTATTATGGAAATAATATATTAATTAGAAATCATATTATTAATTAATAGTTAATCAGAAATTAATTTGGAATTAATTTTGGGATTAATTGTATTAATTAAAAGTGTAGGGACTATTTGGTAATTTATTGATAGTTGAGGAAGAAGCCCTAGAACCCTCCTAAGAGGCTTGGACGGAAATATTCTAGAGAGGCTCTAGAATTTTTGGCCATAGGCTATCTTATGGAAGGTTTAAGGCTTGCTTGGTCCTTAAGCAAAGCAATTAGGGTTTCCTTATCCTAACCCTAACTTTGGCTCTAAGTCACCTCACTATATAAAGACCCTTTCACTTATGATTTTCGGCCACCTTAAAAGCCTAGAGAGTTCCAGCCGAAATTTAGAACATACCCCTCCTTCTCATAAGTCATCTTCTTGCTAAGTGTGTTTGTGATCCATTAGAGGTATTACACTTGTGATACTTGCTTTCAAGATTCAAGATCTACAAGGTTTTTGGATTGTTATAACTACATAACAATCAAATGTATGTATCTTAATCATTATTATGTGATTTTTGATTATAATACATAGACCTAGGGTTTGCATGTCATTGTTAACTTGGTATGTTCAATTAGAGAAGACATAGATCAAATTAGGGTTGCATGCACACATAGGATTGTATGTTTATGCTAAAACCTATAAGTGGTATCAGAGCTTAGGTTTAGTCTTCTATTGTACTGATACTAACATGAACTTGAACAAGAAAGTTTTCAGAATTCGCATTCTGTTCCGACACCACGACGTGGTGTTCTTCACCACGACGTGGTGAGTTTGTTTTTCGCTTTGCCACGACGTGGTAATTGTTTACCACGATGTGGTAAGCTGTCAAATACAAAAATTCCCGGTTTTGATATGTTTCAATATAGATTAGGATAATTACCTTATATAATATTGTTTAATTGTTTAAACCTGAATATTTTAAATTGTAATTTGATGTCCTCATCAATAATTATTTGCCATGTTTATCTTCCAAATCTGTTTTGATGATAAATTGATTGCCTAGAAATTTATATTTGACTAAATTGATTATTTTTTGATTAATATAATTAATCAGTTTTATGTTTAAAATAATTAATTTGAATATTAATTGTACTTAATAATTAGATGTCAAATATTTGGAATTTAATCTTTTAAACTAAATGGTTTAATTCGAAATTAAAAGATTATAAAACCTTAGTATTTTTGAAAAGTTTAAAAATAAACCCTTATATTTTATGTAACATTAAAAGTTTAATATTAATATATACATATATATATATATATATATATATATATATATATATATATATATATATATATATATATATATATATATATATATAAGACAAGTAAGTCGAACCGCTAGTACGCCTCATTCACGTATCCGATCTATAAGGAAAGTTTAAGGAAGCGGCCTATAAAATGACCGCCATTGGGTATCCACTCTTAGCCACCGCTCCCTTGATTGGTGGAGCGTCGTTATCCGAACGGGTTTGATAAGACACTTAATTCTCATTAATAAGTATAATGAAATTAATAAAGTAACTAAACGTTTTGTAAAAATTCCCAATCTTAGTTACTTTAGGAAAATGTGAATTTGATGCTAATCCATGAAATTGCTGATTGCACTTTATATAAGTCGTTAGTGGAGCGTGTGTGGTTAACCGGCACACTAATATGGACTAATAAAGGGTGCCAATGGGTGACTCGTAAATTATCATTGATTAATGGAGCGTATGTGGCTAACCGACACATTAATTAGGTAAGAAATAACATCGAGAGTACCTGTAGCATCCTGAATCTGAGGTATAACATTTTTATATGTTATTTTTGAGTTTGCCTGGGTGATTCGACGAGTTGGTGCCTCAACTCGTTGAGTAGAGTCGTGTTTGGCCACATGGGACTAGCAATTTACTCGACGAGTCAGAGAGTCGACTCGCCGAGTAGACGATAAGTGATGAAACCCTAAATCCCCGGGTTTGGGGCCTATTTAAGGAAACTTATAGCCTCATTTGCGGCTCACCAGCTACACAACTTCACTGAGAGAAACCTTAATCGGCCTTTGAGCTAAGAGAGAGTGTTTGAGCTAACATTGAGTGCTTTAGTGCATCTTTTGAAGAGAAGGGAAGGATTTCAAGCCAAGGGACGAGAAGAGGCTGTTAGATCCGTTACTATTTCATCCAAGAGCTTCCGTGAAAGGTAAAAAGTCCTCACCTTTCTCATTTTGTTGGGTAGATCTCATGGTTATGGAGTTTAGGGCTTTTTCCATCTAATATTAGGACTTTGAGTGTTTTGAGTGCATATAGAGATTTGGACTTCAGATATGGACCTTGTGAGGTCCCTAGAGTCCAAAGGTCATTGCTTTATTCAGCTATAATAGAGCTTTTGAGTGAAAAACCCTTAATAGAGCATGTTCTTGGCATTTCAAGCCCTAAGTGCCATGTCTGGACGTAAAGCTTGTGGCTTTACGTGATAATAGAGCCTTGGGATGTTGGATCTAGAGTTTGGAAAGGTTTTCTGCCTTGAAATCGTCTGAATAAGGAATGAGTTTGAATGGACTCGCCGAGTCGATGAGCCGACTCGACGAGTCGGTTAGGGTTTGTCCCGAGGAGCTTGATCATGCGATAACTCGGCGAGTTGGGGGTCAAATCGACGAGCTGAGTTGGACCTTCACGAGACTTCTGAGGAAACGAGTGGACTCGACGAGTCACATGGGCGCACTCGGCGAGTCGGGTGAAACATGGACTGTTGACTTTAGGTTTTGGTCAAACATGAGTAATGGAGACCATGGAGGGGTAAAATGGTCTTTTATCCACTTCAAGAGTTAGAGAGAGAAAGAATAGCCTTCGATTTATTAGAGTCGTGAAAAGAGTATTAATTAGAGATATTCACCCTTTGTATTAGGGGGAGGCTAGTTCGAGATTCGAGTACGAGGTTATTTGCTTACTTGCTTCCAAGGTGAGTCTTCTCACTATACTTACCATGAGTGGTATCTTTGTGTGACCGGAGGGTCTTGTATGCTTATCTTGAGTATTGTGATATCCTGCATTATGTCTTTGTGATTTATGCTATGTATTATTGTTACGAGCTTATTGAGATAGGACTAGAGGGTCCAACCGAGTTGTGGGACCGGAGGGTCTCCACTGAGACACATTGACCGGAGGGTCTTATTCGCGTTATAGCCTCGAGTGGCTAATGTGATATGTATGGTATTTTGCGTAACTCACTAAGCTTCGTGCTTACCGTGTTATGTGTTATGTGTTTCAGGTTCTTATCAGGATTGCGGGAAGGCGTCGGTTTGATTGTACACACAAGAGAAAAAGAGTTATGTTTTAAGGATCCTGGATTTGCGATAAACGACTTTTAAAATGTGTTGATAAATTGATACTTGTGATTTTTTTGAAGGAATGTGACATGTGTTTTATTGTGGTTTAAAATGGAATTTTTTTTTTGAAAATTTACGGTGTTACAAGTTGGTATTAGAGCCTTGGTTTGAGGGATTCAGATGCACCTTCGGGTATATCTGGACTCAAACTAAGGATTTGAGAAAAAATTTCAAAAGAAATGATTTTTCTAAAACGAGCAAGAGTTTATAAGAGAAAAACGAGAAGGAGCAGTGTGTACAATCAGGCAGAGGCCAAACGGTGATTTCCCAAAACGCACTTACGTATTTGTGTTATGAGTTATTATTGAGATATTAGTGATGCATGCTAGAAGATAGACTAGGTATTTCATATTTTAGGGCTAGAGTTGCCTGATTGTGATGCATTAGCCTAGGAATTTTGCTATATGTGATGTGCTTTGAGTATGTGCTGAGTAAGAGTATCCAGCAGGAATCTTTTAGAGAGAACTTTGAGTAGAGGAGTAATATAGGATAGATACCTAGATGAGCATTGGAGGAGCCTACTGAGAGAGTAGTTAGATATCCGCGAGGGGGTAGAGTTGCTTGAGTTCAGTGATACCTTTTGAGTATGAGTAGAGTAAGTGGAGTTGTAACCTAGAGTGATTGTTCGTGTTGGTAGAGATTATTTGATGCCCGAATGCTGCTTGATTCGTGCTTTGTGGAACTCTTGATGAAGGGAGTCAACTACTAAGTGAATATGACGATATTCAGGAGGTAGATGGTTGGCATCATAAGGAGTTCTTCAGCAGCTGATGGTAGAGAAATGAGAGAACCTAGGAGAGCCTAGGGAGTGACCTTAGTCAGATGAGTACGCTGATAGAAGAGAGTATTCGATAGGGAGCGACCACGTATATTGGGATTGGCAATCGAGAAGATTGAGCAGCTACTTAGGAAATCTGGGATGATCTGTGTGGAAAGTATGGGTAGATGTGGCAGGTAGTATGGGCCCGTACTACTGAAAGCAGAGGACCCATACTCGATACAGGGAGAATTCCAGAGGTTCTAAGTAGCAGGTTTAGAGGTGATAACATGGTTCGAGTACCATGATTCGTAGCCGATTGAGAGGTGATAACATGGTTTGAGTACCATGATTCGTAGCAGATTAAGGGGTGATCACATTGTTCGAATGCCATGATTCGTGGTGGTTAGTGCTTCTGGTTTTACCAGTTCTTCCGTTGTGATTGTTCGGACTAAGGACCGGTATGATAATATGTGGGGCCAGAGGGCCATGTCAGACGAACTTCCTTGGAGTGTACCTTGAGAGGGAAATTGAGTAAAGTCCCGAGAGATTTTACTGGTGAGATGCCAGTTGGAGTCGCAAGACTCCGGGAGGAGTAGTGATGATGCCTTGGGGAGGATTGCGATCTGAGATGAGAAATTAGTCGATAGTTGAGATATTACTTTTCGTGACGAGAATTGCACTACTTTTGTTTCTTGTGTGGAGCAAAAGAGATATCGAGCTTCCGATTTCAAAGTTTGGAGGTAAACCCCGTGGGGTAGCATATGGTTGCGACCTTTTTCACCAGAGTATCTGGGCAGTACGCTTGCTGCAAAGTATTTCTTATACCATGAGAGAGTCATTAGTAGGGACTGAGATGTAAGAGGACAAGGAGATACCCTAGTTGAGTAAGGCATACTTTTGGCAGCAGTTTCAGGTGATCAAGAGGAGTATATCGGGGCGGCGGCCCTCATTGTCTACGTTGTGTATCGACTGTGAGAGTGAAGTCTCTTGTTTCTATGATGATCCACATGAGGGAATATTGGTCGAGGAGTCAGAGACGAGGTGCGTGATAGTGCATTATTTCTGGACCTAGGGTCAGAATTAATTCAGAACAGTTGAGGTGTCCGACGGTAGATCGGTCTGAGGTTTCAAGATGACTAGAGGCAATCACGTTTGGAGGATTCTGAGATTTATGTCTGAGTTACGGGATGTTTGGAGTCGCCTGGTTTTCATTGGGAAGATCATTGAGTGATTATGTGGTAAGCTCCAAGAGTCAAGTGTGATGTACCTGGTGAAACAGTCTATGGAGTAGATCGTTAGTATGCCGATTGGTGGTGGTTCGAACCCTGAGTGGGGGAGAACTGAGTATTCTATTGAGAGGATCATCGATTCGTTCAAGTGCGGTTAGAGAACTGGTTATGGAGGTCCGCGGTGCGGACACATGAGACTTGGGTTATTGGTAGATGAGGCGAGGTGCAAGGCGGGATGATGTGTGAGTATATGCGTAAGGAAGGATGAGTGATTCCACGGCAGGTGGTCGTTGGTCAGGGAATTTATTGTGGCTAGGGATTTTTTGGGTTTGCAAAAGTTGAGTTCGAGGCAGTTGGGTCACTGAGTTCACGGTGCAATAGCTGAGATTGGCGGGTATAGGTATAGATTGTGATATATACTCTAAGAGGGGAAGCAGTTGAGTTGTCAACCAAGTTCAGAGTCGGTATGAGTAGTTTCCTATGGGTGGTGATCAGTAGAGGATGGAGCTTCGGAATTTCGTCAACGTGTATCCAGTCGTTGGCTATTTCTCCGTGTTTCAATCTGGGAGATGGGAGTATTTCGAGGTTTCGAGTTGCGTAAGTGGAAGATCAGTGGTTGAGTCAAGACAACGTGAGATGTTGTGATGGTGTACCGAGGTACCTGAACGTGATATCCTAATTTTTGGTCATGTTGAGAATTGAGTTGTGAGATGGCGAGTGGAATACCGAATGATTTTTGTTCTAGTGGGAACCCATCAGTTAATTGTCGCCGGAGTGGGACTGTCCAAGGGTGTATATGTGCTGAGAAAAGTGCCTTGTATACGAGAACTTACATAAGGAGTGGAGGTGCATAAGCTGAATGGGTGTAAGCACCTATCTATGCTGAGCTGTGGAGCATGAGTTGGTGAACTCAGTGTAGCGATGACTTGATGATGAGATTGTGGGGTGATAAGAGAGCAAGTGGATCCGAGTGGGAGTAATCACTTAGGATTATCAGGAAAACCATGGAGTGAGCCCATGGTGAGTCAGTGAGCGAGAGAGTGTTGGAAGACTACGGGGAGCCGTAGCATCCATGAGTCAGCGAGAGAGTGTCGTGATACTGCGGGGAGCCGTAGTTTTCACTGGTTAGTGGGAGATTGCTGCGATACTGTGGGCAGCCGTAGTACTCAATAGTCAGCGAGAAAGTGTCGTGATATTGCGGGGAGCCGTAGTATTCACTGGTTAGCGAGGGAGTGATGTGATATTGCCGGGAGCCGTAGCATTCACGAGTCAGTGAGGGGTGTCGTAGGCTACGGGGGAAACCGTAGCACTCAGTAGTCGATGAGAGAGAATACTGTTCAGCAGAGAGTTGTAGTATTCACTAGTCAGAGTATGACGCAGAGGAGTTCTTAGGCTTGGGTAGCCTTACCGCTTGAGTCTTCGGAAGCCTGGTTGCCGAACCAGGGGCGAGACGGGGGTCTCCGTGTCGGTTGGGAATCGTTATATCCCTGGGATGAGGAGGGATTACCATAATCGGAAGGAAATTGCAGAGTTGATGTGTGCATAAATTCGCAAATCTAGGGTCATGAGTTGAGTACCAGATTGGAAATGAGTGGTTCCAATTATGCTGTTGAATCAGACTCTCGAGCTCGAGTCTGGATCCATTCGTGTATTGAGTAGGCGAGATGAGGTTTCGGATTCGTGGATGGGTTTCATTTTGAGGGGTATTAATATCCATCTGATGTCTTAGACCGGAGTGGGTCAGTTTCGTTGGTATGGGAAGGACCGCGAGACGCATGGAACTAGTGATTAGTAGACGACAGAGGTCGGTGATGAGGCAACTTTTGAGGGGACTGTATTATTCGTTTGAGGTAAAGCGAACTACGTGACTTGTGTGTCACGATGGGATGATATAACTATTGTGATAAAGAAGTCTGTAAAGTCGTTTTATCGGATGTGCAATGGGTAACATTTGGAGGTTCCACCGTCGGGCCGGGAGTCGACCTGGTGCTCAGTGTCGAGAGGGATATTTGAAAGAAAGATGGGACTTATGGTTAGAGATATCAGGGGATATTTCTGAGTGGGCATGATCATTTCCTTGAGTCTGAGGACAGAGTGTTGATGATTTATTTTCAGACAAGGTTCTGATAGCAGTACAGGTGATGGGTCCCTGGTGAGATGTGACCCTTTCGTTCCTTTGGAGTATGATCTAGATCGATTAGTATATCTGGTATGAGTGATCGGTAGCCAATTATTTGTCAATGACTTGATTCTATCAGTCGCAACAAGAGAATCAGAATGGCAGTGTGTTACTACGGTCTGTTATTCGAGGAACGATTAACATGATGTCATCTTGCGAGGGGGGTCTGACAGGGAGGCAGACCACTAGAATTTTCAAATTCTGGAGAGTCAGAACGGGTACCGTAGCGGTAGAAGGGTTTGTCCTTTTTCGGGACTGGGAGTTCCTGTTGGGTTCAAGTGTCTTTGGAGGAAGATTGTTGTATGGTATGAGATCCTTTCGGTGGTGCTTCTCGGGTTATTGGGTTTTGATCTATGTGTTTGTAAGGAGCGATTTCGAGGGCGAAATCAAATTAAGTGGGGGAGAATTGTAACATCCTGACTCTGAGGTATAACATTTTTATATGTTATTTTTGAGTTTGCCTGGGTGACTCGACGAGTTGGTGCCTCAACTCGTCGAGTAGAGTCGTATTTGGCCACGTGGGACTAGTAACCTACTCGACGAGTCAGAGAGTTGACTCACCGAGTAGACGTTGAGTGATGAAACCCTAAATCCCCGGGTTTGGGGCCTATTTAAGGAAACTTATAGCCTCATTTGCGGCTCACCAGCTACCCAACTTCACTGAGAGAAACCCTAATCGGCCTTTGAGATAAGAGAGAGTGTTTGAGCTAACATTGAGTGCTTTGGTGCATCTTTTGAAGAGAAGGGAAGGATTTCAAGCCAAGGGACGAGAAGAGGCTATTAGATCCATTGCTATTTCATCCAAGAGCTTCCGTGAAAGGTAAAAAGCCCACACCTTTATTATTTTGTTAGGTAGATCTCATGGTTATGGAGTTTATGGCTTTTTCCATCTAATATTGGGACTTTGAGTGTTTTGAGTGCATATAGAGATTTGGACTTCAGATCTGGACCTTGTGAGGTCCCTAGAGTCCAAAGGTCATTGCTTTATTCAGCTATAATAGAGTTTTTGAGTGAAAAACCCTTAATAGAGCATGTTCTTGGCATTTCAAGCCCTAAGTGCCATGTCTGGACGTAAAGCTTGTGGCTTTACGTGATAATAGAGCCTTGGGATGTTGGATCTAGAGTTTGGAAAGGTTTTCTGCCTTGAAATCGTCTGAATGAGGAATGAGTTTGAATGGACTCGCCGAGTCGATGAGCCGACTTGACGAGTCGGCTAGGGTTTGTCCCGAGGATTGATCATGCGATAACTCGGCGAGTTGGGGGTCAGCTCGACGAGCTGAGCTCGACTGCAAATGCAATGCATAAAATAAAATGCAAAAAGAAAATTTTGAAAAATTTAACTAAAAAAACTGAAAAAATAAAATTTTAACAAAAAATACAAATTTTTACACCAACCCCCTCCCCAAACTTAAAATGATGCATTGTCCTCAATGCTTAGAGAGGAATGAACAAATCAATAAAGAATATAAGGGCAAAAAGGTGCAGCTAGGAATGAATGTACCTGATAAGTTGGTAGAAATCTGATTTTGACGACAATGAGGCAAAAAAATCTGAATTTCAGCGAATTTGAAGGTCCTCTGATTTCCCCAAGCTTGTTTGGAACTGCGACCATCTCTTTATTGAAAGCATAAACAGCAAAAACTACTCATCGGGTTGCCTCCCGGAAAGCCGCCCATTTTTAAGGTCGTTCGCTCGACCATGCCTAAAGACTAGATTACCTGTACGTAAAGATTTTGGCACAAAATAATTAGCAGTACCGTGTCCCCGACAACGACGCCAATTTGTTAACACGTTGTCGCGCACGTATTAAACAAGTAAATTATCACTGCTTGTTGCACTAAAAATATAGCACAGGGAAGCAGGCTCGAATCCTCAGGGACACAGTCTAAAAGTCAATGCCTTTTTGCATCAGGCACATCTAGTCAAAACAGAAATTATAAAAGGGGGTTTTAATTGTAAACTAAAAACTAAAATGCAATGATATTAAATTAAATGAAAGTCAATAATAAAAACAATTCCAGTTCTGCTGCGACTTTCCTAATCTTGCAACTGATCCAGATCTGATTATTTGAGATGTGTTCTATCTAAGCCGGTACTGAGAAAAACTAACAAGCTCTAGTAATTTCTCTTTTACCTAAACTAGTTAATCAAAACAAGTTCTTCAATTAACCCTAACTTTTTACTATTCAATTAAATAAGCTCTTAATTAAATCAGAAAAGCAGCTTTATGATCTGTGTAAAATTCCCAGCAATACCCAATACTTCTCACAAGCTCGGAAGCGTAAATATATGATTTTTACAGTTTATACCAGAGTTAAATCCCAAAACGGAACCAATCTGATACTTGTTACTTTTACCAATTTATTAGAACAATTACAGATTCTATTAATTGATTAACTAGAATGATAAAACCCTAGCTAGGTGATCAGACTAACAAGAATACAAATCAAACATTCATTAAGCTCAATACTGAAGAATCTAGATAGAAACACAAATCAAAAACCAGATCTAATGATCAATCACATGAAAAGTACTTGTCTTATGCAGAACTGAAAACTAGGGTTTAGCCAGACATGGCCAAAATCTGATGAAAACAGATGAAAAGAGACATCAAACAACTAATCTTACTAATCTACTTGAAGGAGATGATCCACAGTCTTCAAATCTTCAGAAATCGTTGAAACCGGAGAAGAAACACCTCCAAAATCGTATTTTCGTCGTCTGGTACCTCTGGAATCGCCAACTTAGGTTACTGGGAGGTTGTTAGGGTCTATTTATACGTCCAGGAGCAAAAACGATGCCCATGCAATCGCATGTATCAAAGCTGCGATCGCAGGTTCTGAAGAAAACGCATTATGGGCCTTTTTAATGAAGTAGGATACCTTTTTGGCACTTTTTGACCAACCTGCGATCGCATGTACACAACCTGCGATCGCAGGTTTTCATCCGGATGAGTTTTTGGCATAAAAAAACCTCGAATCCATGCTGCGACCTAACCTGCGATCGCAAAAAGGCCGCATGTGATCGCATAGAGACAACATGCAATCGCATGTTGTGCCTAAGACGTCCGAAATTTCGTCTACTTTTCAGATCATTTTGAATCGCGTCAATCGGAGTTACGGTTCTCGAGATATGTTCAAAATACTGACAGGGGGTCAAAGCTGTCAGCAACATCCTTTAACTTTAGATTGTAGATTCCATCTTCGTGTGATCAATTCGATCGAATGTTTCCTGACCAACGCATCTTGCAAGCATTCCACAAAATACTCCATAAGTTACAAGCTCCATTTTAAACTCCAAGCGCACATCCAACTGCTCCCAAAGCACTGCTCCACTCGAACTATCTTAAATTGACATAAAAACATGAGCAGTACGGGAATTCTAACGAAAGACATGAGTTGAACATTATTTAACAAATGACATGCAAATGTACAAAATATGATGCTAAAATGATAGTAAAAACTACCCTATAAGATGCATAAATGGCATCTAACATGGACCTTCACGAGACTTCTTAGGAAACGAGTGGACTCGACGAGTCACATGGGCGTACTCGACGAGTCGGGTCAAACATGGACTGTTGACTTTAGGGTTTGGTCAAACATGAGTAATGGAGACCATGGAGGGGTAAAATGGTCTTTTATCCACTTCAAGAGTTAGAGAGAGAAAGAATAGCCTTCGATTTATTAGAGTCGTGAAAAGAGTATTAATTAGAGATATTCACCCTTTGTGTTAGGCGGAGGCTAGTTCGAGATTCGAGTACGAGGTTATTTGCTTACTTGCTTCCGAGGTGAGTCTTCTCACTATACTTACCACGAGTGGTATCTTTGTGTGACCAGAGTGTCTTGTATGCTTATCTTAAGTATTGTGATATCCTGCATTATGTCTTTGTGATTTATGCTGTGTATTATTGTTATGAGCTTATTGAGATAGGACTAGAGGGTCCACCCGAGTTGTGGGACCGGTGGGTCTCCACTGAGACACATTGACCGAAGAGTCTTATTCGCGTTATAGCCTCGAGTGGCTAATGTAATATGTGTGGTATTTTGGGGAACTCACTAAGCTTCGTGCTTACCGTGTTATGTGTTATGTGTTTCAGGTTCTTATCAGGATCGCGAGAAGGCGTCAGTTTGATTGTACACACAAGAGAAAAAGAGTTATGTTTTGAGGATCCTAGATTTGCGATAAACGACTTTTAAAATGTGTTGATAAATTGATACTTGTGATTTTTTTGAAGGAATGTGACATGTGTTTTATTGTGTTTTAAAATGGAAAATTTACGGTGTTACAGTACCAAGCTAATTTGCATGGTTATTCACACCTTGTTTGTGATCCTCGGTATCCCAGTCACAAATGGAAAGGGCATAATCGAGATTATACATGCCATTGAATAGTTCAATGAATCTTTAAAGATCTAGGAATTTCATTTAAAACCTAATTCATTTAAATTTCGTTTTTCATGGTAAAATTGGTAAATCGTCATTTACCTACCTTTAAATAATTTACAATTAGATTACGACATCTCTTGGATAATAAACTAAAGGGCTTTGTAATTCCTTGGGAGACGTCCCATGATGATAATGTATTTGACCAAGTTGACCTAAAGGGTATTTTTGGTATTTTGGGATTTTGATGGTTATTGATCACTTGGATGGATAAGTATTGGTTGGAGCTGAGATTCGGAGTCGGAACCTCATCAACTATGGATCAGATCGAGAGGTGAGTTTTCCTCACTGTACTTACGGGTCGAATGCACCAATGCCCGCCCTTTGGATTGTTATCCTGGTTTATCGAATGTTGGTATGGTGTAGTGATCTGTTAGTTCGGTATCCTGGTAGATAGGATGATGTTATGCTTAGTGATCTGTAATATCTATCTGCTTGTTATTGGCTGGTTCATTGTATGATTATCTGTTATATATATATATATATATATATATATATATATATATATATATATATATATATATATATATGTCGACAAGGTGTATGTGTGGTTGGGTTGAGGCGATCCTGCTTTGTGCTGAAGGCTAACAGACCCAGGGCGTCCCGGATAGACTGAAGGCCAGTGAGGCGTATCAGTCAGGCCAAAGGCCCGAAGAACGTTCCAGATAGGCTGAAGGACCGGTGAGGCGTACCAGTCATGCTGAAGGTTCTATGAGCGTACCAGATAGACTGTAGGTCGGTGGGGCGTTCCAGTCAGAATGAACGCTCTGTGGGTGTACCAGATGGACTGCAGGCCGGTAGGGCGTTCCAGTCATGCTGAAGGCCCTATATGCATGTTGTTTGTTGTTTATGTTATCTGCTCTGTGTTGGTACTTTGGGGGAACTCACTAAGCTTCATGCTTACAATTTTATTTATGGTTTCAGGTTCTTCAGATGATTCGTGGCAAGGCGAAGACGTGACCGTACACATCCTCAGTTTTAGAACAGATTGGATCTTGGGAGACTTTGATTTTGAATCATGTTTTTGAGACAAAGTTTTTGTAAGCACTTTTTTTTAATAAATGGGTTGTTTTGAAAAGTTTAAATTTGTTGAAATTTTGGGGATGTTACATTGGCTTTAAGATTGTCATAGGCATTTTTCAATTGTCTTTGAGTCAAATCAACGCCATACTTTTCCTTAATGGCTATTCCTAACTTGTTACATGAATGTTTGTGCAAACTCAAACCTTTTCTACCCACAATGTGTACTTCTTCAATACAAGTGTGCAATAAGAATTTTATCTGCTCATTGGTCCATATATGTTTATCTCCCATTGCTAATAACAAAAAAAAAATATGAAATGCATACTTTAGCAAACATAACCTTATAACAACAACTTTCAACATAATAACAACTTCTATTGATTAAACTAACGAATTTCAGCAAAGATTATTCACATTTCAATATGACATTTCAACAACATTTTATAACATTTCTCTCTTTCTAAAAAAAAACATTTTGTGACATTTTAGCAACATTTCATGACATTTCAGCAACAATTCGTGATATTTTCAACAACAATTCATGATATTTCAGGAACATTTTATGACATTCAACATCTATTAATGACATTTCAACAACAATTCATGACATTTCAACAACATTTCAGCAACATTTCAATAATGATTCAACAACATTTCAACACAATATGACATTTAAGCATAAATTTATGACATTTCAGCAGAATAAAAAACATCATCAAAGATTTGATAACATTAGCAATAAGATTCATCAAGAACAAATATATCAACAATGATTCAACAAGAAAATTTGAAAAATTAATATGAAGCAGGAAAGTCGAAGTTGCTCCAGCAACAAAAAAACCGAAAAATTCAAGATTAACCATGGCAAAATTATTGCTTCAGCAACAATAAACGAAAAAAAAAACTTACCAAGATGAAAGATCGGCGCCGACGACTGGAAGGAGAGGGCGACCGAGAGGAGATTGCGCCGGAGAGGAGGGAACGCCGATGGGAAGGAAGTTGTGCTGATGAAGGGATGATTGCGGATGCGAGATCGGGGATGACGACAACTAGGGAGAAAAAATGTGGTGCTTTTTTTTAGGGAGGAGTATCCGATTTTTTTTTAGGTTTAGGTTTGAAGAGGCTAGAAGAGGGAACTCAAGTGTTGTCCCAAACAAAACACGCACAAAAGTTTTTTACTTCGAAGCCTACGAAAAAACAAACTGCTGCGGGATAAAAAATGATGCATGTGTGCTGCGTCGCACAACACAAAATGGTTTGAAGAGGTTTTTTATAAAAAAAATCAACACTTAAGTTAATAAATCTTTCTAAACCGTTATACCAAAAGAACTTTTTATCATTATCGTAATCATATTTTTTAGAACAAGAATTTATCTAAAATTAAAAAATTTATAATAATATTTATAATATATCAATTATTTTTAAATTTATAAAAAACATAATAAAAAAAAGCTTAGAGATCAGCAAGGTATCAACTTTTGCACCTCTACTATACTAGTTCGCAACAGTTTTAGACGTTAATAAAAGCTAAACATAAACAAAAAAGAAAAAACACAAACGTTATTATCAAACAACTACATTGTACAAATGTGTAATAAATAGAAAGTTTTAGGAGTATCATATTTACCAAATTACAGTTATAGAAGTTTGTGTGCCCTATTTTAGGAAACTCAGTGTGAATCTTTATACATCAGCAACACAACACAACGCGAAGCCAGCTTTTCTATCCTCCCAAGATCTTGTGAAATCTACTGTTTTTTTCACTAAAAGCCTCCAAAGTCCCATCAATGGCAGCTCACCTCACCTCCACATCAATGTGGTGTAGACTGGTCTGGTAGCCAGCAGTGTCTCTTCTTCTCCATTTCTTATCCAACGAAAATAGCCATAAACATCATTAGATCGATCATCCATTTCTGCGCCATCGATCTCCGTGTGTTTGTGAATCATCTCTTTTGCTTCTGTTTGTGGAGATACATCGACTGTTTATCACTACTGCTATCGTGATAAATACGGAAACCCTAGCAAAAAGTAAAAGAGAAACATCTTGTCCTAGAATTAGATCTTCAAATAATTGTAACCCAAATCGGGAAAACCATTAGTTTCAATAAAAACCCTTCAATGGATCCTTACGCAGAAGTTGAAAGCTCCGATTACAGCATAAACCCTAATATTGTAGCGTCTGCGTCGTCTAGTTCTCCGCCGGCAGCCACAACTCCCAGCCGGTATGAGAACCAGAAACGCCGAGACTGGAATACCTTCTGTCAGTACCTGAAGAATCACCGGCCACCACTCGCGCTTTCTCGATGTAGTGGTGCCAACGTGCTCGAGTTTCTCCGGTATCTTGACCAGTTTGGGAAGACTAAAGTCCACACACCGGTGTGCCCGTTTTACGGGCACCCGAACCCACCTTGCCCTTGCCCTTGTCCTCTTCGTCAGGCGTGGGGAAGCTTGGATGCGTTGATAGGCCGTCTCCGGGCAGCCTACGAAGAGAGCGGTGGGCAACCGGAGATGAACCCTTTTGGTGCTCGAGCTGTTAGACTTTACCTTCGAGAAGTTCGAGATCTACAATCGAAAGCAAGAGGAATCAGCTACGAGAAGAAAAAACGAAAAAGACCTCCACAACAAGAACATCAACAGTTTCCAAACAACTCATCATTTCAAGCTTTTACTCTTCCACCAGGTGATCACACTTGAATTTCGTTCAAGAAAACTCAGATCTTGGAACTTAAAAAGTAACTATTCGTTTCTTTTAGAAGCTTGAATTTGATGTTTTGTGGAGGATGTAATCACCAAAGTAGTACTCTTGCTAGTTGTTACGCTTAGTTTCAGGTTTTATTTCTTTATTTAGCTGCAATCAACTATGAAGAACCCTGTTGTTAATTGGTGATTTTGTTTGATTTTCGCTTTTTTGTTCATCTCAATGAAAACATCTTAGCTGCAGCACAATATCGACTTCTAGTTTGATCAGGAGCTTGCAGTTGTGATCTTGGTAGATGTACTTTTGCAGCAGTAGTATTTATAGATCTCAAACTGGAAGTACTTGTGATCTATTCTTGGTTTCAACCAAGATCATATGTGGACTATCTATAGCTTTTATGTTTTGTCTAGCTTCTTAATTCCTAGCCTTTTTATTTTATATAATTGCTGCCGTTCTACAAAAAGTATATGGACTATCCAACGGCAAGAAATATCGCTCTCTCCCATGAATGATTCGGAATCGTGTAAGTGTTGGATGGAATCGTGTTCATTCAATCTTCTGCAGTCTTGATTGCTAATGTCAACATGAGCAGCATTTGCACGGGCTCTTGTTTATTATGTACACGCTTACATAAATCGTGAAGAAAAAGTGCATAAATATTTTACATGTGTTGGTAGTTATATATGTATATTTTTGGTACATATTAAAAATTAAACATTGTCCATCACATGTTTTTAGGGAAAAGAGCTTTTTTTTTTATAACTAGATTAATGATGCACGTGATAACGTTTACTTTGATCACATATAGTTATGATTTAAATTAAATTAGCTTTGATAACTTAAAAACTGATTGATTCATGGTTTACGTTTATAGGTATATTATGCACTTCAAGTCATGTAGAATTTACAAAGCACACATATTTCTTAGTTTGAGATTTTTTTTTGCTGTACATGGTGGATGATAATTATCAATACGATAAAACTGCCTAATTTCCGAAGGCCCTTTTCGTCGGTTTTCCTTCAGAAACACAATTGACGGAATTCAGATAGAAACAAACAAAAAAAAAATCATGGGTGAATTATCTTGATGGAAATTGTAACATCGTACCAATAAAAAGTTCTTTAATAAATTATAAATACCGACATATATCCGAGAGTCTTGTTTATCTGACTTTTCCGACGAAGCTTATTTTTGTCAAGTCCGATGGAATATCGACGAAATATATTACTAATGAGTATCATTTTTTATAGTTTTTAGTGACAGAGTTACGTATACAAATACAATAAAAGAATTCAAAAAATCAAGTTTTTTTTTCCTACCTAGAATGCAGAAAAATCCAATTGCAATAAATAACTCCTGTTTTGCAAGTTCAACCACTATTAAGCATAAATTTAAAAATTGTCTAGTAAAATATAATTATTAACACAGTGTCTAAACCATAAATTTAATAAACATTAATGCTAATCAATTATGAAAAACAACAAAGATAATAAGCTAGAACAAGTTTGGTGCTTCAAGTTGGATTTGAGTTAGTTGCATCTTTTATTGTGTTCTTGTTCTATTTTCTTTCCTTTTACAACTCTTTAATTTGAATTTACATCTCTGATATCTAAAAAAAATGTTGAAACAAGCATATATATACTCATTAAACAAACAATAATCAGTAAACATAATATATATATATATATATATATATATATATATATATATATATATATATATATATATATATATATATATATATATCCCCAGTCAACCTCCCTTAGTCTCATCCTTTACACCCGGTCCAACCTTGCCCGCTCCTCTTGGCATCTAGGGTTATGTTATGGCTACTTTTTTAGATTCGCCCTGAGTGAGGTTGAAAACCGTTAGCAAGGCTACGAACCCTCTCGAAGGTTTACAGAAGAGTGCCTGCTTCCCAGATCAAGAGTATATATATATATATATATATATATATATATATATATATATATATATATATATATATATATATATATATATCAACATTTTTTATTCATTATAGCAACATAGATTATTTTTAATCCATAATAGCAATATGTTATAATTTGTTTTTTACTAATATCAGAAATATAATGTTATGACTAAGAAATTTTTTTTTTTGAAAAGGGAACTTCCCTAACGAGGGTTTCCGGGTCAGCTTTCGCGCACCGACTAATCCCCCGCTGCAAACATGAGGCTTGTGGTGGCCGATGCGCTAAGTCGCAAAGTGACTAGCGCACCCATCCGAAATTTGTGTTTGAGGATGACAGTGATGACTCTATTTTTGGAGAAGATTCACAGAGCGCGGGTTGAGGCTATAAAAGAGGAGCAGCGGAAGATTGAACATATAGTGGATCAGGTGCCCTATTTTGATTATAATAGCCTGGGATTGTTGACCTTGTATCGGAGAGTTTCAGTTCTGTATCTCGGAGGTGCTAGTCAGTTGACGAGGTGTACAAGTCGAGATTTTCTATTCATCTGGGTGCGACAAAAATGTACAGATACCTCCCACCCGTTTATTGGTAGCCCTGGATGAAGCGGGATGTGGCTTGGTACATGGATAGGTTCTTGACTTGCAGGAAGGTCAAGGTCGAACATCAACGATCCCATTACAAAATGGAGCCATTGGGTGTTCCCGTTTGGAAATGGGAAGAGATCACGATGGACTTCATCACGAAGTTGCCACAGACAACGCGCAGGGGGGTGGTTGATTCGATTTTGGTCATCGTGGATCGATTGACCAAGAGTGCACATTTTATTCCTATTTAGGAGAGCATCTTTGTGGAGAATTTGGCAAATGTTTATATCTGAGAGGTTATGGCACGAAATGGTGTTCCGATATCAATCGTCTTGGATCGGGATGTATGCTTCACTTTCATTTTTTGGAAGAGATTTCATGAGGAGCTGGGTACTTGTCTGCACTTCAGCACGGCTTTGCATCCGCATACCGATGGTCAGAGTGAGCGGACTATCCATACTTTGAAGGATATGCTTGAAGGCAAGTATATTTTTGAAAGCAAAGAACGTTTTGGAAGATCGAATGTTTGGAAAATGTTTTTGAAAATTTTTTGGAATATAGATTCTTTACTTTTGAAATGAGTTTTTGATACTAATGTATGAAAGGTGTAAATCATAGAAAGAAATGACAATAAATGGAAAGTAATGAAAAGAAATGGAAAGTAATGAAGAGAATTGGAAAGAATCTGAAAGGAATGAAATGAATATATTGCTCAAGCCATGATTTCCCCGTAACAGGATATAGAGGAATCTATCGGGGTGGCGCCTCCCCTTCGCGAGATAGATTTCCTAACGGAAATGATGTCTTGGTGGATTGATTCGTTCTTTCCACCGTGGTATAGACTTGGGGATATTGCTTGGCCCTAAGTATAAAAATGGCAAAGGTTCACATCGAAATTAGCCCTAAATGAAAGAAGGAATAGAATGTAAAAATAAATGAATTGTAATGATGTTATGAGTAATGAAATGTTTTGATATGGAATGGAGTGTGGAAAAATGCCTATTTAAAATATGTTTTACAAATATTAAATGTTTTTGATATGGAACGGAATGTGGAAATGCCTAGTTGAAATATGTTTTGCAAATATGAAATGTTTTTGATGAAATTGTGATAAACATTTTGGGTCACAAACCCGCGTAGCTCACAAGACATTATTGTCTTACATATGTCTTTTTAATGCCATGTATTGTAGGTTTTAATTAAGGAGATAAGATGATAGACGGAAGTTGGAATTTAAGAGATAGAGAATCGAGTGGTGCTTGTCAAGCTCCTTATTCGTATTATTGATGTAATTCGTATTTGCTTGCTATGGTTGTATGATGCTTAATGGTTACACCCAAAGTTTTAATTGTAAATGTTTTTATGGGACAAGTTTTATTAAATGTGGGTTAATACTCGAAAGACTTTTATAACCATAGCTCTGAAAAATTTGAAGAAAAATTTGGGGTGTTACAGTTTGGTATCAGAGCCATAGTTTAAGCGAATTAGGATTGGATCATCCCACTCCTAGGCTTAGAATTTGGTTATGGAAAGTTTGATTGAGGCATAGGATTCAAACGCCTTAACATAGGTAGTATCATATGCAATTAATGATGATAAGAATTGCCTTAGTTAAATTCTTATGACACTTTGGATAAGTCTAGATGAAATCATAAAGTGATACATTGAGTGCTTCCATAGTGAGTAATGGAAGTAAGACTAGTATGTGGATAATCTAAACTAGTGGATCAAAACCTTTTAGTGGTGAAGTCAAGGTCATTTAGGTATGATATGGGTATAATAGTATAGGGCCCGTACTTATCTAAACACATGATACATACCTGAACTTAGTGGAACCATGAAAGGGTTTTGTGAAATATGGTAAAGATTCGAGTGAGTTAAAGACTTAATGAACACATATCGTGTGTCAAATAAGAGTTATAAAGTATATTAAAGTATGTTGATGGGTAAGGGAAAAAATTTGACATCTTTGACTTTTCTAGGAAAGTCAAACAACTAGTATAAAATGAAAATTACTTGGTGTATATTTGATACATGATGGAAATTGAGCTTGTATCCATTAATTACTATTGGAAGTGAGTTAGAAAAACTAAGGAAAGAAACAACTTGAGTTATTAAATTTGTTAACAAACAATTAGCTAAAAAGGGACATAGATGACTTTTGGTAAAAGTATAAAATGGGACAAGAATTGGAATTCCAAATCTATGATTAAAAAATTAATTGGTGTTGGTAATTGGAGACGATCTTATGTTACTACATAAGAGTGATAACTTCAAATTACAAGAAAGTTGAGTGAGAAAAGAATGGAATGGAATGAACTCCATATTTAGATGAAAGTAAATATTCGGATGCGATTAACAACAAACGTGAGCATAATGGCCTAATTAGAGAAATGGTGATATGATGATTGAATAGAGATAGTACTAGAAAGTGCAACTATGAAAACTTAGGAATAAGTATGATTTTGTTGACACAATGAGATCTATTGGGATCCTAAGGAGTTGATAACCAAATGACAACATTATCAAGTGTTAAGTGTGATGGTACTTGTGGAAGAAGGGTGTCCTTGTGACACCAGGACCCTAGTAAGAGACGAGAGATTGTGTATTGACCTAATGTACTCGACTGGTGAGTGAAATCACTACAAGGAAAGAAGAATATTGTAAGATACGTGGGCGTATTTCTCGAGCCTGAAAGGATGACAACCCAGATGAAGACCGCTTCGAAGCATGAAAATAATGGAAACTAAAAGTGATGATAATTCCACAAGAGTTCCTTACCTTGGGATACTAGACTACTGTGATGAATAATGTAAAAGGAAGAACATTGTAAGCCCTACGTGTAATTTTTGTGATTTGTAATGAAAAGTTAAGACTACGCGGAGAATCTGATGATGGCGTCAGAATGAATCAAACTTCAAGATCTGATAAATTGATGATGAAGAATCAGTGTTCAGGAGATGTTCTATGATCGACCAAGGGGGAAGATGATTTCACATGATGAAATATCGAAGAATGTAAAGTGAACATAACGGATTTTATAGTACTAACAAAGTATGGACAAGGATGAACGCTTGAAGTTAACTTTTTTAAAAGGGCTGTCAAGAATATGATAACAAGCAAATGAAATTTTTGAAATTTCCATAGACGAGTCAAAGAGACGAATTACTACCATGTGAGAATCATAGGGTGACTTGGACCTTAAAATAAATGCCCTCATTTCTTTGAAGGGGTAGATGGTAAGAATGATATGAAAATGTGGCAACATGTTAGAAGAACCCACACTGCTTAGGGGTTAAGAAGGTACAACATGAGGTACATGAAATTATGAGTGACACACACGAACCAAGGATACAAGATTTAGATATTCCAAGTTATGCAACCTGACGACGCAAACCGGGTACACTAACGTACAATTTAAGTACTAAGTTTTTGTAAAACCGCTAATCTGGATTTGACAAACAAACATAGAATGGACAGACTTATGATGATGAGATCTTCTGCTATAAATTCATATAGGAGATAGAACTTTGACTTAGATCATTGTGGGTCATGTGGTAGTGACTAAAGGACGCATAAATCTATTGATATAAAAGTTGGTTGTGTAATCATAGGAAAGGGACAAGAAATAGAAGGAAGTAAAGTATGATGCATGGGAAATTAAATTGACAAAGTTTTGAATGGAAGAGCCGAGGACTCGAACAACAATGACGAAGGACACATGAATGATGAAATTTAGATAGAAGCTATAGGTGATTAATGATGTAAAGGAAAGGTGGAATTTGAATACCACAAGGAGTAAATGTGAGGCAATGATCTTTCTACGAGTAAATAATCAAAAAATCTTGCTACATGATGAGGATCATCTTGCGATTTAACCTTAAAAGAAATGCATTCATTTCTTTTAAGGGGTAGGTAATTGAGAAGAAGCAAGTTACAAGTAACAAAATAATTTAGTCCATCGAGACTTTGAAAGTTGAGTTGAAACAACACTACATGCTTTAGAGCTTCTAATCATGGTGTGCTTAGGTTTGTAGACCTAAGAAACACATTAAATCATGAGATGAGATTTTGACATGTCAGTTAAAGTGAATGAAAGGGGATAAGGACAATGTTCTAGAAGTAAATATGGACTTATATAGTATGGTACCCGTTAGTACAAACGTATTAGACAAGGAAAGTTATACATGATTGAGTTATCTTGTTGATAACACTGAAGAAAAACATTATTAGTAAAAAAATGAATTGCAGACCTTGTTGAGGATAAAGTGTCATTTTTGTTATTTAAAAGTAAGACTTTCGGGAAGAAAGGTAGATGAAAAGATATATCGGAAGCCAAGTCTTGGTAATGACTTACTAATGGAATTAGTAAGGAATGGAATGTTGGTGGAGTGCTTAAGTACGAAGGGACATGCTAAGGCAAATTAGAACCTAAGTAAGGAAATAGACAAATGATAGCTTAAAGGTTTAAAAGGACCCGATAAGGCTTCTTATATGCCTTAACATTGTTAGAACATGATGAGACTATATGTCTTAAAATAAGTGATATCATTGTTAGAGTAATTTGTTAAATGTTCAAAAAATGAACAAAAAGGTAAAAAGTGTTCAAGAGGATTAATAAACCCTAATCATGTATTATTTATTATTAGACGGATTACAATTGTGACAAAATGACCAAGATGATATGGTCATCGAAGAATTTGAAAAGTGATAGGATTAAATTCTAATGAGATGGCTCACGACGTGATTCCGAGGTTGGAATCCTTTTAAGGGGTAGATAAATGTAACATCCTTAAATTTAGACTAGGTTCTTTAATTAATAAAATAAACCAGTGAAAGATGATTTATATAATTAAATAATTATGGGTTAATCATATCATTAATTGATGTGAAGTTTAGAAAGTTAAAAGTAGGAAATGGTAACATTTTAAATGTTAAAGGACCAAAAATGTAAAGTTGGCAAAGTGAGTTGAGCAAAGGGTTGACTCATTTATTGGAAGGGAGTAGAAAATCTATATAATGGATGGAGGAGGACTTATTATGTCAAAACTTAAGTTAAAATCATAAATATTGATGTTTGGGAAGTTTTGGCAAAAATGGGCAAACTTGAGGGACCAAATGTTAAAAAGTGGGAAATAAGATGCACCCATTCTTCCCTTATGGAGGAGGAACGATTTTGAGCTCCGTAAACCCTATCTAATGGCGATTTTCATCTTTCTTTGCTCCTAGGATTCGATCTCAAGTTTTCTTGGGAACAATAACTCTCCTTGACTTGTCAAATTTGACCAAACTTTTCACTATTCAACTCCAAGAAATATCTCAAGGTCTCTCTCTAAAAGAAAAAGCAATGTTGAAAAAGTTTCAGCAGGTTTGAATAGTTGTCACGAGATTCTGTATGGTACCATACAAGTGTGTTTCTTTCTTTTTGCTTGTACAAAAAACAAAAGAAAGACATATCTAAATTGGTCAAACTATGGGGAGAGTTCACACAAAGTGTACATGGTGTTTTAGGGTTGTTTGATTCTTAATTGTGTGATGCTACAACCAAGAATAGGCAAATATTCATTGGTATTCATGGAATGTTATCTTACATTAAAACTGCACTTGGTTGTTTTGACCTACACTTATACTCTATTTGAAATTCTCATAAAAAATAAACAAAGTTAGAAGGATGGCTAGTAATGAGGTATATCACCTCCGAAGAAAAGTGGTTCGGTTGATTCGAACCCAGAACACTAATACATTGTCCGGACGAGTGTATCTGGGAATGCCGAACCATGCAAAACGAATCCGAACCACTTGACTTGCGAGAAAAACTAACATTCAAAAGTGTCAAGTCAAGGAGTTTTAGGGAATTACACACAAACATCCTGTCATGGACCAACGATTCGATACCGCTTAGATAACAAGAATGACAAGACTGTCGATAGTTCATTGATACTGCTTTTGTACCTTTAGTACTGGGCGTATTAATGACAATGAGACGGGGCCTTGTTCGGCCCGCCCTCGTCTCCATTTTCCCATGCAAAGATAGTACCAAACCAGACTAACTCGACCATGAACAGGTATGCTCTTAGTAACTACATCTCACTCATAATTCGATAACGATCACCCATATCTTGCATTTGAATTAAGCTTCAGAGCGTTCTCCCGGGTTCGACACCCGGAGAACGTCTAACATTGTTCTGTTTTTGCAGGTTCAACACGGCTCTAAACGAACAAGTGTTATCCAATAAATCAATATACCCCCCTCCTTGGGATACCAGATTCATCAAGTCGTTCCATCCATCGGACTCGAAACAAATGGTCACCACCACCAACACCATCTACAATTTAGTTGAAGGGGAAAGTCTGTTGCAAAGAATGCAAGATTGGGAGCGCAGGTGGAAACACCTCATGTGACAATTGTTCCCAAGAAACGCGATATGGAAGGTACTTCGAAAGAGCATGAACATGAAGACAAGGAGTTAATGGAATTTGAAGACTTTCGACGATACAAGGAAATGAAAAAGAGATGTGAAAAAAAGGAGAATCAGAAGAAACAAAGGAGGGATAAGGAGTGGGAGTATGTTTCCATTCACACAGACTAGTCAAGTGATTCCTGCGATAGGCGAAGTAAAGGAAGGAGTGAAGATAAAAAGAGAAATGATGAACCAGGAACATGGGCTTCCCAGAAATATCAATACAACGAAGAACATCATGTAATGGCCGGAGGATGGAACTTTAGAGCACCATTCATTAATGAGTTAAATAACACTCCGATTTCTGCGGGACTAAAGGGTCACAGGGTAAAACTTTACAATAGCTCTGGGGTCCTAGACGACCACGTTGCAAACTTCCAGTGGGTGATCAATATGATCCCCATGGATCCTAAGCTATGGAGCCTATATTTTGAAGAACTTTTCACGAAGTTTTGCAACAGTTTCATACACCATAGAAGGTTTCAAAACAGGCCCATGCAATATTCTCATGCAGACAGAGGGAAGGGGAGTCCAATAAGTCTTACTTCAGAAGATTCATCGTGATTAGTCAAAAGATGCCAACCAAGGATGACCCGATGATCATTGCGGCGTTGACATATGGATTACTAGAGGGAAAATTGTTTAGGAAGCTGGTGGGGAGATAATGGGCGAATGAGAAGTAAATGATAAGGAAAGTTAATAGATTCCTACGATAGGAAGATGAAAGCTCTGAAAAGCGATGTATGGAAAAGGGAGGTTCGTGCGCAAATGACTGTAAAGAAAGGTACATGAAATACGCCTCGTACAAGAAAGAGAGGATACCGAGACCGAGGAAGACAAACAAAATATGCCCCGTACACGCAAGAGATGTATAAAGTGCGGCCTTCCAAAGATCATAAGAGAGATACAATATCAAGGAGTATGAAGAGATACCCACGAGACCCATGTCAATATTGTGATTTTCACAAGAAAAAAAGACACTCTGCGGTGGACTGTGAGAGTCTTAAAAGGGAGAAGGAAAAAGGAAAGATCGGACGACATAAGGAAGAGCAGGAGGAATAGAAGGAGAATACAGTGTATGAAGTGGAGGCACTTATGCTACGTTTCACAGACAAAATGATGTTGGTGTAGAAAAGAAAATGGATGAACTTTGAGTTCTCTCATAACAGCCAGGTCCCCGTAGGGCATGAAGGCACTGAACCACTTATAATCAAAGCCTTGGTAGGTAAGAACCTCATCCATAAGGTATATGTCGACAATCGGAGTTCAGTAAACATCATATACGGACATTTCCTGGATCAGTTGCCACCGGATGTAAGAGGTTTTGTATAACCGAGCACGTCATCGATGGTGGGATTCGCTGGGCAAGTGGTATGGATGGAGGGACAAATATCCCTCCCATTTACATTGGCCGACTATGAAAATAACCTGACCAAAACCATTTGGAAAATTTCAATATAATAAAGGCTCCCTCCCCCTACAACATGCTCCTTGAAAAAACTGGATTATGGCAGTTACAAGCAGTACCCTCGACAGTGCACGACTTACTCAGGTTTCCATCTGATCATGGTGTGATCAGCCTAAGAAGCATCCCCCTACGTCAATAAGATCAGATTCATGTTGCAGAACAGAGGCAGGGAAGTGAGGGCCCGACGGCTGAAGGTAGTTCCTCGGTAGAAGAGGAAATGATAACCATAAATCCTAGGTACGAAGATCAGAATGTGAGAATAGGTTCGACCATACCGCAGGACCTGAAGGACGGGATAAAAAAGCTCTTATGGACGTATGAAGATGTTTTTTCCTGGAAACTGAAGGATATAACGTGTATCCCAAGCGTGATAATCGAGCATAGGCTAAACATCGACCCCGAGTTCGTCCCTACGAAGCAGAAAAAGCAATTAATGGCACAGTATCGGAATGAGATTATCAACAAGGAAGTAACATATTTGGTGCAGTCAGGGGTGGTGCAAGAAAATCAGTTCCTGTAATGGATTGCTAATCTAGTCTTAGTAAGGGAAGGGGATAGAACGATGAGAATGTATGTAGACTTCACTAACCTAAACACAGACTGTTCGAAAGACAAGTACCCGTTACGAGAGATGGAACAGAAGGTGGAATCACTCGGAGGGTATCGATGGAAATCATTCTTAGATGCATATAAAGGGTACCATCAGATACAATTAGCGAAAGAAGACGAGGACAAGATAACTTTTCATATGGAGAAGGGGACTTTTTGCTATACAATGGTGCCATTCGGTTTAAGGAATATAGGGCAACGTATCATATAATGGTCTATAAGGTTTTTGAAAAATAGATAGGAAAAAATGTAGAAATGTATGTGGATGACATGGTTATTAAAATCAAGGGAGACGAATGATTCTTGAAGGATGTAGAAGAAACGATGATATGGCTGAGAAACAAATATGAAACTCAATTCGAAAAAGTGTGTCTTCGGAGTGCAGAAAGGAAAATTATTGGGTCACATTGTTTCCCCTGAAGGGATTGAGGCTAACCCTGACAAATTAAGAACACTCCTAGATCTGAAGAAACCATGTACCATAAGAGATGTGCAGAGTTTGAATGGGAAGCTAGCAACATTGGGAAGATTTTTGGCAAAATCGGCAAAACAATCACTCTCGTTCTATCAAGTAGTGAAGAATCATGTAGGGAAGAGTGACGTGGCATGGTCGAAAGAAGCAGGGGAGGCTCTTCTTAAACTGAAAGACCACTTAAGTAAAATACTAATGTTGGTGTTGGATTAATGTCTAAGTCCATAACTATATTTGGTATGTACTTGACCCGACCCGGCATGGTCCATTTGGGTTGCACTTCACCGACACAATTTATATGGATAGTCTTTTGAGAATAGTATATTTATGATTTATATTAATATATTATAAGTTCTAATATATTAATATATAATCATATTATTTAATTAGTATTGATCAAGAATTAATTTATAATTAATTAAGTGATCAAAAGGAACTAATTAAATATGGACTCTTAGATATATATGTGTAGTGGGCCAAGTTCATTTAGGTTGGGCTAAGTCTTCATGGATAGTCCATGGAGCTTTAACCCATGGATCCTAGGAAATGAAAGGTCATGGGTATTAGGGTTTAACCCTAATCCTCCACACTATATAAAGGGTCTTATGGTTCATGAAATTATGCTAGTGGCTAGTGTGGATACACTAAAGAGGGCAATAACCGATTTCATAGTGTGAGCCAAGTGTCCATATTCTCTAAAGGTTTTCCAAGGTGTTTTGGTGATTTGTGATTCCACTTGAGGCTTCCACACTATTGGGGCTAAGCTCTTAAAGCTTGAAGACATCAAGCTACATCAAAAGGTATGTCATCTAACTAGAACTTTGTAGTATAGGTGCTTCATAATATGCTAGTTAGGATGAAACCTTGGAATATTTAATATTTGCATGTATAATAGAGAAAACATAGATCCAAGGTTTATAGGGTTGCATGTACACCATAGGAGTGTTAGAATGCTCAAAACCCAACAGTTGGAATGTCCAAGGCCGAATGATGCCTTGATAATCTACTTGTCCACCAATCGAGATGCGATCAGTGCAATTCTTATAGCAGAAAGGGAGAAGAAGCAAGTACTAGTAAACTTCTTCAGTCGAGTATTGCAAGGTGTCGAACTCAATTACTCCTTGATTGAGAAATTGATCCTTTCCTTGGTATATGTAGCTAAGAGACTGCAAAGTTATTTTTAGGCGCATCCAATATCGGTCCTGACTGGTCAGCCTATTCGACAAATTTTAACACAGCCAGAGAGATCCGGATGAATGACGAGATGGCCCATAGAGTTGGGGGAATGTGATATTGTCTATAAGCCTAGGGTAAGCATCAAGGCCCAAGTATTGGCAGACTTCCTGAGGGAGATGCCAAAGTAGAAGGAGAAGATAAACGTCTATGCTATTAAGGTGCATGGTATAAAGACGGAAGCGGAAATATGGGTTGTAAAGGGTGAACACTGGATATTACACACTATTGGGGCTTCAAGTTATGATGGTTTTGGAGCAGGAGTGGTATTAGAATGCCCTACTGGGGAGCAAGTTACTTATGCTCTTCACTTGGAGTTTAAGTGCTCCAATCATGAAACTAAATAAGAGGTACTCCTGGCCAGTTTACAGCTGGCTGCAAGCATGCACATCTCGAAGGTAAAAGAATACAACGTTTTCATGCCGGTTGTGAACCAGATCAATGGTTCGTATGAATCCAAGGAGGAACACATTAAGAAATATTTGACGAAGGCAAAGTAAGCGGTCAATAAGTTCGATGAAGTTCAGATAATTCGAGTTCTAAGATCAAAGAACAAAGAGGCCGACTCGTTGAGAAAACTAGCATCAGTAGCTTATCACCATTGGTTGAAAGAGTTTTGGTGGAAGTGTTACCAAAAATAAGTACCGAGGATGAAGTAGAACAAGTATGGGAATTAGAAAAAGAAGAAGATTCTTCGATGGGGCCGTATATCAGGTACTTGAAGGAAGCACACTTGCCCTCATGCGAGAAAGAGGCAAGAAACATCATATTCAACACAACAAATTATACCATGTACTCGGGGCGGTTGTATCGAAAGGGATATTCAACCCCTTGGCTAAAATGTTTGGGCAATAGGGAAGCCCATTTAGTCGTACGAGACCTTCACGAAAGGGATTGCAGATCACACACAGGAGCAGGACGTTGGTGCAGAAAATCCTTCGTACAGGGTACCTCTGGCCGACGATGACGACCAACACAAACGAAGTGGTCTGAAAGTTCCATAGCTACCAAATCCACTTTGATGTGTCTAATTTACCATCCGCAATGATGATGAGCGTGAAGAGTCCCTGGCCTTTCCTGCAATGGGGCATTGACATAGTAGGTCCATTCCCACAGGCTCCCAGAAGGCTTAAGTTCTCTATAGTAGTCATTGATTATTTCACCAAGTGGGTTGAGGCTGAAGCAGTGGCAGTCATCATAGGAAAGAAGGTTGTTTCCTTCGTTTGGAGACAAATAGTCTGCCAGTTCGGCTTGCTGCATGTCATTACCAGCAACAATGGGAGACAGTTTTCTGAAAATCCATTTAATAAGTGGTGCAAGGATAAGGGTATCAAGAAAAACTTCACCTCAGTGGCTCATCCTCAAGCGAACGTATAGGTGGAAGTGACGAACAAGACCATCATGAAAGGAATGAAAAAAAGATTAGGAAAGATGCAGGGGGATTGGGCGGACTAACAATAACATGTCTTGTGGTCGTATCTAACAACGATTCAGACTCCCACCAAAGAAACACCGGTCAACTTGGTGTATGGGACCAAAGCATTGATCCCGATAGAAGTGAGCATCCGGAACACCCAGACCTGAAATCCTTGCGTAGACTCAAACAGTGCGGATCTATGGGTCAACATGGACCAGTTGGAGGAAAAGAGAATCAAATATGATATACGGCAAGCTGTATACAAGGCGATGATAGAACGATACGATAAAAAGAGAGTCTGGGGTTGAGCCTGTGTCGTAGTGGATCTGGTGTTAAGGACGAATGAGGCAAGCATGCAGGAGAACGAGGAAAAGTTGGACCCAATTAGGAGGGCCCATACAGAGTGATAGAAGATCGGAGGAATGGTTCTTATGTCGTGGAGACTATCCAGGGAATATGGTTACCAAGGACTTGGAATATGCACAACTTAATACGTTTCCACTTTTAGGTGATGACAAAAGTGAAGAAAGCGCTAGGCATAGGGGAGCTCGGCTAGACTACGTCATTGCAAAATGTATTCTCTTTTTGGGAAATTTTTGGAATCCAGAAGAACAACTGAAAGTGACGATTGTGATGTAATAGTATGCTTCGATGATCAATAAGACTTTTATTTAGAAATCTTTTATATTATTTAATCACACTGTCGTACATAAGTCGAGTAAACAAAAAGGTCGTCTCACAACTTAAGCCACCTTGGTCTAAGCACCATGGTTCGGTTATGTAAGAGATCACCATGGTCCGACCACCATGGTTTGATCACATAAGCCACCTTGGTCTAGGCATCATGGTTCCGCTATGTAAGAGATCACCATGGTCCGCCCACCATGGTTCGATCACATAAGCCGCCTTGGTATAAGCATCATGGTTTGGCTATATAAGAGATGACCATGGTCCGAGCACCATGGTTCGATCACATAAGCTACCTTGTTCTAAGCACCATGGTTTGGCCATGTAAGAGATCACCATGGTCCGGACACCATGGGTCGATCACATAAGCCACCTTGATCTAAGCACCATGGTTCGACTATTTAAGAGATCACCATGGTCCGACAACTATGGTTAGATCACATAAGTCACCTTAATCTAAGCATCATGGTTCGACTATGTAAGAGATCACCATGGTCCGACCACCATGGTTCGATCACATAAGCCGCCTTGGTCTAAGCACCATGGTTCGGCTATGTAAGAGATCACCATGGTCAGGCCACCATGGTTCGATCATATAAGCCACCTTGGTCTAACCACCATGGTTAGGCTATGTAAGATATCACCATGGTCCGACCACCATGGTTTGATCACAACCACCCTGGTCTAAGAATCATGGTTCATCTATGTAAGATATCACCATGGTCCGGCCACCATGGTTCGATCATATAAGCCACCTTGGTCTAAGTACCATGGTTTGACTATGTAAGAGATCACCATGGTCCGACCACCATGGTTCGATCACATAAGCCACCTTGGTCTAAGCACCATGGTTTGGATATGTAATAGATCACCATGGTTCGATCACATAAGCCACCTTGGTCTAAGCACCATGGTTCAACTGTGTAAGAGATCACCATGGTTGGGTCATATAAGTCGCCTTGATCTAAGCACCATTGTTCAGGTATGTAAGAGATCACTATGGTCCTTCCACCATGGTTCGGTCACATAAGCCGCCTTGTTCTATGCACCTTGATTCGGCTATGTAAGAGATCGCCATGGTCCGACCACCATGGTTCGATTTCTGAGGACCCGGATTTGATTAAATCATGATTTGGTTACTAAGAATGGATTTTATGAAAAACAGGTAGGAAGAATACAAGGGAAAATTCAATTAGTTGCTATGGCCCATCCATCATAAATTAAGATAAATTGGTACATATAATAGAGGGATAGCTGAAACTTATGTCACAATAAAAAGTATGTAATTAACAGATCTAATACAGAAGAAATATTTCAAGAAAGAAGAAAGTTACATCATGGGAAAAAAATATTACGGTTACAAAAAAGAGAAAAAAGCTAATAGTCGGATTCGATGTTTGAAGAATCCATCTCATCTAGTTATTTCTTCAAAACCTCACATCCACACCATCTCCTTCGAGCATCTTCAACAAGGTGAAATCAAAGTTGGTGAGTTTGGTGAACCGTTGGAGAACTAATTCATTAGCGTTTGGAAAAGAAAAAGGGAAGCTCAACACCATCCATCACGTTTGGATACCGGGGTGGTATCTTGGAAGATGCCTGATGATGGAAAAGTTGTATTGTGGCCTCTTGAAGGGAAGCATTAGCATGGCCAAATTCCTCTGAATTAAGTAGAGCCCGGACGAACAAGGGTATCCCTTGCTTCCACGTCCACTGCAAATCAATGGAATGCTGCTTAGAAATTTGTTAATGAAATAAGACATCTTGTTTAGCTGATGCATTCTAGATCTCTAACTCGTTGATCCGAGCATCTTTTTTCCTTAAAGAAGATTGTAGAGAGTTCACCTCGTCTTCTAATTTTTTAACATGAACATCTTTTTCCGAACAAGCAATGTCCAGATCAGATACTTTCTTTGAAAAAAAGAGTCTTGAGACCGACAAGTTGCTGAGTCACCTCCTCTAAAGCCTTGGCCGACAAAGCATCACGGGTGCTTGTTTCGTCTAGTTTCTATAACACCCCGACTCCCACGTATAAAACTTAAAGCTTTATATTCATATTTGTAGACCTACTCGACGAGTTGGCTGCCCCAACTCGTCGTGTAGAAACTGATCAGGCCGCGTGAACTGCAGGAACTACTCCACGAGTTGGAAGACCCAACTTGGCGAGTTGAGACTGTGCTTGAAAACCCAATTTTTAGGGTTTGCAACCTATTTAAAGGACCTAAAGTCATCCCTCCAGCCTCCCTTACCACCTTCACGTCCAGAAACAAATCCTAATCGAGCTAACCTCCTATTTTGAGTGTGTGTGTGAGGCTAAAGAATGTGTGTTTGGTGCATTTCTTGAAGAGGCTTGAAGATTGAGAAGCTTGGAACAAGAAGGAGCTTGTAGATCCAGCATCTACTTCGTTTTGGCATTCATATGAAGGTAAAAAGTCATTACCTTGATCATTATCTTGTTAGATCTCTCCATTCAAGAGTTTAGGGTCATTTATAGCTTATTCTTGAGGCGTTTCTGGTATTGACCACGTTTTGAAGTGAGGAGTTCAGATCTTGACTCCGCTAGGCCCTCATGGACATAAAGTTCTCGACTTTATCAAGCTTTGGCCCTTCTCCATGCCCTAAACCTCTTCCTAAGACTAGTATTGGGTGTTTTAGCCTCTTGAGGCCTTGCATGCACGTAAAGTTAGCAACTTTACGTGGAAACTACACCCTAGGAGTCTAGATCTATAGTTTGGAGCCTTGGTTTCACTTAAAAGCGTCTGAATGAGAAAAGGCATGAAGGAATTCGACGAGTTGCATAGCCAACTCAACAAGTTGGTTAGGGTTTTCCCGATCTTATGGACACTGCATGGACTCGACGAGTTGTTTGGTAACTCGGCGAGTTGACTCGGGTTTTCATAGTTTTCTGAGTTCTGAGGGAACTCGACGAGTCTGTAAGCTGCACTCGATGAGTTGGGTCAACATGGACTGTTGACCTTGACCGTTGACTTTGAATTTGACCAAGGGTTGACCAAGTTTGACTTCTGAGGGTATTTTGGTAATTTGGGAATTCATGGAATGGGATCGATGGTGGTTGTAGGTGTTTGTGTTGGGAGCCGTGTTTCGGGAGTTTGATCTTTTTAGTTCAGTTCGACCTTTTAAGGTGAGTCATTCTCACTATATCAACAGGGTCGAAGGCACCAATACCGACCCTTCTTTTGGATTGTTATCATGGTTATCACAAGATGATATGCTTAGTGACCTGTTAGGTCGGTATCCTGGTATATAGGATGATGCTATGTTTAGTGACCTGTTAGGTCGGTATCCTGGTATATAGGATGATGCTATGATTAGTGAACTGTTAGATCGGTTTGACTGTTTATACATGCTAGCATTTGTTATCTATTTGTCGATTGTATGCTTGGGGGTGGGTTGAGGCAGACTTGCTTTGTGGTGTAGGCCAGCATACCCAGGGTGGCCCGGATAGACCGCAGGACTAATGGGGCATACCAGACAGGCTGAAGACCCGGTAGGGCGGACCAGACATGCTGAAGGTTCTGAGAGCGGGCTAGACAAACTGAAGGCCCGGTGAGGGCGGTCCAGTCATACTGTAGACTCTATATGCATGTTGTTTCTTATGATATGGTTATAGTTTGTATGGCGTTGGTATTTTGGGGGAACTCACTAAGCTTCGGGCTTACAGTTTTGGATTTTGTTTCAGGTATTTCGGATGATCGTGGGAAGGCGTAGGCTTGATCGTGCACCTCCTCGCATTTTATGATTTTGATATTTGGGATACTCTGATATGAAACTATTTTGAAAACATTTTTTAATAAATAATGGTTTTTGGATGCTTGGAAAAGTTTTAAATTTTTGTGAATTGTATGGATGTTACAGTTTCAGCCACAGATCTTGGTTAAGAAGAGAAACCTCCTCCTGAGTTTGCATAGATATGGCCAAGTATATTGACATTTGTTTGGTGGAAGAAGTTAATTCAATGTTCTCCTGCATCGGTTTTGTAGTCTCTCTCTTTAGAACCTGATAACTAGATCGAAGCTTGTCCATGTAATCGGACAATTTGTCAAACTCCATGTCTCTGGCAGCCGTAGCCGCCGCAAAAGCTTTGTTGTGACAAGAGACTTCATTCATCTAATGGAGGCCCTCAAGGATGTAAGTCCGATACTTGTCTATCTCTTCCTCATCGGTCATCTTGACAACAGATGGCTTATTGACAAAGGAAGTAATAGTGAATGGATGCAAGAAGGACGGTATGGAGGAAGCTAAAGACATCAGGGAAGAAATGTGAGTTTGATTCTTTGGCAGATGAAAATCTGGAATTTTGACAAACAACATAATGAGTAAGAAATAAGAAATAAAAAATAGTCATGCAGAGAGAAGAGGAAAGACAAGTTACCAAATTTTGGAGTCGAAGAACTGCCAGGCGAGACTTCGGACACCAGGGAACCTTCGTCTATCGTACCAGATGCTCCTCCTTTGGAAGATGTTATCAACTCATTTACATTGATAAGATCAATGTCAGGAATGGTCGAAGCAATGGAAGAAGGTTTCATATCGATAATAGGGGTTGTAATAGTGGAAGTAGTGGTTGCAACATTGGAACCGAACAATTTTTTTTAAAAGCTCGTTGGCCATCACCCTTCCGTTGCAAAGACATTACCGACCAAACCTTAATGTCGGAAGTCTTAGGGATCGGCACAAGATTAATCACCACAACATTCGTGGTCGGAGCACTGTGGTGTAAGGTTCGGTGAAAGGCCAGATAAAGCCTCAATAGTTGTTACCAGATCAGGGTCATTTTGGACTGGGTAATCGTGAAGTATGGAAGGATCGATGTCTAGAGGAAGTTGAAGTATGGAAATGGAAGGATTGTTCGAGGAAGGCTCTTCAACCACCTTATTTAAATCAGAAAGGTTCGCAGGCTTGGCATGACAAGCAAAACAAAGTCGCTTTGGCGAAACCAAGTCTTTACGGTTCCTCAGTGGATCAAGTGGCATGGCGTGAGGCTCCACATGTTCTGCTTTGGGGATGTTTACTCCATCAGACGAAGAAATATCCCTATTATGCTTCAATGAAGTGCTCGTCTTTCTTGCAGGCTTGGAGAATGAAAAACCTGGCAGTTTACCTTTAAATCAATCGTCTTTCTTTTTTCTTTTGTTGGGGGGAGACGACGAGATCACAACGAGATCACCAGGCTCGGGTTGTGTGAGGGAGTCGATGCTAGATTTAGACTCCAATACAGCCTCACATTTGTCAGGAGTTCTGGATCTCATGGTGGGCCGCTTAGCAACTTTAGAAGAAGGGGTATTATGATTTTGGAGAAGGCGTTCAAGAAGCGTGCTTGATTGGGCACGAAGAGTCGGAGCAGGAGGTTTGTCGACTACATAGAGGACTCCTTCTAGTCTGGCAAGTTCCAGTATTGAGTTGTTAGGATCATACCATTTGACATAACTAGAAACCAATCGGTCGACAGTGGAAAGTTCGTCTACATTAAGTTCAGGGTTGGGGTCATGGTCATGGTTTAAGAGGCTGTCGAATTGCATAGAAAATATGAAAGAAGACGCATCCACAAAGGTGAACTCGATTTTCCATTTCTTGATAGATGTGGGAAACTCGTCACATATTTAAATAGTCCCGGAGTGCAAAGAACAAGATACCCAATAGCCCATTACCCTAGTCACTTAAAAGTGACGAAACACAGATAAAGACGGAACTATGTTTAGGGATCTGTTCAGTAACATGAAACACATGATTTTCTTAAAGCCGTTGGGAGTAATTTAAGCAATGTGGAGTTTATAATTATAGATGCACACAAAAACCGATTTCACTATTCAAAACTGGATCCAATCTGAAACCGAATTGGGTGAAAACTGATTTTGATCAAACCGGATCGGATCGGATTTAAAACCGGATTGTCAATGGGATCGTAATCCTACATTCCAAATCAAATTTGATACCGGATCATAAACCAGATTTCTAAAACCGGATCTAAATCCGCCCCAAAATCCGCGAAAACCCATTAAAATCGGTTTAAGCCGGTTTCAAATCGGATTAGAATCGCATTCGGATTTTGGTTGGAACCAGATCAGATTTTGACCGCATCCGGATCAGATTTTGACCAATCGGATTTTTGATGACATAAGCGAAACCAGATCGGATTTGGATCGGATCAGATTCGGGTTTTGTGCAGCTCTATTTATAATACCCGAGAATGGAATTCAAGAACTCAAAGGCAGGTAGGCGGAGCCCAGACCTAAAGAACATTGTGTAAACACCGACGTAGCCTTCTGGAGAGACGTTAATTGGATGATCCTTGGAAGGAAGAATAGGCTTGAATTGGGGATCAACATATACGGACTTGATAATTTCATCCAATAATCCTTGCGTCAAAATAGAGAAAGCTGTGTGGACGGGATGGTTATCTTTTGCCATGAGAAGGAGATGATGGAAGAAATCAAAGAATTTTGCAGAATTTGAAGCATAGAAAGGAGTGGGTAGTTAAAATCATATAAGCAGTTGTAGAAACATGATTCAATCATGCCCGATAAATAAGGGGTGGCTAGTAATTTCGAGGTAATGATAATAGGATAGGTAATGATGACTCGTAGGGAGGCGGAACGATCGAATCTGGTACCTGATTTGACAGACAAGTCTATCTATTAGAAGCCGATGTAGATAAGTGATAAGTAAATTTGAATTATTAAAAATAATCTGAACTTAGGGAACTTAATGAGATATATCACCTCCGGACAGAAGAGGCTCGGTCGAGCCAAACCCGGACCACTGATACACAGTATGAACGAGTGTATCAGGGAACGCTGAACCCTGCAAGACGAAGCTAAACCACTTGAATTGCGAGAAACTTTATGAACTAACATTCACAAGTGTCAAGTCAAAGAGTCCTATGGAATTACACACAAACAACCTGCCATGGACCAACGGTTCGATACAACTTAGATAACGAGAATGACAAGACTGTCGACAGTACAATGGTACTGCTTTTGTACCTTCGGCACTGGGCACATTAATGACGATGATACATGGACCTGTTCGGCTAGCCCTCATGTCCGTTTTCCCATGAAAAGGTAGTATAACAACATACTAGCTCGACCACGAACAAGTATGCTCTCAATAACTACATATCACTCATAATTCGATAACGATCACCCATATCTTGCATATGACTTAAGCTTCAGAGCCTTCTCCTGGGTTCGGTACCCAGAGAGTGTCTGATGTTGTTCTATTTTCTCAGGTTCAGCGGGGCTCTAGACGAATGAGCGTTACACAATTAGTCAATATAACCCCCTACCAGATTCATCAACTAGTGTTGCAGGTTTTGTTCAACATTAACAAGTATTACTCGGTATCTCTCCACTGTTTCTCCATCACTCTCATGCTGCATGTCTATTGAATGGTGCTATGACGATACATGGATATAAGGAGTAATTTAGTCTAGTTCATAAATGGTTTGTGAGAAGCTACTAGGGTATCACAATGACAAGGGGAGGTGATACTGCCTAATTCTAAAGATACTTTTGTTACTTCATTTATTGATAATCTTCAACATTGTTTCTTGCATCATCATCAAGCTACTTCTTAGAAAGGATTGGTAGATAGTAATATTTAGTGGATACATTTGTGTGATTCGGGAGAATCACGTTCAAGAGAAGTTAGCTCACCAAGAGTATCTCTAAGCATCTCAAAAAGAGACCATGAGGTCAAACAAAATGGAAAGCTTTTATTTTGAAAAGAGAGATGGAACAAAGCGTCTTCCACTTGAGTTCATTACACTTAAATCATGACTGAAGGTAGCTTGCATTTCCTTGGATAACGAGGCAAGAACATTAGAGCAAGAAGCACATACAACACTGGATAAGTTGACTGGAAAGACTTGTACTTTCAATTTGGAACACCAAATTATAAATCAATTGGTTTCTATTACATGACGTGTTCAAATGGTTTGAAATGAATATTCATATCGAGCTCTTCAATGAAGTCACCGATATCAAAAAGAAAGTTGAAATACCATTGTCGAGCAAGGTTATACAAAATGTCCATCTTTCTGGTGGAAGCTTATTAGGAGTTTTTCGTGGAGGACCAAATGTCAGTAAAATTACAGATAACGCGTAGAAAAGAGGAATCAACATGATTTTTGTAGTCTCTTATGGATAGTTCAAAACTCTAAGGCTTCAGTAGGACTGAATAAAGGCTGATGAAAAAACGGCTGGTGATGTAGATTCTTATGGAGTGTAATTCAGGATAGTGATCACCTATGTGCATCTCTCTCTATTTTTCTTTACTGAGAATCAATAATGTCAGGCAAGGAGGAGTATTAACTAATGCATAAATTGGTGGGCTTGTTTTTCATTATACAAATATGTGTGTGGAATTGTATAGGTACAGGTCTGCAAGAAAGTATGTTACTATGGTCTTCTGCTCTAGTTGTGTCCAGGTCACCAAACAACTGTTTCGGGTGTGTGACTGTTTTTTTACATGGTGTCTCGAAATATTGCAAGTCTTGTCAAATCACTCAAGTTCATAAATTATGAAAAATTCAAATAAAAAGTTTGTAACACCATAAATTTTTGCACAAATTTTTCATTTTTAAATTCACATAAATGACATCAACACATTTCACAAAATCTCAATATATCAATTATCAAAATACGTGTTCATAATTATTTGAATAAAATCCAGGATCCTCGAAACACAACTCCATCTCGTGTGTATAATCAAGCCGGCACCTTCCCGTGATCTTGAGAAGTACCTGAAACATATAACACATAACACGGTAAGCACGAAGCTTAGTGAGTTCCCCAAAATACCACACACATCCCATTAGCCCCTCATGGCTATACTCACAATAAGACCCTCCGGTCAATGTGTCTCAGTGGGGCCCTCTGGTCCTGTTGGAACCTGAAAGTGAACCTCTAGCAATCCTAAGTACATATTCCGAAGTGTGTTGATTCTTAAAGGAAAAGTAATCCGGAACCTGTCCGGAGCTGGAGAAAAGAAGACGATAAGTATTTTGAAGAGGAATACATTCCGGAGCTAATCTTTATGTCCGGAATGTATGCTGATCCGGATCAAACTTTCATCTCCGGAATAATACTTTTCCGGAATGAAGTCTTTCTGTCTTTTGTGCATTTATTACTTTTGTCTTGTATTTGATGTAACGTTTCATAGGACTTAGTCTAAAGTTACTTTAGGACAATCAGAATGTCAGACTTATGTCTTTTGTCCAGTCTTATGTAAACACTTGGGTTAATTCGCTGTAACATTCACTCCTTTAAATAGGAGCTTTCAATACAAGTCAACTACGGATCTTTCACTTACTTTTGGCATTTACTCTTATCTTATTAAAACATTCTTCTTGTTCTTCATTTATTAACTTTACCTTGATCATTGACTACTTGTTCTCAATTAATGTCTTGATCATTTGTTGAGCTGATTATCTAAGACTTGACTGGTCTTTCCAGTCTAGACTTAAACATCCATTATCAAGCAAACATTGATCTCAAGCATTCACTCAAGGATTGAGTTTTCAAACCTTGTCCCTGCGCATCGATCTTGTTCTCACAATTGGTATCAGAGCTTGAGTGGTTGTCCTTTGAATCCATAAGATCATATTATAGTTGGTTTGAATTTACCTTGGTATTTCAACCATTTCTGTGTTAAGGATAAAAGTTCTTCTATATACCACTTAAGCTTGAAGATATCTTGACTTCAATGGCTGCTTCAAATCCTCAGCAAATAATTTCAATGCAAATCGCAAATAGCGTGGGTGGCCCTACACGTGCCCCATTGCTAGTTGTGGAAGAATATGATCATTGGAAAGTTAGAATGGAAAGATTTTTACTAGCCAAATAGAAGGGTGAACAAATCTAGAGATCCGTCAAAGAAGGCCCTCATGTTCCCGTAAGAACAGTTGTAAGAGATGCAGCTACTCAGCTCATGCGAGAGGATGAAGCTCGTCCAGCCCCTCTAACTGCAGATGATATTGAAAAGCTGCATGCTGATCAAGTTGCCTTCTCAGAAATGGTGTTTGGTGTTCCTCCTTCACTCTTTGAGCATATCAAGCTATGCAAATCAGCCAAAGAAATTTGGGACACTCTTCAGGATCTGATTGAAGGTTCCGAAAATATGAAGGACAAGCGCCTCACCTCGGTTGTCAATGAATTTGACACCTTCACCACTACTCCAGGTGAATCTGTAGCCTCAGCCTCCAACCGATATCGAATCGTTGTCAATAACATGACTGCTCATGGGATTGTTCGAACTCCTCTCGAGTACAATCTTAAGTTCATCAACAGTCTTGGTAAAGGATGGGGAAATGTAAAATCTTGTCTTCAAAGCAATGGTTCCTTGAAAAAATTAAAACTCTATCAACTTTTTGATGAGCTTCAAGGACATGAAGCAAACGTTGCTCAAACCATAAGGGAACTTTCCGGAGGTCCACTTGCTCTCGTCAGTTCTTTTGAATCAACCATTCTGAACTCACCTGCTCCGGAACCTTACAAACCCACTGTTCCGTTAACTCAGTCATCCTTAACCACCTTACCCACAGACATCTATCCTGACGATGATTCCGAAACCTTGGATTCCGAACTCCGTTTCCAACAAGTGTTCGCCTTACTCTCAATGAAATACAAACGTCCTTTCAATCCCTCTTACAAACCATACCAAAACAGATTCAGTGTCCTCACCAAACCCATCCTCAACCATATTCCTCTCCATAACCAAAACAAACCTCTGAAAATACTCCTGCATACAAACCTAACCTCACTAAACCAAACTCCGCTCCGGAATCTTCTCAAAATTCCAAATCAGACAAACCAAAGATCTTGTGTCATAAATGTGGTCATGCAAACCACTTTGCCAAAGATTATCTAGCTGATGCTCCACAAAAACCAAAGGCCAAAGACTCAGCTTACTATGTCCGAAGAGCACAAGAAATGGCTTAAAGTGAGAAGGCATTTGTTACTACGGTTTCAAGAAATGTCGAAGGATATTGGTCATCCGGAGATGATGATGATTTGGTGACTGGAAGAAACATGTGTTTGATGGCAAGACAAACGGTTGAATGTGATGAAGGTTATTGGTCTTCTGGGTCCGAAGATGAAGATGATGTTGCTGAACCTCACTACTGTTACATGGCCACTAACGATCCGCCAGGTCAAATCATTGTTCAGCAGGTAAAATCCATGATCTCTGATAATAATTTTGATTTGACTTTATGTGAACCTTATCTGACCCAGATCCAAACTGATATGAACACCATCTATCAAGCCTATGAGTCGGGCATAGAAGCCAGTGAGAAGAAGGACTGTGAACTAAGTCGTCTTAGATTACGTTTTGAGGATAAGAAATTAAAAATCGAGTCTTTAGAGCATGAACTTGTAATGTCAAAAGATGAATGTTGGGCTTATAGTGTTGCGTCATGGGCTCGGTCCTTAGTCCAATTTTGATTGCCGGTTTGGGCTTGTCCAACCGTGCATGTTTTTCTCTAGGGTTTAGTATTTAAGCTGCATGCATGCAGTCTTTGAGGACACGCGCTTTGTTTTTTTATTCTTTTTGAGTATTGTAAACCCTAGCTCGCCTCTACAGTGGAAGTTCTTCATAGAGCTCTGCTGAGGCGTGACTATATTTGAATCATAAGCATATTGTTGATTCTGTTATTGTGTTTGTTTTGTTTAATCTTTATCTTTTACCTGTGAAAGATCTAATTGATCTGAGTTTAATTCTCATCAATTGGTATCAGAGCAGGAGACTGTGTAATTCATACACATCTCTTTTGTTGAAGAAGTCATCAGGGTTTTTCCGCATTGATTGGTATTAATTGAGCCGTCATTCCATAATTGGCGTGTCTCATTAATTGTCAATCTTACCCTAACGATAAATTACAAGTCTGATCTTAAACAGGTTATCGATCAAACTTCATCACAATGTCCATGGATGATTCGCAAACCAATCCAATCAACATCTCCAACAGTATCGGATCAACGACTAGGATTCCAATCTTGTACACTCAAGATTATGAGGTTTGGACACATCACTTCGAGGATTATGTGATTAGCTCAGAAGATGATGGGTACTTGATCTGGGAAGCTATCACTGTTGGCCCGTTTGCTCATACAAACAGCTCAAGGATTGTCAAAACTCAAAAGGAGTACAATCAGCTTGTGAGTGATGTGAAAGACATTCCTCAAGACGAGAAAGATAAGTTTAAATGTAACATTAAAGCCTTAAGAATGATTAGGTTTGCATTGCAGTCAGATACGTTTCGTTTGGTGAATTCTTGCACTACAGCTAAAGAGATATGGGACAGGCTAAAAGAATTGTATTCCACCGACGCAGATCTGGAACATTCGATACAAACTCTTTTGCTTTCAGAGTTTGGTGATTTCAAACAAAAGCCCGAAGAGAAACTGGTTCAGGCTTTTGATCGTTTTAATCATCTCTTGAGTAAGATGATAAAGCATGGGATCGAAAGGAAAGTTATTGAACAGAAAGTTACCTTCATGAACGGTCTTAGACCCGAATGGATGGCGGTTGTGTCAACAATAAAGGCACATGAACAGTTTAAATTGTATTCTCTGGCGAAACTGGTGGGAATTCTGAAATCCCATGAAAGTGCTCTGACTAAGGAAACGAGTGTGGTGTCTAACTTTGGTTCGTTAGCCCTTGTTTCTAAAGGAAAAAGTTCTGTTGAAGAAGAGGAGGAATTAGATCTTTCTGACTATGATCTAACCAGTGAAGAGTATGCCCTGATGGTGTCTAATCCTAGAAAGTTCATTAAAAGGAAGTTCCCAACCAACAAAAACCGAAATTGGCAGGGAAGTTACAGCGCCGAAAAGGTCAAGGAGGAACCGAAGACAACATCAAAATCAGAAGAGTCCAAGAAAGAAGTAAAAATTGGTGGAGACTCAGGATTCGATTGCCATTATTGTGGAGGCAAGAATCACTTTGCCAAGGACTGCATGATGAAAAAGAGGGCAGAAAAGACAGATGATGACGATGAGGAAGCAAGCCTCTTGAGACGACTGGAGGAAATCAAGAAAAGAAAGTCTGCTGCTAACAATAAAACTATGAATGCTTTGATTGTGCAGGATACAGACAACCGTGATGAATTCGGTGGTGTGGAAGTATGGTCCACAGACTCTGAGGACGAAGAAGTGAGAAAACCCACTCATGGCAAGGCAATGCTGGTAAAAGAAGAACATGCTACTGGAAGGTGTTTAATGGTGACCGAAGGTGTATCCCAGATGAGAGAATATACCACTGATGGAGGAATAGAAGGCGAGAAGGAGCGAGAGGACAGGTGTTTTGCTGCAAAACCTGTTAGTGCCCATATCAATGAATGTGATGAGTTGATCAAGAAGGTACAATATATTCTTGCTTCTCTAAAAATACCTGTTAATGACTATGAAAAGGAACTAAATAACTTAAAATCAAAATTCTCTAGTATAAGTAGCAGTCTCTCTCAAACCCGTGTCACAAACTCTAACCTGACTGATGAAATTAGCAGGGTATCGTCGAAGAGTGAGGAAAGGAGGATGTGGATTGAGCTGAAGGAAAAAGAGTTGATTAGGTCTAAGGATGAGTCGATTTATTTGCAAAGAGACAAACTTAAACTTTTAAAACAAAGAAATGTGTTTTGTTTGATTGCTAAAAGGCTTTATTTTAATATCACTCAATTGCATCTCAATTGTGAAATAGGAAAGAAGATACATCGCATGATTTTGCCCTTTCTTGAGTTAAAGGAGGATGAAATTGATGTTGAAGCATACAACTGTGAAAGCGTTGTATCATCTGATGAGATCTCTCCTGCATACAAAATCGGTCTTGATAAAATTGAATCCTACATAAAGTCCAAGGACCATAAGGACATGCTCAAAAATCTGTTAGATGAGAATGATAAATTGAAATTAAGAGCCGAAACTGTACAGAAATTTGACTCGTTGAATGCCAAATTAAGTTCAGAAAATAAAATTGATGTTGAAAATGCATCTGAACTTAATGAGGATGATGATCTGAGTGAAATCTCGGTAGAGGATGTGGTGGACTGTTCTGAGTTTGTCAAAAGCGAAACTAAAACCCACAAAAATCTGATTTCTGAAAATTCAGTGGAATTCGCTCGTTTGTCCAAAAACAAGACCAAAGTCCTTAAAGAAAAAGCAGTTGTGTATCAAACGGTACAATCCACTCCAAATCAGGTATACAAAGTTAATGGAGTAACTAAGCAACAAACAGCCGAACCGACGACGATAGTAGCCGAAGATAATGCTGACGGATGCGATGAATTTTTCTGGTCAGCACCGATTGACAATGCTGATGAAACAGTAGGTCTGTCACAGAAAACCTCATGGAGAGTGAAAGGCAGATATGTAGCCGAACCACTTAATGATCCTACTCGTTTTGACAAGCCGAGCACAAGTGGGACTAAAATGTACTCAGACGAGCAAGTAGTAATTTCAAACGAAACTAATTCCTCTAAGTGCAAAGCTAATATTCAAAATTCTGAGAAAAAGGCTAACATCCACATAAACCCAAAACAGGTGAGAGACAGAAAGCATCAAAGAAATGTGAGGTACAAGAAAAACCTTACCGAAAGGAAGCTGTTCTGGAGATCTCAAAATCCTAATTATGTTCGCTATGAAAAATCTTCTAAACAAAAGGAGGTAAGGAACAAAAAGGAAAGCACCGGTTCGCAGGAAGTAAGGAACCGAAAGGGTAGTTTCGGTCCCTCGACTGAAATAAACCGAAGGGAGAGCTTCGGTTCTCAGAACCACATCAACCGAAAGAACGGTTTCGGTCCTCAACCCTATAACAACCGAAAGAACGGTTTCAGTCCTCAACCCAATAACAACCGAAAGAACGGTTTCGGTCCTCAACCCTATAACAACCGAAAGAACGGTTTCGGTCCTCAACCCAATAACAACCGAAAGAACGGTTTCGGTCCTCAACCCAATGACAACCGAAAGAACGGTTTCGGTCCTCAACCCAATAACAACCGAAAGAGCGGTTACGTTTCTCAACCCTGCAAGACCAATGAAATGAACAGAAGATCCAATGTCACTTCTAAACCTAACTCTTTTCATTCTAATTCTTTCAAGGATTTAAAGGGGAAAGGAAATCTCTTTCCAGAAGATGACAGATGTCCAAAAGAAATCCAAAAGAATGCAGACGTCAACACCTCAAATCGTACGCTTGTCAAATTTAAGTCAAACAAAATTAAAGTTTTCACTATAAAACGAAAAGATGAAACAACTTTAATTAAACGCACTTATTTGGTTGATATTTCTCTTACTATTCCCTCTCCTGTAAAAGGCTCACAAGGACCCAAGAAACTTTGGGTTCCTAAATCTGCTTAATATTTTGCAGGTTAAGCGTGACGAGCAGTTTGACGAAGAATGGTATATTGACAGTGGCTACTCACGTCACATGACAGGCAGGAAGGAAGAACTGAGGGAGTTTCGGTCTCTCAAGGATGGTGGTATTGTGAAGTATGGCAACAACTCGTTTGGAACTATTAAAGGCTATGGAATGATTACGAATGGTGATTTCTCAATTAGAAAGGTCGCATATGTTGAAGGGCTTCAACATAACCTTATCAGCGTATCACAGCTAGTCGTTGGGACTGGATTGAAGGTATCATTTGATGATGAAGGCTCAGAGATAGTCGAGAAGAAGTCAAATAACATTCTACTAAAATCGAAGCGAAAAGGGGAAATGTACCCTTTAAACCTCAATCCAATTCGAGGTAAACCAGCAGTTTGCTTACTCACGAAGGCTCATTCAGATGAAAGCTGGTTATGGCATCGACGTCTCTCTCATCTTAATTTCAAGGATATAAACAAACTGGTTTTAGGAGATCATGTTCGTGGTCTTCCAGTTCTCAAATTCGACAAAGAACATCTATGTGCAGCCTGTGAATTGGGAAAACAGAGTAGACAAAGTCATCCCTCCATTATCAATACAAAAGTGATAGAGCCATTGGAATTATTGCACATCGATGTGTGTGGTCCCTCTTCCATTGAAAGCATTGGTGGAAATAAGTACATTTTGGTCATTGTCGACGACTTCTCTCGCTTCACATGGGTATTTTTCTTGAAGCAAAAATCTGAGGCTACTCCAAGGCTCAAGCTCTTCATAAAGCAGGTTGAAATTCAACTAAGGAAAGTTGTTCGTAACGTAAGAAGCGAAAACGGCTTGGAATTCAAAAACAAAGATTTCGAAGATTTTCTTGCTGAGAAGGGAACGACTCATAATTTTTCAGCCCCATATACTCCACAGCAGAATGGAATTGTTGAAAGAAGAAACCGATCTCTGTGCGAAGCAGCTCGCACTATGCTAAGCTTCGCTTCATTGCCTCTGTATTTCTGGGCTGATGCTATCGCTGCCGCTTGTTACACTCAGAACCGATCATATCTAAACAAGCGATTCTCTCACACTCCTTACGAGATCTTAAACAATCGCAAACCGAATGTGAAATTCTTCCATGTGTTTGGTTCCAGGTGCTTCGTCTTCAATTCTAAAGAGAAGCGAAATAAGTTCGATGCTAAGGCTGATGAAGGTATATTCCTAGGTTACTCCCTGAATTCTAAGGCATACAGAGTTTTGAACAAGCGTTCTAAGAAGATTGAAGAAACATACTATGTCACTTTTGACGATAGATATGTTAAGAAGATGAAGGCAACCGAAAGTACAACTCAGGAAATCTTTCCAAAGACTGGTCACGTAACAGCCCCAATTTCAAATCCTTTCGAGCAATACATGCTTCTTTTTGATGAGCCTCAAAAGGCAATTAATTCTGAATCAACAGCGAAAGACAGCAAGGTTGACAGTCTAAAGCAAATCATTAATGATGCTGCTCAAAAGATGGCTGCTGATCATTCTAAAGCAACCGAGAGGCCAGTTGAAGGCGAACCTTCAAATGACCACCCTTCAGTCCAGGGGGAGGGTCCGAATCCACAACAAGATCAAGGTCCTTCATTCCAGGGGGAGAATTCAACGTCACAATCATTCGGTTCAACCGAAAGTCCAAACGAAGGGGAGCATTCTGATCCAGAATTCGTGTCATCATTCGAGGGGGAGAGTACACATGTCAATGATGATACTTTATCAGAATTGGAAGAAGAAATCAATGCAGAATTGGATCCCTCTTGTGATCCAAATTATCCTCCACTTATTAAATGGACCAAAGATCATCCCCAGAGTCAAATTATTGGAGAATCTTCAGAAACGGTGTTAACTCGATCACAGATCAAAGCGAAACAAGCTGCACTCTTTTCTCAAGTAGAATTTTGCATGTTAAACTCCTTTGTTTCCAAAGTTAAACCGAAGACCGTTACCTCCGCTCTTGATCATTCTGACTGGGTTCAAGCCATGCAAGATGAGTTGAATGAGTTTGAAAGAAACAAAGTATGGCGTCTTATTCCAACTCCAAAGGATGCTTCGGTTGTCGGTCTCAAATGGGTATTCAGAAATAAGATGGATAAGGAGGGGAACGTGATTCGCAACAAAGCTCGTTTAGTGGTGAAAGGCTACTGTTAAGAAGAAGGTATCGATTATGAAGAGACTTTCGCTCCAGTTGCTAGATTAGAGTCTGTTCGTATCTTTCTTGCCTATGCTGCACACAAAAACTTTGAAGTTTATCAGATGGACGTCAAGTGTGCCTTTCTCAATGGTGAACTTGAAGAAACTGTGTACGTTGAACAACCGCCGGGCTTCGTGAACGAAAAGTATCCAGGTCACTGATACATACTTGACAAAGCGGTATATGGCTAAAAGCAGGCTCCCAGAGCATGGTATGAAACTCTCACTCGGTTCTTAAAAATGTCTAGATTCAAACAAGGCTCGGTTGACCCAACCTTCTTTCGAAAGAGAGAGGGTAACCACCTTATGATAGTCCAAATTTATGTTGATGACATCATCTTCGGCTCCACGAATCCCAGCTTAACAGCTGAATTCAGGAAGTTGATGGAAACTAAATTTGAGATGAGCTCAATGGGTCCAATTAACTTTTTCCTTGGCTTAAACATTAGACAGGGACCCGAAGGCATCTTTATTAACCAGGAGGCATACACCAAGACACTGCTTGCTAAGTTTGGAATGATGGGAGACTCCAGAGTTAAAGTTCCAATGGCTTTTGGGACAAAGCTTACACCTTCATTGGAGAAGCCAGCCGCTGACATGACACTTTATCGACAAATGATTGGCTCACTAATGTATCTCACGGCCAGCAGACCTGACATCATGTTCTCAGTTTGGTATTGTGCCAGATTTCAAGCCAACCCACACGAACCTCATTTGCAAGCTGTGAAAAATATATTTCGATATCTGAAGCGAACCTCCTCTCTCGGTCTTTGGTATCCGACCAATTCAGGATTCTTTGTTCAAGCGTTCTCAGACGCTGACTTGGGCGGATGTGGATTATATCGTAAAAGCACCACAGGAGGATGCCAATTTCTAGATGGTAAATTGGTCAGTTGGCAATCGAAGAAACAAACCTGTGTTTCTCTTTCCACGGCTGAAGCTGAATACATCGCTGCTGCCTCATGCACATCTCAGGTGATATGGATACAGAGTCAGCTTAGAGATTACGGGCTAAATATGAAGAAAATCCCACTATATTGCGACTCTGAAAGTGCAATTAGGATCTGTCACAACCCAGTGCAACACTCCAAGACTAAACATATCGCACTGAGGTATCACTTCATTAAAAATCACGTGGAAGATGGCAACGTCGAAATTCACTTTGTAAGGACAACTGATCAACTGGCAGATATATTCACTAAGGCACTTCCTGAAGCAGGTTTCAACAAGATTTTGCAAGGCCTAGGCATGATGGAATCGGAGTCAGTACCAAAATCGCCTTCGCTTCAATAAAGGTAAGAGGCGAAATAGAGTGAACCGAAATGAACCGAGCGTTCGGTCTATTTCGGGTTCGGGTCGATCATGAACCGAAATGAACCGAGCATTCGGTCTATTTCGGGTTCAGTCCATTTGAACTCGTTTGCTTCTTCTCATAACAAGGCGTTTTATTTCTTTTCAGAAACCTTCCAAAAAAAAAAATTCAAAAAAATTTCTGTTTCTTTGTTTGTTGGTTTGTGTGGTGTGCTTCTTTGTTCTTATTAGGTAATAAGAGAACCAGTAAATCAGAATATGGAACTAAGGCAGGTATATTTCTTTACTTCAGTACTAGTTAAGTGTCCCTAGAAGCATGCTGTTGTATGTTGACCAAAGCCTCGAAAGATTCTGAGTAAAGCCTTAATGACTTGATAAATACAAATCTTGTCTCACCAATCAGGCTATATCTTTTATTCTAATCATGAGCTGCCATACTCTTCTCAAATTGAGTTAAGAGGTTTTCTGCTTTGTCCATCAGTTCTAGCAGAGGCACTTTCGTTTCTTTTACCCACCTTATTTTTCTCCATCACTGATTCGTTTCACATTTTGTAACCCTTGAGACTCTCAGCAATAACCACTGAGGTTTATGGTTATACCAATTCTGTGTTAATGATCTTAAGTTCGTTCACCACGACTTAAGTAAAACCCAAAATCCAACTCCCTTACTGAATTGACGGCGAATGCTTTAACGTTTGATCTATATTATGCACTTCTATGAAATCTCAATTTTCGTTTTGCGCGATCCTAATGAAAGTGCTTATTACCAAAGCTTTTCTTCCAAATGGATCCATGTTTTATTTTTTTTTTCCAATTACGATTTCACCAAGTCACTGAATATGTTCCCTACCTACTTGTTCAATAGATTACATTGATCTAACAAGTACTTCATTCAGTTTCGGTCTTATATCAAGTCTCGAATTCATGAATTGAAACGAAAGCCACCTGTTATGAGCCTTAGATTTAAAAGATGCCTTTCAATACTTCTTAACAAGTATTTGATCGTTATTTTATGTTTTTTTTAAGACATCACAAATTATCTTGCACAAGTGGCTTTATTTCTTTATCTTTTACATTCTATGCACGAATTTTCTTTTCTCCAACAACTAATTCTATTGGTGGTGCTTCAATGATAGATTCTGTTAAAAAAAAAAAAAAAAAAAAAAAAAAAAAAAAACTGATGACGATTCATGTGAAATATGGGGTGACGATTGGGATAGAGTTAAGGCTGACTCAGCATTTCTCCAACCGTTAAGATAATTTGCAAAAATGCTTCTTATGGAATGGCGTGAACACAGGAAACGCCCTTTCTCTTTCATGCGTCATCACTGGGTATGACTACTGTTCATCCGTCAAATCAGGCGCCAGTTCAAATAACTCCAAAATATCAGCCGGATTTTTCTCTCTCCTACTTGTACGTATAAAAGGATTTGGCACGCTGCTCTTTACCCTTTTATCACTTTCAAAACTCTCGAAGAACAAAGGCGATTCATCTTACTGTTCATCTTCTTCTCCAAGTTTCTACAAAGGCAGAATCTTCTTCAGTTCAAGATACCTCTGTTAACCCAACCCTTCTCACTATCAAACCTCAACAAAATCTGATCATCGATCTCACACCCTTTGTGTATGAACCCTACATGCTGTATGTTGTTGAGTGTCTTAAATACTCGCCTTTAGTCGACGCTCTGTCAAGAGTCGAAGTTGTTCCCATGACCTGCCTCTCACTAATCTACTCCACTGCTTACTACGACAAAGCCGCTGAAAGGATTCACTTTGAACTCCACAATGAGAAGTCCTCCATCTCCAAGAACCGCTTCTGTGCCCTAATTGGTCTCTCTCAAGAACCAACCAAAGTAAACCCTGAATCGATCACTACTGGTCAGTTGTTCTCCATGTTTTATCAAATGGGGTACACTGAAACCCTAACCACCATCACCAAGTTCAAGAAGTCTTGCCTTCCTCCTCCATGGAATGGCTTATTCACTCTACTGTTCAAAGGACTCTCTGAGCGCAGCGCCGGCTCAGATGGAGCAAGCAAGTCCTTTATGACTGTGCTTTACGGTCTATATCACGGGATTGATCTGGACTATGGTACAATCATCTGGCAACAAGTGATTTAAAGCTTGAGTTCTTCCTCAAGACACTCCGAAATCTCGTGTGGACGGTACTGGTCAATCATCACCAAGTGGGTAATGGATCGCCTTCACGTTCCAACCATGGCAGAATCTCTTCTCTCCTCTATTGCTACTTTTCACACAACGAAGATCATTGTCACGGATCCCACCAAGTATTCTTTCACTGGATCCATCCCTGACACCATGCTTGCTTGTCTGCCTGCCGCAAGTAAACTTCTGCAACAATACAGGGAGATTCCTTCTTCGGGTCCACGGGAACTGACCCTAGCCATGGTTCGATCCATTGGAGAAGCTGACAAGCCAGCCAAGAGGGGAAAGAAAGCTGCGACTTAGAAGGAGACGAAGGTTGCTAAAACAACCAAGGGGCAAACCCCTACGAAGCGAAGGTCAGACAAGGCTGCTCTGTCCCAGCCTGATCCCAAGAAGCAGAACAAGCCCGCTTGGAGACTCATACTCCAATCTTCAAGTGATTCAGACTCAGAGTATGTCCCTCCCAAACACACATCTGCTCCTCCTTCAGAATCTGAAAGCGAAAGCTCTGACGAGGAGGATTCGGGTCGTGGTAATACCCCGCCTCGCTCTCCTAACCCTGAAATTCCAGTTCGCTCCCTCCCTCCTTCTCCTCCACCCGTTTCTGTCCCAGTATCCATCCCTCCTATATTTCCCATCTCTACATCTCAACCCTCTAGCACTACTTCCATCCCTAATCCAATCTTTACCAACACTACCACTACCACCACTACTACACCGGCTCATTCTTCAGCTCCTATCCCCCCTGTTACCACTGAACCTCCTATCACAACCAAACCCTTATCACCTACCCCATCTACTGACACCACCCCTGTTCTTGGCGGTGAGGACTTGGATTTTGATTCCACCTATTTCAGTCCTTACCGTGTCCAGAGTGATGAAGATGAAGATGCACCTGTAACCAGGCGTCATCTCAAAGCAGTCAATGATAAACTTGATCAACTTATTTCCTCTTCTTCCTCTGGGGCTTATTCAGATGCTGCTCTCAAAGCATTATTTTCTTCTGTTGTACAAGAACATGGCGCATCCCTTTCTGCTGCAGCCAAGGCTATCGACGCCTCCACTTCTCAGTGTCAAAAGGCCTCGCTTGCAGTCGAGTCCTCCTCTAACGAATGCAGAGAGGCGACCGCAAAAGTCGAAAAACTAATTTCCGAGGCTAACCTATTTCTAGATTCATTGCAGGCTGCTGCTCAAAAGAATGCTAAGACAGTAAATGATTCGGTTGCAAATCTTCAGCGTTCTCTAGCCACCGAACGAGCTAATCTTGAAGTTGCCCGAAAAGCCATTGAAGCTGCAAATGTCAATCTGCGTGATACAGTCAATGATCACTTAACTCAACTGGAGGCAGAATTGGCCGTTGAAAATCGAGTCATGGATGAACTCGACAAGCGAACCTCTCAACTGAAAATCCAGAATCTCAAACTTCGCACTGCAACAGCTGAACTCAATGACTTGAAGTCTGAAAGGGAAGTTATTCGAGGCTCAGCTGCTGATGTTCACTCCATCTTACTTCACCTCCTTGAAGCCCATGATCCTATCATCACCATCACCACTCGTAGGCATTTGGCTGATAAACTTCAAACTACCCTGGCCATTCTTAGTCGTATTGAGGGTGTTCCGGTGCCTGGTGTCCAACCGAAACAAGGGGGAGAGAAGACGAAGGCTAATGAAGCTTCGGTCAGTGATAGATGCAAGAAGAAGAAGAAAATTAGTGACGATGATGATACTGATGATGATATTGAAGATATTTTTAAACCAGATCCCTCTAATCCTTTTCAGAAAACGAAGGCATCTGATAAGGAACTTGAAGAAAAACTGATGAAGGAATCGTTAGAGCTTGAAAAAGAGCTTAAAGAAAAAGAGCTCCTGGAAAAGAAGAAGTCCATTTTTCCTGTGTGGACTCTTGATTCGCTTCAAAAGTGTGCTATCGATGAACCTTGTACACTGTGGCTTGAGCCTGTGATGTCGTTTGGCCTTGAAAACTCCAAGGATGCACAGTTTGACATGCCGATCACGCGAAAGGCATTCGTCTTTCACTGCTTTAACTCAACTGTTTCTATTCCCTCTCCAGACCCGAAGGTTGATCGGGATCTTTTGGAGTTCTATCTGGAGTTTGCTCAGCCACAACACCTGACATGGAGCTTACAGAAGATTACTACTATCAAGGTTCTGAAGCCTTACTCAGCAGGGAAGTTTGTCAATGTGAAATTCAAAGTGACTCGAGGCTCTGAAGGCTCGGTTCATAACTTCACCCTCGCTGATCTACCGAACCTCATTCCCCACGACTGGATACTTCTCAACAACATCCTGATGTCAAATCCACAGGAGTACCAGCCTATCATTGACCATATCAAGCGAATGCTTGTATGTTACATTCACGAAGTGGCGAAAATGGACCAAGAGATCGCCGCCGCCATTCACAAGCGTCCAACGATCAAACCTTCCGGCAGAATGGGCAATGTAAATGTTATGGTCAAGGGTAGAATCGACCCATAGTGTCACACAGTAATGTTTGTCAGAGGCGAAAAGCAAAAATGTATCTTCGCTTTGTGTGATAAGCACTTATTTTCAACTGCTTGCTTGGAACATATCTTGGAGATTATCCACAAATGCAATCAGAATTCTACAGCCGATAAGAAGTTGTTTACTGACATGCTACGATGGTACATTCAGTTTCGGCAAACACTTCTTGCAGTCATCCCTCAACTGTTCAAGGTTGTCAAGACTGTGAAGCCTACTCAAAGAAATTGATCTCTCGCCTCATTCGACGCAAAGGGGGAGATTGTTGGGCTTATAGTGTTGCGTCATGGGCTCGGTCCTTAGTCCAATTTTGATTGCCGGTTTGGGCCTGTCCAACTGTGCATGTTTTTCTCGAGGGTTTAGTATTTAAGCTGCATGCATGCAGTCTTTGAGGACACACGCTTTGTTTTTCTTATTCTTTTTGAGTATTGTAAACCCTAGCTCGCCTCTACAGTGGAAGTTCTTCATAGAGCTCTGCTGAGGCGTGACTATATTTGAATCATAAGCATATTGTTGATTCTGTTATTGTGTTTGTTTTGTTTAATCTTTATCTTTTACCTGTGAAAGATCTAATCGATCTGAGTTTAATTCTCATCAATGAATGTATCATTTTGAAAGATAAATGTGAAATCACTTATTCTGAACGAAATATTTTGATTTCTGATAACAAACGTCTCAATGCTAAAATAGATGCTTTGCATAACTCTGTAGACATGCTTGAAGCTGACATTCGGATGACTCATAATTTTCGTCATCCATGGTCCAAATCTCCTGGTCTCGGAAGCGAGTTTCCGAAACCAATTGTTAGTCCCCTGAAGGAATTGCAAAATTTGACATTCATGGGAGAAGTTCCGAACATCAAACATTCGGACACACCTGTTTCTCCCTTGTCACCTCTTCCGGAGACTAAAAGACCTTTTGAGTCCCTAATTCCTGAGTTCAAACCAATAGTTGTCAAGTGTCCTGATTCCACGCCTCTTCCGCCTCTGATAAACCTGGACCTGAATCGGACCACAGAATATCATTATAGTCTTCCAAATTGTGTAGACTATGTTCCTAAAAGTAATCACGTGAACAACTGTGTGATTGAGGAAATTATTCCGGAAACAACTGAAATCAATGCCTCGGAGTTTGTATGGGATCTTTAGATGATAAAGTTGAAGTCTCAAGCCATGTCTCCTCTGATTCATGTAAATCGGACTCCTTAGTGCTTTCAAAGACCAAATTGGTTCCCATTACTCCTAAGTTTACAAATCCATCCAAAGGACAAACTTCTAGATTCTCTCCTCATCCTAAGAGAAAACTAATGTTGAATAGGAAAGATGTTGTAGATCCCAAGGTAGAAGCTAGAAAATGCTTACAAAAAGGAAGTTAAGACTAGACAAAATTCCAGGTTCCTTGCTAACTCTAAACCAAATTCATCCCAGAATTCTCGTGTCTCCACTCATAGTCAAAATTCTTTTGTTCCCACTAGGATCCTAAAAAGACCTTCCGAACCTCTTGCTCATCCGGAACCTAAGGAAGTCCTTAGCTCCAATTCACCTCAAGCTCATGTCAATGTCAATGTCAAAACCATCCGAAATACTTCACCGGCACCTCAAAATGTTTCATCTGTCTTTATTGCAAAATCTGATGGCATAATTTTTAAACCTAGAATTTCAAGAAACAATGTGTCATCAAACAAATCCACAATTACAAGAACCACTGTTTAAAAATCTTCAAAGAAAAATCTTGTGTGGAAAATCAAAACATCTGTCAGCAAAACACCAATTCCGGAGGTAACAAAAATTGCCAACCCTCCGGATGTCAAAGGTCCGAAGAAGTCAGCTCCGAACCCACAGGTAGTTGAATATGATTACTGGATAGATGAAAAGACATTAGCATTCTGTCTGGTTCCAAAGAATTCAAGGAATATCACCCAGAAACACAAAGTTGTTCCCAAGTCACAATCAAAGTCGGAGCCTAAAAACTCCATTGCTCACTAATTTTGCAGGCACTTTGTGCTTCGGAGCAAGAAACAATATGGTATATTGATAGTGCTTGCTCCATGCACATGACGGGGCAGAAGGATTTTCTGCGAGATTTAAAGCTTTCTCCAAATGCTGGTTACGTGAAATATGGAAACAACTCCAATTCTCAAATTTGTGGTTATGGAACTCTCACCAATGGAAACTTCTCTATTTCACATGTTGCTTATGTAGCTGATTTGAAACATAACTTGATAAGTGTTGCTCAGCTCACTGACTCAAGTCGACGTGTGGAATTTTGCAAAAAGTATAGCTATGTGATGACTGAAGACCGAAAAGAATGTTTGATAAAGTCACTTCGCAACAAGAACATGTACCCGCTTGACATCAACATGATAATTGGCAAACCGCAACTCTGCCTTCTCTCCAAAGTTGTTCCTGACGTCGGTTGGTTATGGCACCGAAGGCTCGCCCATCTGAACTTTCGGTACATGAATGATCTTGTATCAGGCGAAATGGTAAGAGGTTTACCTCTTCTCAAGTTCGAAAATGATCACTTATCTGCTGCGTGTGAGTGTGGTAAGCAATCAAAGAAGGGTCATCCTGTTATCATAGAAAAGTCCATCTCGGAACCATTGGAACTTCTACACATTGATCTTTATGGACCATCCACTGTAGAAAATCTTCATCATAAGAAATACATTCTTGTGATTGTTGATGACTTTACAAGGTTCACCTGGGTCTTCTTCCTAAGGCTGAAATCTGAAACAGCCTCTGAGCTCATCAATTTTATCAAAGGAATAGAAGTTCTTATCAAACTCCCAGTCAGGAGAATCCGAAGTGATAATGGTTCGGAATTTGTTAATTCCACCATTGAGAAATTTCTCACAGAAAAAGGAATCGATCACAACTTCTCAGCTCCCTACACTCCACAACAAAACGGTGTAGTTGAAAGACGCAATAGAACACTCGTTGAAGCCGCTCGATCGATGCTGAACTATGCAAACTTACCACTCTATCTTTGGGCTGAAGCTGTATCCACTGCTTGCTTCACTCAAAATCGAAGTATCATCAATCGAAGTCTCAACATGACACCATACGAAGCAATGAATGGTCGAAAGCCAACAATCTCATTTTTGCATGTCTTCGGATGTAGATGCTTCATCAAAAACAACCGTGATCAGCTTACAATGTTCCAACCTAAAGCTGATGAAGCCATCTTTCTTGGGTACTCTTCCAAATGAAAGGCTTACAGAGTTCTCAACCGGAGAACTCGTGTTCTGGAAGAAAGTTTTGATATTACCTTTGATGACAACTTTGTTCGGAATTCTGGCCCCACTCACATCACAACTCACATCATGGAGTCTGATGCTCCTCCGCCAGGATGTCCGAACCCTCAAACCATTCTTGAGGTTGACTTTGAAACTCTCTTTGGTCCTTCCGAAACCACTCTTGATTCGGAATCTCGATCAAGACCATCTCTAATTCCAATTCCTCCTTCAGAAGCCCCAGTTTCTCACAACCTCTCCGGTCCACTTCCGAGCCTCCTTCCATTTGTTTCCGAACCGTTTCAACCTTCTCAGGTTGAGGGGGAGAATAATGCAAATCCCTCTCTTGAATCAAATGTGGATGGCTTCCAAGATGCAGCTGCTGATTTCGATGACTCTAATCCTCTCAACATTGATGAAAACAAAAATTTCTTTGAGTTTCCTTCTGATGATGATGTCAACCTCTCCGGTTCAGAAGTTCAGGGGGAGCATCATCCCAATATTCAAATCATTCAGGGGGAGCAAATCAATTCCACTGTTGATGTAGGATCTTCGGCTGCACAAGAACTCCCTCGATTACATGTTTGGACGAAGGATCATCCTCCGAACCAAGTGATCGGAAATCCGAATGTTGGTGTACAAACTCGCTCAGCTACCAACATCCAAAATGAATGTCATTTTTCAGCATTCATATCCATGGTTGAACCCAAATCCATCAAGGAAGCATTAGAGCATGCTGATTGGATTACAGCCATGCAAGAAGAACTGGCAGAATTTGACCGAAATGAAGTATGGACTCTCGTGCCTCCTCCTCAACATCACCCCATTGTCGGTACAAGATGGGTATTTCGCAACAAGCTAGATGATGCAGGAGTTATCATCCAAAATAAGGCAAGATTGGTAGCTAAAGGTTTTACTCAAATTGAAGGTCTTGACTACGACGAGACATTTGCTCCTGTTGCACGACTTGAAGCTATCAGAATCTTTCTTGCTTATGCTTCTCACAAAGGCTTCAAAGTTTACCAAATGGATGTTAAGAGTGCCTTTCTTAATGGTGAACTTGACACTGAAGTATACCTTCAACAGCCAACCGGATTTATTAACCTTTCCTTTCCAAATTACTGATATAAACTCCGAAAGGCTGTCTACGGACTCAAGCAAGCTCCTCGGGCTTGGTACGAGACTCTCACCGATTTTCTCAAACGCTCAGGTTTTCAAAGAGGAATACTTGATCCCACTGTATTCCAAAGATCAAATGGAAAGCATCTCATGCTGGTACAAATTTATGTGGACGACATCATTTTTGGATCTACGGATTCATCTATGGTTGCTGATTTTGCCAAACTTATGATCAGTCGATTCCAAATGAGTATAAATCGAGAATTAAGCTTCTTTCTTGGCGTTCAAGTCAAACAGACTGACAAAGGTATTTTCATTCACCAAGAGAAGTACATTTCTAAACTTCTCAATAAATACTCAATGGACACCTGTGCCTCAGCCAAGGTACCTATGGGCTTCGGACACAAAATCTTTGCCGACCCTTCGGGTGTTTCCGTTGATGAAAAGAAATATCGTGGAATGATTGGATCCTTACTCTATCTCAGTGCAAGTCGCCCGGACATTATGTTCTCAACATGTTTATGTGCCAGATTTCAAGTCAATCCGAAGATGTCTCATCTTTTGGCTGTGAAACAAATATTCCGATACCTCAAAGGTACAAAGAGTCTCGGCATCTGGTATCCAGCAAATGAAATTTTCCTTTTGCAAGCTTACTCTGATTCAAACTATGGTGGTCTTCAACTCGATAGAAAAAGTACATCAGGAGGATGTCAATTCCTAGGTGGTCGATTAGTCAGCTGGTTATCCAAGAAACAGAACTACATTGCTCTCTCTACAGCCGAAGATGAATACATTGCTGCTGCCAGCTGTACCTCTCAAGTTCTTTGGATGAAATCTCAACTCTTGGATTATGGTTACCGATTTCAACGCATTCCTATCTACTGTGACTCTCAAAGTGCCATTGCAATCTCTCACAATCCAATTCAGCACTCCATGACGAAGCACATTGACATCCGGTACCATTTTATTAAAGATCATGTTCTAAATGGCAACATTGAACTTATTTTTGTTCCATCTGACAATGAAATTGCTGATGTCTTTACTAAGGCATTAGACGAAACCAAATTCAATGGTTTTCTGAACAAAATGGGTATGATGATGCCTGATCCTCAATTCTTTCATGAGACATGTTCTCTTTGATAGAAGTATTCAGAAGAAAAATTTGCTCCGAACTCAATTATTTTTGCTTCGAAACTATTTTCTCTCTAAATACATAGGATCATTTTACTTGTCTTTATTTCTGATTATCCCTTGAGTTTTTTAAGCTGTACAGTTCATTCTATTCATCACAATTATCAAGTTCAACCATCATCCGAATCTTTATTTCGGAACTCACTTCATAAAGGAATTCCAGAAATCCACTCCGGAAAGGTAATATTCTTTGTACTTCGAAATTTCTCTCAAAACCCTCTCCGGAAGTTATTTCAAATTTGCTCCGGAATTTTCAAAATTTGCTCCAGAAATTTCAAAGTGCTCCGGAATTTTTAAATCTGCTCCGGAATTTTCAAAATTTGCTCCGGAATTTTCAAATCTGCTCCGGAATTTTCAAAAATGCTCCGGAATTCTCAAAATTTGCTCCGGGACCCTTTTTCAATCGTATATGTTCCGGAACACAACTTTTACCCTCCGGATCATATAGTGTCCGGAACAACTCTTCCGGAATACCAAAAGGTAATAAGGCGAAACGTTTTTCTCAACGGTTACTTTTCAGGAAGATCCTTATCCGATCTTCCTCGATTTGTGTGACACGATTGCACGCCCCCTAAACTAGAAATCGAATTGACGGTTAAATTCTCCTCTTTTATCCCCAATTTGCCTTGCCCTTTCACCTCACCTGTCAAATCTCATTCCCAAAAATTAAATGCGACCCGATGGATCTCGGACCCTCATCATTACCTTTTTCAACCCGACCCATCTCTCCCTACCTATAAATACTCTTTCACATTCCCTTTTACCTCTTTACGCTCTCTCTACTCTCAAACCTCCAAACATCTCTCACTATTCTTCGTGTTCATTAAGCTTTCTTCATTCTTCATCAATGGAGTCTTCAAAGATCCCAACTCAAACTGCACCAACTCCCAAGAAATCAATCGCCAGGAAGAAATCATCTAAAGGATCAAAGGGCTCATCATCATCTGCCGATCAAGAACCCTTTCTTAGGGACACAACTTAACTGTTCTCCTTAAACCCTCTAGACTACGATGAATCAATCAGGATAATGATTGAGTTCCTCACAAATCATCCTCTCTCCATTCCACTTACCAAGACCCCTGATCCTCCACTCCCACTCTCTCATCTTCATCGCGCATTCACCAGCATCAAACTCGAAGATGTCGTTCTGTTAACTACCATTATTGGTGATCGCACCATTCCTGTCTACAAATCGACTTTCCTCAAGGCGATTGGTATCACACCAAATCCTACTGGTTTCGAAGTTATTGAACCAACGGCTGAAGAGTTTCAGATGTTTCTAAACTTTATTGGCTACATGCAAGACTTCAAGGCAAAGGATTTCAAGAAAACGGCTATTTCCGGGCTCTGGACCGTTCTTATGCATCTCATCATCCGTGGGTTATCTGGAAAGCATGGAGGTACTGATACTTTGAGCAAGGATTGGCTGAATGTTTTCTTCAGTATTTACTCCGGACGCAACAATGTTGTAGATCTTCCTGAAGTCTTGTGGCAAGACTTTTGCAAGTTCGCCATCAAAAGGAAGCCGAACGAAATTTCAAGCCCTAGATTTTGGGCTCTGACGATTGAACAAATCTTCAAGGAACTCAACGTACCAATTCCGGTTAGCACCATTCCTCCGGAGGTATGTGTTTCTTTTAAAATTGTTAAGGCATATAGAATTCCGGAGCAATCATCTTTTGGTTCGGTCAGACGTCTTCCGGACAACATGTTGGCCATCATTCCTTCCGACTCTCCCTATTTAAAACAACGTATTGAGACTTCGGTTGTGTTCGACCCAACACAACCTGACCCGGTCTCTGTTGAGCCTACTCCGGAAGAGGCCAATCCTGCTAAGTCCGGACCTAAAATCAAGCAACCAGCCAAACGAAAGGCTTCTCCTACCAAGCCTAAGGCCAAAAAGAAAACCAAAGTCAGTGCCCCCTCTCAACAGGAGGGCACCCATGACATTCCGGCTGATTCTGGCCGTCCGCACACCCCTCCTGTCCACTCATCTGAGGTACTCCTCAATGTTTCATCATCACAAGCACACACTCACGGGTAGTCTCCACATCTTCCACCCTCACCCTCCCAAAAGGGTGATGCCGGTGTTGAACAAGTTCCTTTCAGCCCCCTGGAACACACTCACGTGTCAAATTTGATATTCCCATTATTTCTTCCACACGCCCACACTCCGAAACCATTGTTCCGGACCCCAAGCATCCGGAAGGAGGAGCAGTCTCTCCAACTTCCGATGCCACAACTGGTCTGATACCCGGAAGGCGTACAGGACGACCAGACACTAATGATCCGCTTTGGGAAGATTATGTGAACAGGGCCTCTTCTCGACGTCCGAACCTTTCTCGAGCTCAAGTGGAGTCTATTCTCATCTCTATGAGGAACAGGGCCATCCAAAGCAATCTGCCCTATGTCCCTCCCACTGACGATGACACCATCAATGAACTTACCTCGAAGCTACCCCCACTCACCACTCATCAAAGTATCTTCCACACTGATCCGGAAGAAGAAATCTCTGAAGAAGTCATGTTGGAAGAAGAGGCAACAACCATTCTGGATGCACATCTCATGACCTTCGTTCACTACCAATCCAAAGCATCTTTATCCAAGTCTGCTTTTGACTTCAGATCCTCTTCCACTACCACTCCGGATGACGGTTCCAACTCAAACCTTCAAGAAGATGATGATGCAACCAAACCGGGTCCCTCCTCAAATCCGAACGTACACCAACCTCCTCCGCAACACTCTGATTCTGATACAGAATCCTCAGCTGGTGACCACGTTGATCCTTTCGCCCTTCTGGAAATCCGCAACAATGTCTCGGACACTATGGATAAAGTGTCATCTGTAGAGGCATCCGTAACAGAGCTGAACTCAAATTTGGATAAAAAAGTCTCCGGACTTGATTCGAAACTTGATGCCATTCTCCAGTCTCTCACCCAACAGTCCGGACCATCAGTGGCAGAAAGAGAAGCCCACCTTGATCAGCTGATTTCCATCCGGCTGAAGCACATTGTTGAGCAAATTGACTCCAAGTATGACGCTCTGGTTGAAAATTATCTCAACACCATCTCCTTAATGCTCAAAGTTCATGACGATCTGGTGTCTGCCACCAACAACCTAATCAAGCAGACCTATGTTCGTCATGAGAAACAAATTCAACGACTGGAGAAGGAGATCCGGAAGAAGGATGAGATGAACCTCATTATTCAACAAGTCCTCATCAAACTCTTGCGCTCAACTTGGAACATTGTTGATGTTCTGAACAGGAAGTTTGATGAGATGATTGCCATCCTCAGCAGCACATTCAAGCATCTCTCCGAACAAGCTCCCACTTCCGAAGCCTATGAGACTCTCACTCTTCAACTCTCCACGGGTCTTCAGAAGGTTTTCTCCAAACTTGATGATATCAAGGAAGATTTGAAGCTTGCACTGGTCTCAAGATTCACCGATGCAAGAGGGGGAGTAGGCCCAAGTAGACAATGGGAACTAACCTTGAAATTCTCACTCAGGGATGAGGACCTCGATTCCGAAGATGAAGATGTTCAAATCGATTCCGGAATCTTGGGAATCACTGAAGGAAACGAAGATGATGAAGATAATGAAGTATACATTCCGGATGAAGCTCCCAAAGGAGTTCTTGGTCTTCAAGCTCCAAAGCTGACCTCTCTGAAGGAATTAACTGAGGAACAAAAGAGGATCTGGTCTGCAGTCTCTTGGCCATCCTCTCTTCCGGAAGGTTTTGATATGGCCGTCAAAATGGCTAAGGCAAAATCAGTTCTTACAGCTCAAGCTTTCCGAGCCACTCCTTCTATGCTGTCTCCCACTCCCATTTCGGAACCAAAAATAGCCCCAATCGACCAGGGCTCTCCTCTCCGGACCCCAGATGAAATTCCGGAACAAACGCTTCCAACTCCCACTCCGGAATTCATTATTGATGAAAACATGAAGATGGTCATTGATGCGCTTCAAAGAGACAAAGGGAAGAAACCGATGACTTCCGAACATCAAGCCTTCCACTCCGTACCTCCTCTCAAACAAAAATATGTATGGTCTCAGGAGCAAATTCAGAAGGCACTAGAGGACAACATCTAGATTCAAGCTTTAAAAGACAATCCCGATCCGATGCGTGGCATCTCTCCTCTTTGCCGTGAAGGCATCTTTCAAGAACAGGAAATCATCCCAACTCTCTACTATGACCTTCCCTCAAATGACACTGATCAACTGGATCTTCCTCTCTCTCCTTACAGCAAATTCTATATGAAATTTGCTCCGCTCCACCCAACTGATAATCCGGAAGTGATCATCCGGACAGAGCGTGAAAGACTCAAAACCTTCTATGCAAAGAATGCTCAACCCTTCAAGGAAGTATGTACAAGAAAGAGGATCACCAAAGTTCAAGGCTTTGGAAGAAAAGTTATACTAAAATTTGAGCTGAACTGTCCTCTATTCCGTTTCCATCTCCTCCGGAACAAGCCAACTCCCCGGACCGTTACTGATGCGGATTTTCCTTCAATAAATCCGAACGACATCCTTACCCTAGCTGCTTACTTCAGAGAAAACCAAAAGGATGACATCGGTATGGGTGCTTACCACGCAACTCTCAGCTTTCTCAAAGATTATGTTGCTGAGTTCTGCCGTTGCGATTACGAACTTGCTCACCTCTATGGAACCGAACAATTTGTTGCCAAGATCGACTTTGTTCTTCCGGAAGCTGAAATTCTTGCAGATGGGCCGATTAAAGAACCGGTTCTAGGGTTTGTCTACACCACCAGAAGAACAAATAAGAAGGACTTCTTCCGAGTCCTTGACAAACACCTAGTACCTACCAAAGCACTGAAGAAGTTCATATACCGGGCGTCCAAGTCTGATGCTCCGGAACAGGTTAAGGCAAAGTTTGTAAGTCAACTGACTTGGTACATTGCGGTGCGTGAATGGTTGTTCAGATCATATACCTTCATCAAGGAAGAAATGAACTAAGCTTGCTGGATTGCTAAGTTCACTTAGGGGGAGATTGTTGGAACCTGAAAGTGAACCTCTAGCAATCCTAAGTACATATTCCGAAGTGTGTTGATTCTGAAAGGAAAAGTAATCCGGAACCTGTCCGGAGCTGGAGAAAAGAAGAGGAGAAGTATTTTGAAGAGGAACACAAGTGTTAAGTCAAAGAGTCCTATGGAATTACACACAAACAACCTGCCATGGACCAACGGTTCGATACAACTTAGATAACGAGAATGACAAGACTGTCGACAGTACAATGGTACTGCTTTTGTACCTTTGGCACTGGGCACATTAATGACGATGATACATGGACCTGTTCGGCTAGCCCTCGTGTCCATTTTCCCATGAAAAGGTAGTATAACAACATACTAGCTCGACCACGAACAAGTATGCTCTCAGTAACTACATATCACTCATAATTCGATAACGATCACCCATATCTTGCATATGACTTAAGCTTCAGAGCCTTCTCCTGGGTTCGGCACCCAGAGAGTGTCTGATGTTGTTCTATTTTCTCAGGTTCAGCGGGGCTCTAGACGAATGAGCGTTACACAATTAGTCAATATAACCCCCTACCAGATTCATCAACTAGTGTTGCAGGTTTTGTTCAACATTAACAAGTATTACTCGGTATCTCTCCACTGTTTCTCCATCACTCTCATGCTGCATGTCTATTGAATGGTGCTATGACGATACATGGATATAAGGAGTAATTTAGTCTAGTTCATAAATGGTTTGTGAGAAGCTACTAGGGTATCACAATGACAAGGGGAGGTGATACTGCCTAATTCTAAAGATACTTTTGTTACTTCATTTATTGATAATCTTCAACATTGTTTCTTGCATCATCATCAAGCTACTTCTTAGAAAGGATTGGTAGATAGTAATATTTAGTGGATACATTTGTGTGATTCGGGAGAATCACGTTCAAGAGAAGTTAGCTCACCAAGAGTATCTCTAAGCATCTCAAAAAGAGACCATGAGGTCAAACAAAATGGAAAGCTTTTATTTTGAAAAGAGAGATGGAACAAAGCATCTTCCACTTGAGTTCATTACACTTAAATCATGACTGAAGGTAGCTTGCATTTCTTTGGATAACGAGGCAAGAACATTAGAGCAAGAAGCACATACAACACTGGATAAGTTGACTGGAAAGACTTGTACTTTCAATTTGGAACACCAAATTATAAATCAATTGGTTTCTATTACATGACGTGTTCAAATGGTTTGAAATGAATATTCATATCGAGCTCTTCAATGAAGTCACCGATATCAAAAAGAAAGTTGAAATACCATTGTCGAGCAAGGTTATACAAAATGTCCATCTTTCTGGTGGAAGCTTATTAGGAGTTTTTCGTGGAGGACCAAATGTCAGTAAAATTGCGGATAGCGCGTAGAAAAGAGGAATCAACATGATTTTTGTAGTCTCTTATGGATAGTTCAAAACTCTAAGGCTTCAGTAGGACTGAATAAAGGCTGATGAAAAAACGGCTGGTGATGTAGATTCTTATGGAGTGTAATTCAGGATAGTGATCACCTATGTGCATCTCTCTCTATTTTTCTTTACCGAGAATCAATAATGTCAGGCAAGGAGGAGTATTAACTAATGCATAAATTGGTGGGCTTGTTTTTCATTATACAAATATGTGTGTGGAATTGTATAGGTACAGGTCTGCAAGAAAGTATGTTACTATGGTCTTCTGCTCTAGTTGTGTCCAGGTCACCAAACAACTGTTTCGGGTGTGTGACTATTTTTTTACATGGTGTCTCGAATTATTGCAAATCTTGTCAAATCACTCAAGTTCATAAATTATGAAAAATTCAAATAAAAAGTTTGTAACACCGTAAATTTTTGCACAAATTTTTCATTTTTAAATTCACATAAATGACATCAACACATTTCACAAAATCTCAATATATCAATTATCAAAATACGTGTTCATAATTATTTGAATAAAATCCAGGATCCTCGAAACACAACTCCATCTCGTGTGTATAATCAAGCCGGCACCTTCCCATGATCCTGAGAAGTACCTGAAACACATAACACATAACACGGTAAGCACGAAGCTTACTGAGTTCCCCAAAATACCACACACATCCCATTAGCCCCTCATGGCTATACTCACAATAAGACCCTCCGGTCAATGTGTCTCAGTGGGGCCCTCTGGTCCTGTTGGAACCTGAAAGTGAACCTCTAGCAATCCTAAGTACATATTCCGAAGTGTGTTGATTCCGAAAGGAAAATTAATCCGGAACCTATCCGAAGCTGGAGAAAAGAAGACGATAAGTATTTTGAAGAGGAACACATTCCGGAGCTAATCTTTATGTCCGGAATGTATGCTGATCCGGATCAAACTTTCATCTTCGGAATAATACTTTTCCGGAATGAAGTCTTTCTGTCTTTTGTGCATTTATTACTTTTGTCTTGTATTTGATGTAACGTTTCATAGGACTTAGTCTAAAGTTACTTTAGGACAATCAGAATGTCAGACTTATGTCTTTTGTCCAGTCTTATGTAAACACTTGGGTTAATTCGCTGTAACATTCACTCCTTTAAATAGGAGCTTTCAATACAAGTCAACTACGGATCTTTCACTTACTTTTGGCATTTACTCTTATCTTATTAAAACCTTATTCTTGTTCTTCGTTTATTAACTTTACCTTGATCATTGACTACTTGTTCTCAATTAATGTCTTGATCATTTGTTGAGCTGATTATCTAAGACTTGACTGGTCTTTCCAGTCTAGACTTGAACATCCATTATCAAGCAGACATTGATCTCAAGCATTCACTCAAGGTTTGAGTTTTCAAACCTTGTCCTTGCGCATAGATCTTGTTCTCACAGGTCCCACAACTCAGATGGACCCTCCGGTCCCGCAACTCGGTAACTTAATTAATCATAATATACATATCACAACAACAATAAGCAGGATATGTCAACACACAACATATGCACATAGAAAATGCACACTATCAGATAACTCAGGTAAGCACATAAGATCAATATTTACACAAATTACTATAACATCATAAGTCACAAAGACAGTATGCACGATAATACATATCACATTATAAACAAACAAGACCCTCCAGTCCATAATGTACTAAGACCCTCTGGTCTACAACGTACAGTGACCCTCCGGTCAATAATATACTAAGACCCTCCAGTCAATAGTGTAAATACGACCCTTTGATCATCAACAAGAATAAGACCCTCCGGTCACACACAAATTACAACACATGTAAGTATAGTGAGAAGACTCTCCCCGGATGGCGAACAGATCCTATAAATGTTGCTGCTACACTCCGACTTCTATCACTAAGCCAAACCCACAAATAACCCCATTAGGATCTAAAACCAACCTTCACATTATTAGGTCTAAATATAGTCCACCAATCCGGTCCATAAATAATCCAAGCCCAATGGACCCACTAAGGCCCAATACCAAATGGGTCCACAAAAAGTCCTCTAATGGCCCACATATGGCCCAATTTTCCAAATTGGGCCCAAACCCTCATATGGGCCTTACCCTAAACTCCATCTAAATATTCTAGTCCACATGATTGCTCTTGGATAACCCATCAATAGCCCAATCACCAAAGCCCAATAGAAAGGCCCAACACAAGGCCCAACAAATTTAGGGTTTTCACATAAAATGACGATTAGGGTTAAGTGTTTCTCACTTAACCCATTAAGGACTTAACCCATTAAGACCATTATTCCACTAGGCCATCATAGAATAGAATCGTCATGAGTTATATCTTCAGTCCACTAGTCCAAATGCGGGTCCCAATAGGCTCAAACCAACAAACCCAAAATTAGGGTTTTCTAAACCCTAATTAGGGTTTCTAGCCCAATAACGAACCAGACCAGTCCAATTAACAAGCAATTGGCCAGTTAGGGTTCCACTAGGCCGGGCACCACCCACTGCTACCTCGGGCAGTGGTGGTCGGCGGCGGCTCACGGCGGCAGGCGGCGGCAGCCACCATTTCCAATGGCGGTGGTGGTGGTTCTTGCCCAACGAGATGCATAATAACCCACACAAGATAAACATACACACACAGCCACCACCCACGGTGGCTGGTGGCGGAAAAAGAGGCAGAAATACGAAAATGGGTGGCAGCCACCACCTCACGGTGGTGGTGGCCGGCCATCCTAGGTTTCCAGCCGAGCAAACCCACACACAACCTCACAAGCACGATAGAAATATAAAGTGGGGAACTCACTAAGCTTAAAAAAGGTTTTTAATTAGTTTCTTTTTGTTAAAATAATAATAAAATAAAATCATTTTTCAATTTCTTTTAATTAATTTTCTTTTATATATTTTCGCTTCTAGTTCTTAAAATTATTTATGTATAGTGCATTTAAATATTGTCTTTTATATTTATTTTATTTTTCTAATCATAGTTTAAAAAATACAGAAACAAGTATTGTGCAGGTCTTCTCGGCAAGGATTTTTAAGTGTATAATTTATATCAGCTTGATAGAAATATAAAGTGGGGAATACGCTGAAGTTAAAAAGGAAGTATGAATGGAGTCAATCATTTAGCTCCGGGAAAAAATTTAACGTTGTTAATGGTGTTCAAATTATCTATGAACATTAGAACTTATTTACCCCCTAAATCTCCTAATAGTTGTATCTTTTTTGTGTGTTTAAAGTTATTTGGTCTCAGGCACTGATTTGTAGTTTAATAAGAGATAGCATGGATGTTTGATCATTTGATGTTTTTAGATAGTTTCAAGTGGGTATTTATGACACTCTACCTAATGTATCAATAAACATATGCTTTATGATTTACAAATTCATTGCATTGCTTTAATTGAATTTTCGAGAAATGTCATGATGATCATACACTATGTTTTCAAAGTATCTCAAACAATAGAACCACAAGGTTAGGGGAAGCATTCAAGTTCGACAAAGGCAAATGAGCTTAAAATTGACAAGCAGGTATAAATGATTTTTGAAGCAAAGACCTATGCTTCATCTTGTTTGGTCTTTTGTACTAAAATCATTGTACTTTTTATGTTTTTGACGGTGGCATTTCATAAGCCAAGTATTTAACTATTGACAAATTACTATCCCTGGAACAAATGCTACCGCATATGCCTTAAGTCTCGTGTCTTCTAGTATTTAACAACCAAATGAGACTTCACTTCAAAAGTCTTTAGCCCAACATGTCATGATCTTATTTGTTGAGAATAAATGAGCCATCCTTATCTTTTATTGAAACTAATAGCAAGGTCTATTCATCACCTAGAGTTATTTACCCGGTCACAAATGAAAAATCTTATAAGGCATGGATGTTATGCCCTCTCTTAGCCAATCTTTTTCTCATATCCTTGACCTCCAAGACAGAGGTATAACATGGTACCATTAAACAAATTGACGGTGAATCTTTTATTGTAGGCTACAACTAACTCTATGATGCAAGGATTAAGCCACTTATTGCAGATGGGTTATCACTGTCAATGATTCATGTTGATTTCACCTCAGCGTGATTGATACATCCAATTTCTTTCCCACAAGCCTTCTTTATAAGAACTTAATGATTCACTATGTAAAACCACACACTGACAAAAGTTCGAAAGCATGCGTCGATGGTTAAGCTATATATCGTAGTTTATCACACACACCAACCCATTCTTTCCCTTAAATTCTTCTTCAGAGATTTATGATTCAGTGTAAAATGCCAAACACTGAGGCGATCTCGAAGAATCTGTGTCGATGGGTATATCATGTACCATGATATATTACACGCACCTACCTACTCTTACCATTTTTCTTCAATATTAGTGGTTAATGATTCAACATATAAAACCATATGTTGATGAGACTACACAAAACTGTGTAACTGATCTACTATTGCAACAACACAATATTGTGATACACCAGATCCTATCCTATCCTTTAACGTTATTTGATGTTTTCTTCATTTCAAGTTACTTGCTGTCTTCTTACAAAAATAAAAAAATAAAAAAGAAGGCAGTGATTATTGATGCTGTCAAAAGGGGGAAAAATGTCTAGTTCTACTATGTCTAGTTCTGCTACATTGTTACTTGATCATTCCTTGAATAACAAACACTCTTGAAAGAAGAAGGCTATATATCTAAGAGGGAGTAAAACTCAGATGTTGTTTATTTGAGGGTGAGATAAATCTAAGGGGGAGCAGAAATCAACATATTACTTCAGTTATGTTTATTTATTATTTCGTTCTTTATTAGTTTGGTTTTGACATCATCAAAGAGGCGGAGATTTTTGGGTCACATATTTGTATAGATTTGATGATGCAAAATATATACATTATAGTTATAGTTATATGCTCATTGAAGACAGTCAGTCTTGTCTAAGAAAGTGTAAAGAATTCACTTAGACCATTTAATCTGCCAAAACTTGTGTAGTTAGTTAATCTAAAGATATGTTGATGGAAGTTCATATGTCGAAGACTGAAGATCATCCCTTGATAAGCAAAAGACCCTGAAGACTCTATCAGCACCAAAGGCAAGTGTTATCAGCATGATTACCATTCACCAAAGACTGATGTACACTGATGGTCATACACTATATGTTGAAGCTAAATTTGTATGAGCTGAAGCTGAAGTTGATCAGTGGACGACTCCTTGACGTTGATGCTGAAGCTGAAGTTGATCAGTGTGTCTCCTTGATGCTAATATGATCCACGCTTACCACCCTCATTTCCTTATTTGAGAGTGTATTTAACGAAAGGGTTTGATAGGATAATGGTCAAGTTAAACGTATTAACATTAAAAGTATAAAATAAAATCTTGTTTTATTACTAAAATGTGAATCTTATGGTACACATGAAAAATTGCACATTATATTTATAATCTATTGATGGTGCTCGTGTGGTTAAGTGACACGTCAGTTTGAGAGTATAGTTGAGAGTGATGTGGAAGTCGCAAATCTTAAGTGTAACTTGAACCGGGCACCATGCATTTTTAATGGTTGATTCACCATCTATTCTATGATCTGCGACGAAACCTTCATAAAATTTGAGATGATCGTAATCCGAGATTAACATGCCATTGATAGTCAATGAATCTCAAATATCTAGGAGTTTCATGGTGAATGAAATTTGGAAAAGAGCATTGCCTTCCTAAATAACTTTATGGTGTGTTTACGACGACCCTTTACACATCACGGATCCAAATATGGATCCTAGCCTTGTTAAATAATTTTATATATGGTAATTATTTTCTAAGGATTAATAAAACAAAATTTAATGGAAATTGATATTGAATGATGTCAATAATCTTATCCACTAAAATCTATTGCTTAAAAACTCTAAAAGGATAAGCTATTATGACGATCAATCTTATACAAATTCATAGTTTGGGAATATTTCTCACAAACGAAAAGAAAGATCATGCCATTGATAAAGATCTTCCTGAGGTTCCTCCAACCATTGCATTCTAATCTATTAAAATGATCAATTATCAAGTGTACATTGTAAATTGACATATTGAAGTAAAACGTTATTTCATTGAGTTAAGAATTGACTAAGGTTAATCAACTAGCTAACATGTACATATGATCAGTTCACTTGGTTTTTATATAAACAACTTGAAATGTCCACGGATGAGTTGCATGACATGTTGAGGTTTTGTTTTTGGAACTAACATGGAGAAATCAAACTTCAAATACTCCCATATATTTGTTGGATTTATATGCTTAATAATCATTTTAGAATGATGTTGCTAATAACATATGATCCTATAGGGGTCACACATTTAACAAGTTGTCACTTAATGAATATTTATTAGTAATTTTATAATTAATAAATAAATTCAACTCTTGTAATTATTTAGGAATAATTATTATTTATGGTAATAATATTTTCGAAGAGAGAAAAAACACCTAGTAAACTCATAATGTATGATTTATATGTTGTGTACATCTTTTTGGACACTTTGTATTCCATTTATATAAAGCTAGTTTTTATAACTAAAACATGTTAATACTTGTATATAATTGTTAGTGGAAGACCCCCTTGCTTTGACCATTTGAAGGTCAAAGTCGTGGATTTTGAGTAAAGAAGAGTGGTTGCTTGTGAAGCAACTTCTTACACATCCAAGACTTCTTCCTTTAGGCCATGCTTTCATTTATTAGGAATGATGTCGAACTACTAAGCTTCGTCCATGCAATGCCCTAAAGGATCACACCCCGTCTTTGGTTTCCAGGAGTCTTACAAAAAGGTAACGTCTCTAATTGTAAGGTCACACCTTATGATCTGATGAATCAAACACTCTAACACTATCTGCCAGTGTTAACATCAACTACATCGATAGCGCCAGCGTATCAAGCTTATCAGCGTCAACATATAGCATAGTTATTATATGTGTTCTTTTGTATATTAGGTAATGATATAGATAAGCATAGAATAGATCACAGATCTGGTATCTTTGTGATAAGATCAGTTCTTAGTAAAGATTAGATACAATCCCTTTGATTATGGGATTGATATGTATAGATTAGTATATATAAAACATTAGGAAAACTCTAATGTTGTGAACACCGCTTGGTGTCGTAATCGTCTTTGTGACAACCATCTTCTTGGTGAGGACAAAATTGTTGGGTTTTGTATACTACAACATCCTATAGTGCACATCCAACCCTAAATACCTTGGATCTATGTTTTCACTAATTATACATGCAATGATGTTTCCAAGGTATTAAGCATATAACTAGCATGCAATTGTGATATACCATACAAGATACTAGTTAGGGTAACATACCTTTTGTGTAGCTTGAAGTCTTGATGTATTTGGCCTTAAGAGCTTAGCCCCAATAGTGTGGAAGCCTCAAATGAAGTCACAACACATCATGAACAAAGGTGGAACTTGAGAGAGAATTCCATGCACCCAAAAACACCTCCATGAACTCCAAGTACAAGTCTAGGCGTTTTTGGCTATGAATGGACATATTTATATGTAGGATTCCAATGGCCATGGGTATAACCCAAATCCATGCCCATGGGTGTTATGATTCATGGTTCATGTGGCCCAACTCTTTATGTATCCATACATAAACTTGGTCCAACATGGATCATAAGCCCAACACATATAAATATAACTAATTACCATAATTAGTCCCCATAGATTTAATTAGTCTCTTTTGATCACAAAATTAATTCCAAATTAATTCTTGATCAATACTAATTAAAACATATGATTTCATATTAATATATTATAACTTATAATATATTAACAAATCATATATAACCTTCTCTCAAGAATCTGTCCTAACAAATTGTCCTGATGGTATGCAAACCAAATGGACCATGCTACTCTCGGGTCAAGTACATACCAATAATAGTTATGGGTTTAGACATCTAATCCAATAAAAACCTCTTTCTTGGTGAAAGAAACAATTTGGAGAACTCTTTGTGTCTTTTAATTATGTTCTTTATTTTTTGTTGCTTAAGTTTCTTTTTAGTATTTATACTTGAAGTGTATCCGATCGATACAAACCTTCAATTCGTATCAGATCAGGTTCGTGATACACTTAGGTAATCATGTCGAATCCTAAATCCTTTGGTCTCAACAAAATTCATCCCTTTGATGAACACAATTTCGCTTTGTGGAATACAATGGCCATGGTTTTTCTTGAAAGCACTGACAATGAGATGAGAAATATTGTTGAAAAAGGCCCCCATGTTCCTATGTACCAACCTATGGTTAACAACGCTCCCATTGGCTCCTTGAAGCAAAAGCCAGAAACAAGTTATGATGATGATGACAAGAGACTGCTCATTTGTGATATGAAAGCTAGGGCTGCTATTGGAAACTCTCTTCCTTACCACGTGTATCATCTCAAACAAAATTGTGAGTCAGCATAAGAGATGATGGATACGCTGACTGTGGCTTATGAAGGTACTTTGGAAGTCTAGGCTACGACCATCAATAATCTTAATCGGATATATGAGCATTTATTTTCTCAATAAGGTGAGTCTCTTACCCAAACCCTTAATAGGTTTAACTGCTTGGTTAATGATTTGTGTAGGCTGGGAATCGTCAAGCACTCATCTTAGTTAGTTCTGAAGTTTCTCGATTCTCTTGGTAAAATGTGGGAACATCACGCTGATGTTCTTAAGAATGGTGAGAAGGTCGATACCATGGATCTAAATTCCTTGTTCGGTAATCTGCGAAATTATGAAGAGACCAAATCTCTTCGTAAAGAAATCACGAAGGACTCGAACAAAAACAATTAGGTTGCACTGGTATCTCGAAAGGAAGAAATGAAGCACATCGGTGACTCATATAACTCATATCAGGGTGAAGAGAATGATGAAGATCTCACCGATGAGCTTGTTTCCAGCACGACACTTATCGTCAAGCACTACGAAGAAAGTAAAGCAAATGGGGTTAGAAGAACTCAGTTCAAGGGAAGCAGTTTAGGAAGGAGATCCACTTCTAAGAGAAACACTCAGGTAATTGCTTTAATTGTGGAATCCCTAATCATTATGCAAGGGACTGTAAGGAGAGGAAAGAAGCCCAAAGCCATGAGAACTATGAAGTCTTGTACAAGAAGCTGGTGGCTTATATGAAGAAGGAAAACATTCTCTACCGAAAGCTTTTATTGCAAGATAAGAGGATCATGAAGAATGGATAGAAGAAGAGGAGACTTCTAAATATGAGGGGTTAAATGTCAAGGTTCTTATGGTTGTTATAAATAATTCCCTTGATGGCATATGTGACGATGATAGTTCTCACGCTGATACCGGATCAAGTACAAATATAGGACAAACTTGGTACCTAGACAGTGGAAGTTCTAGAGACTTGACCGGTTACAAGTCCCTCCTAACAAATTTTGCAGAGAAGAATGGTCTAATGATAACCTTTGGTGACAATAATGGAAGAGTTGTTCCAGGCGTTGGAACTTTTGAATGTAGAACGATTAAGCTGGAGGACGTATTTTAGGTAGAAGGTCAGAAAGGTAACTTCATCTCCATCAGTCAAATTTGTAATGTTGGTTACAAGGTTTTCTTCAACTTTCATGAGGGAAAAGTGTTTGGTTATGAAAACAAAATCGTTCTTTCTGCTCACAGTGAGAACGATATTTATATGGTTTGATTTATTTGTTCAGACATTAATACTTTATTTTTTCTTGCTTTGCTACTCTTAAAGTTTTGAAGATAAGTTGCTACACTTTTAATTTATTTTTGGTTTGTTTGCATTAAAAATTTCTTTTGTACTTTACCAAAGGAGTATAAAATGTACATATACATTTTGCTACTAACATTGCCAGTGTTCTTTCATCTCTTTCCTCTGTATGTGTTAGGACCTTCCGTTTTGCCTCTCAACATTGGTCTTAACTAATTAAGATCAGCGTCTCACTTCTTGAATGCATCATCCTCGATTGTAAGAGCTATTTGACAATGACTCTACATATTTTCTTCAGCAACAACTGCCTTCTCACTGACGCTGATGCACACGCTGATTGACATGTCGCTTTATGTTGATGAGACCATACGGGGGATAACTGTGCCACCAGGTGTTCTTCTAGACACATATCTCTTCTATCTTGAACAATCTATTTCTGTTTCAATGGGATGAGATGAAGTTAGGTGACCTGGCACGACTAATTTCCAGAGACGTTATCACTATAACTCCATCACATCAAAGATCCAAAGGCATCTTCAACAAGATAGTGATCCCACCTTTTTTCCCTCAAGGATCTCAATGTATGGAACCTTTGAGTTTTGTCTTCGTGACTCTCATAACTCCATCACATCAAACCTTTGAGTTTTGTTTGTATTCTTATATTGTTTATTCTGTACCATTTTTTATGAAAGGGAATCTGACGGAAGCAACTTTAAGCCAAGTATGCAACTTTTGACACTTCGTCGTCCCTAGAAGCATGCTGTTGTATGTGACAAAATATCTTTAAGTTTCTCGTCAGCGAGACCATCTGCTAAGAAACATTAAGTCACCCTCTCACGCTGATTGTCTAGTATTGTCTAAACTCTCTATGTGAGATTACTTGTTCCAAATAAACAATTATTGATATAATGGTTGGGGTGTTTACTTTTAATTAATCATCTTTACCTTACCCTGTCCCTGGAGGCATCCTTGTTGTATGTATCAAGTCTTATGTTCTGTTGAAACATTAAGCAAAACCTAATTGCTTACCCTGATTGTATAGTCATCAACGTAAGAGATACTTGTCTGGTCCTTAAATGACAAACGGTTGTTCATGTCCCTGACCTCCTAGTTTGAGGTATGATATGGTACCATTATGAATTAATGGTGAATATTTGATTCTGATGGGTTTTGAGCACTATAACATCCCTATGGTGCACATACAACCCTAATGCTTTGGATGTAAGTTTTCTCTAGTTATACATGCAATTTTCATTTTCCAAAGCATCAAGTCTAACTAGCATACAACATTGATAATTGAAACATAAAAAACAAGTAAGATGATTACCTATTTGTTGTAGCTTGTAGTACTTGACCTTTCAAGAGCTTATCACCTCAAATGTGATGCCTCTAATGGATTCACAAAACACCAAAAGCAAATGGAGAATAATGACAAAGAGGCTACTTGGCACCAAAACGGCTAGGGTTTATCCTGGAACTCTTAGGGGACTTTTTGGTGATGTTAGGGGTTACATTTATAGTGTGGAATTCCTAGGGTTTCACTTGTAAACCATAATTCACTTCCTTGGGCCTTTAGTGAAATAATCCATATGATAAGCCCTTTGGACTAACTCTTCATGGACTCCCACATAAAATTAGTCCATCCTAATCAACATGGATCATTAGCCCCAAACTATATGTATTACTGATTTACTTAATCAGTCCCCGTTAATTTAATCAGTCTATTTTGATCACTAAATTAATTCCAAATTAATTCTTGACCAATACCAATTAAATAATATGATTTCTCAATTAATATATTATTCTTATAATATATTAATAAATTACAAATAACCTCTTTCTCAAATATCCATCCTATCAAATTGTTCTGGTGAATGCAACCCAAAAGGACCATGCTACTATCAGGTCAAGTACATACCAATTATAGTTATGGGCTTAGACACCTAATCCAACAGTCTCCCACTTGGATAAGTCTAATAACTATTATTGCAAGTACGACTTCAGAATTCGATTAACAATCATAGCTCTCAAAAGCCGCTGTTGAACTCTGATCAATAACGTGTCCTTTAGATAAGGGATCAAATAAACCTCCATTCTACAAAATATTGTATGGACATGAGACATGGATTATAATCATTCTCTCTGTCCATGTGTTGTTTCCCGATTTCCGATTTATGACGACCGACAACAGACTACAACTGAACACATCAACTTAGTCCAGGCTTGGTCAAGCGCTTAGGGTGTCATCACTAAATCATCGAGGGGCCCACAGATATCGCTTTTATCCCTTTTAGGGTAAAAGGAACGGATAAACTTCGACTCATATGCTTGATCAATTTACTCATCAAATCACACACAACAATACGTTTTATAACACCAAGTTACTGGTGCGTTTACGTATCATCAATGTGCAACTGACTTGTAAACTACATCTCAAATGTCTCCATTTCAAGAATATAAGATACTATCGTCTCATAATCACTCGTGATAAAATCCATGAAGTGATTCAGATGAGCGTGGGTTTAATCCAATACCCAAATTCTTATTTCAGGAGTACTCATGAATACTGCAGCAAACTTGTACCATGTCTAATCACTTAGACAATCTACAATAGGATTCATGATAGTCTTACCTCATTACTTACTTCCAAAGTATGATTAACTGTGGATGTTTGAATAATCTTTATTATTCGGGAAGTCAAAACATGCAAAGTGAAACACAAGAATAATCGAATCCAATATGGTCTCAATACTTTTGAATATAAATATAACACTTATTATTTAATCACCATATTGATTACACATTATTCATTGTATAATGTTTCGACTAATCAACTTAATACTTGATTAAAACAACCGTAATCCCATGCTCCAAGCATGCACACTATGTTTACCTATGGTCCTTACTTTATAAAATAGATCAATTAAACACATTTCCAATGATGCTTATTTCACAATTTCCTAATCCTTATCACAAGTGTAAGAATATCAGATTCTTGCCACTACTAGAATCTGTTCGAGTCAAAACTTTCATGCAATGATCCTTTTTGTAATGTCTAGGCACAAAAGTCATAGAGACTTGGCCAATGATATTACAAAGTATTCCATTTGAGAATGTTACAAGACAATTCCCTGGAATTGAAGTCTCACATTCAAAGAGCATTCCTTGAACATCCTTCTTGCATTAAAGTTTATAACTCTCACAATGATTCTTAATATCCAACTCCCGTTATGGAAACATTTCCATATTTGCCACATGACTATCCATTCTAAATAGAGTCCTATCTGTTCAGAATTATATCAATATGGTCCATCCATTACTATACTTCCAACTGCCCACAAGCAACCAATCCTCAGTGAACCTTAGATCGTCCTTGACAGTTGTTTAACTACTTTATTTATATCCGGTTTTAGTCCTTTTTCCCTCATAATGCCTTAGACATGTGGAAAAGTAGAACATGTTAATATTACAACATATGCAATCGATCCTATACCCAAAGCATATGGGATACGATTCATAATGTCTTACATAAAGACATGATGCTTGACCAATCTCTTGCTATAATATTTCCACATACAGAATTTCCTTATGTTGAATTATTTCAACATAACATTCATGTATGTACATGACTATATTCTATTAAAATCTCAATCTAAGCTTTTAGATTCGAAATGAAGTATTAGTTCCTCTCCCTTAGACTTTCCATAGCGAAACAACTTTTCATCCTCTGCAACCTTGCAAATTTAAAACTTTGCTTCCTATAAATAACATCGCTAACTTGCAACACTTATCATAATGATTATGCTCCCACTAGCACAATAATTATGTCCTTACTCGCATAACACTTATGCTCCTACTAGCTTCGACATGTACCCATAAATTATCTGGAGTTCTAGAAATCAATACTTATTGTTTTTCTTTCCAAAGTTCATATTTCTGATACAAGATGCTTCGATAAGACTTTATCTAGGCTTCTCAACTCATACACCTTTCCATAGATAGCTCATATGTGTGTCTAAACTATTTTAGAACTTACAGTAGTAAGTCCTGAATGTTCAGACTATTTTCCATTTCTCACAATTCGAACTATGAAGAGGGATGTCGTAATCATAATCGAATTTGAGAACGCAACTACAACTGCTAATACCTTATAATCAACTTAGTGAAAGCGTTTCCTCATAATCATATTCATGAAGCGGATAGAAACCTTATGTCACTTAGATTTTATGGTGTATGTGTTCCTATCCATGTGTTGCCATAACCATAACCACAAGGCAAGGCTTGTCACAAATCCGAACTCATATGGACTGAACTTGTTCAATTTTAATTTCTCGCCATTTAGTGGCACAAGGGTCCTACCATTGCTTCCAAGTTATTATGCAGCTCACCCTTACAAATCAATGTACTTTCCATTTATTAAGGTACTTTGCCTTATGCATTCAAATGAAAACTCTTAGAACTCACATGCATAGTCGAACTAACTGGAATGGGCACAGAAACAAGAATATGTCGACACGATAGGTTACGAACCTCAAGTCGTGTGCTAGTGATAAACATGTTGGATTAGGTGTCTAAGCCCATAACTATTATTGGTATGTACTTGACCCAAGAGTAGCATGGTCCATTTGGGTTGCATGGCATCGGAACAATTTGGATAGACTTTTGTGAGAAGAGGATATTTATGACTTATTAATATATTATAAGGTCTAATATATTAATATGAAATCATATTATTTAATTAGTATTGATCAAGAATTACTTTGGAATTAATTTTGTAATAAAAAAGAGACTAATTAAACAAATGGTGATTGATTTGGTAAATCATTCATTCTTATAAAGTGGGCTTATGAACCATAGTTCTTCATGTTGGGCTAAACCCATGTGGTGACCCATGGCTACTCCATGGAGGTTAAAACCCATGGATCATGAGGAATGTGGAAAGTCATGAGTTACATGGTGTAACCCTAATGTGTACACTATATAAGAAGCCTCATAGTTCATGAAATTGGCACTAGTGGATACACAAGTGAGGGCTAGCCGATTTTACTCTAATATAATCTTCTCTCAAGTAATTCCAATTGTTGGTGGTGTTGTGTGATTCCATTTGAGGTGCAACACTTGGGGCACTAAGTTCTTAAAGGTCCAAGGTTTCCAACTACAAGAAAAGGTATGTCTTCTAACTTGTTTTATTACCCAAGTATCAAAGTTTGTATGCTACTTAGGGTAATACCTTGGAAAGATCAGGTATTGCATGTATAATAGAGAAAAAATAGATCCAAGGTATTTAGGGTTGCATGTACACCTTAGGAGTGTTAGAATGCTCAAAACCCAACAGTGGTATCAGAGCCAGGTTGTTTTCAATTATACTTGATGCTATTTGCTTGGAAGTGATTTAAAATCGATTTTCTGCTGTTCTAGACTACGGACTCGCCAAGTCCACTGATGGACTCGCCGAGTCCAAGTGCAAATTCATCCAACTCGCCGAGTTGGTTCATACACTCGACGAGTTGGTGCTCCAGAATGCAGATGTTCGAGGTTTTTGGCTAGAATTGGACTAGGATCATTACCCTAAGCTGTTTTTGAACTTATAAACCTGTTTTTGATGTGGTAATGATCATGCTTATCCAATTTAAAAGATAATTGTCAAAGTTTCATGTTTTGTATTAGTTTATATGGTTAGGCTAATTACATGAAATTTGTTTGATATGAATTGTCTTGTTCTTAAGAGTTTAATTTAGTTCATAGAAAATTGATTGTTTTTCCTTGTTAGAATTTTTTGATCTAAATGGATTTTGATGAATTCCATAACTTGTCCTCAAGTTATGGAAAATGAAAAGTTTTCTTTTAAAGTAATCATTAAAGTCATAGGTTATGAACTTGAAAAGTCTTTTTCCCATAAATGGTTTTATGAACTCCATAACTTGTCCTCAAGTTATGGAATGTCAAAAGTCTTTTCTTAAAACCTATATTAAACTCATAAGTTATGGATTCCAAAAGTTTTTGAAAGTTACAAAACTTGCCCTTAAGGACAAGTTATGTATAAGAACAAAGTCAGTCTTACCATTAGTAGGCCTCGTTCACGAAGCCAGTTTATAAGGAGGGTATAAGGTTACTGCCTATAAAATGACAGTTTAATGGGTATCCACTCTCACCCACCGCTTCCTTGACTGGTGGAGGGTCGTTAGCCGAACGGGTAGGATAGGACTCTAATTCTCCCTTCATTAAAAGTATAATGATAAATATAAAGTAACTAAACACTTAGAAATTCCCAATCTTAGTTACTTTAGGAAAATGTGAATACGATGCTAACCCATGAAATTACAGTTTGCACCTTGTTAAGCCGTTAGTGGAGCGTGTGTGGTTAACTGGCACACTAATCTGGACTAACAGTGCGTGACAAAGGGTAGCTTGATGTTAATCATAGATCAATGGAGAGTGTGTGGTTAACCGGCATATTGATTAGGTGGTTGTAACATTGGGTGTACCAAGCTAATTTGCATGGTTTTTCACACCTTGTTTGTGATCCTCGGCATCCGAGTCACAAACTTGAAGGGCACACTCGAGATTTAAACATGCCATTGAATTGTTCAATGAATCTCAAAGGATCTAGGAGTTTCAATTCACCTAAAACCTAAAATTCCTTTTCGTTTTTCGTGGTGGAAATTGGTAAATCGTCATTACCTACATTCAAATATTTTGCAGCTTGGATTACGGTATCCCTCTTCCAAATTGTAAAATATTGTGTTGGGTCCTAGCCTTAATATTTCATTTGAGTGTTATATTAAGGACTTAAATCAACTAACTTGAATTTCTCCCATTGTAGATGTCTAGTTCAGACAACTATGGTCTTCCCAAATCCTTTGGAACAAGTTTTCCTCTTGAAGATGATGTCCCATGGTTGGATCATGGAAGTCAAACTTCACTTCCTCCACCTCCTCCAATAATTCTCCCTAACCCACAAGTTCAAAGACTTGAAAAATTGAAGGTCACTCAAGCCCTACTTGCAATGAAACATCAAGATGGAAGGCCTGTGTGTACTCATGTCTTGGAGATGAAGTCACATATTGACAGGCTGAGAGTATTGGATGTCGTTGTCTCGAGGAAGTTGGCTGTTGACTGGGTTCTTCAATCACTTCCTAAGTCATATAGTGAGTTCATTGAGGACTACTATGTGACAGACCACGACATGACTCTTATTGATCTTACCTTTTTGCTTGTTGTTGTTGAATCAACAATGATTTGGCGCACTGGAAAAGCAAATTTGATTGGAAGATCTACTCCCCAAACTTCCATGGACATTGACAATGGAAACATTGGAAGTCCAGAAAAGATTTCTCTTTCCAAGGGAAAGAGAAAGCCTAAGTCTGAGATTGTCCCGTGTACCATTCCTAAAGAGTCTATATGTTTCTATTTCCAAGAGAAGGGGCATTGGTTGCGAAGCTGCCCTGACTACCTGAAGGATCTAAGAAAAGGTATAATCGAAAAGTTTGACTCTGCTTCAGGTAAGTCTACTGTCTAACTCTATTAAGTTCCTAATTGTTGATTCTTAATACATGACGTGACAAGGTTGCATTTTGATGTTTTGTAGGATCATGCAAAGGGAAGGAAGCTTAAAGGAAGAGTATGTTGAATCTGATCGCGAAGATGGATTTCAATCACATGGTTCGGAGATCGGATTTTTGAGCTGCTACTTAGGAGTTATGATAGATTGCTAGGAAATATGTAATAACATAGTTTTCATTTGTAATTGCATTGAAAGGAATAGTTTTTTCCGCATTTTATAAATAAATAATTTTTTTTTATTTTTCTTATATCTCCTTGCAATGGCATTTGTGAAAATTGATGTTTGTATGTTTCTATGTTAGCAATATGAATTTGATTCTTTCTTTTGTGGTAGTGTCGAGTATTTGCCAAATAAGGAAAGATTCTCATCACCCAAGTTTCAATTGGATAGAAACTTGGAATCATGAATCTTGTATTGTATGATGAATGAGAATTTTTCATCTTTGGTAAATTAAGATTGATTCCTTGTTCACATATATATATATATATATATATATATATATATATATATATATATATATATATATATATATATATATATATATATGAGTCAAGTGAAGGACTGGGGGATCGAGTACACTGGGTGTGCGCTGGTCAAGATCCACCACAAAGATCGATAAGACCATTTGTCATGATTTACTAATGTTCAGTAAACATGGTTATGCTTACAAGTTTAAGTATAATTCTGAAACATTGGAAAAGATTCAATGTATGGCAGAACGAATGAGAATAATCAAATTAGGCAGAAAGATACAAGTTTCTCCAATCTGAAAAGATGGGAGAGTACTTTAGTATCATGTTTTACGATCATCTTAGTGGTTATGGAAAACCATATCACAATTGATCCTCTAAAGACATCTTAGTGCATTTGTGTGGCTAAGAAGAGGAATCGTGAATTGTTGAAATGGTTAAATCAAGAAGATGAGTCATACTTCGTTCCCAAAACAAGTCTTAGAGTCATACTCCAAGATTGTAACCTTGAGTGACATAGTCTTAAGAAAGGTTTAAAACACTTATCAAATGTAGAGTAAAAGTTTTCTACTATTGTACATTTGAAATTGGTAAGTTGTGATGTTTTAGGTCAAACAAAGACCAACTAAGGTCAATTGAGTGAAGTGCTTGTCTTGATTAGAATCCGCACTAACTCTTGAATATTGGTTTGTTAAGTAATGTTCCTTGACAAAGTGAATCATATATGTCAAGAGGTCAGTGGGAGTCTTAAAGATCTTGGAAAATTTCAAGAACTAATCAAGAATAAACCTATTGTTAAACACTAGCACATGGCTTGAGGTTTGTGACCTATCGTGTTGACATATTCTTGTCTCTGTGCCCATTCCAGTAAAGTTGACTATGCATGTGAGTTCTATGAGTTCTAAATTGTTTTCATAACAACTAGGAAGCAATGGTAGGCCCTTGTGCTGCCAAGTGGCAAGAAATTAAGATTGAACAAGTTTAGTCCATATGAGTTTGGATTTGTCACTAACCATGTCTTGTGATTATGGTCATGACAAATTCACATGGATAGGAACACATAAACCATAAAATCTAAGTGTCATAAGGTTTCTCTCCGATTATGAAAATGATTGTGAGGAAACGCTTTCACTAAGTAGATTTTAAGGAGATAGAAATTGTGATATTTGCATTCTCAAATTCAATTATGATTACGACATCCCTCTTCATAATTCGAATTGTGAGAAATGGCAAAGGTCTAAACATTTCAGACTTATGGCTGTAAGTTCTAAAATTGTTAAGACACACATATGATATATCTAAGGAAAGGTGTATGATTTTGAGAAGCCTATATAAAGTCTTATCGAAGCATCTCGTATCAGAAATCTGAAATTTGGAAATGAAAGTCAATAAGTAATGATTTCTAGAAGTCCAACTGATTTTTGAATACATGTCAAAGTTAGTGGGAGCATAAGTGTTATGCTAATAATATTTTTTATGCTAGTGGGAGCATAATTATTATGGTAAATATTGCAAGTTAGCAATGTTAATTATAGAAAACAAAAGTTTCAATTTGCAAGTTGGTGAGTTCGAAAAGTTGTTTTGCTATACTTAAGGGATAGGAAATTATACTTCATTTCAATTCTAAAAGCTTAGATTGAGGTTTTAATTACATTTAGTCAAATATATATATATATATATATATATATATATATATATATATATATATATATATATATAGGGAAATGATCAAATGAGAACACCAAAAAGGTTGAGAACGCGAGAACACTTCTAGACCAATCATTTTACAAGGGTATATTAGTAATTGCATATTTAATTTGAATTATAACAAATCTTAATCTCCTAAATTTTAGCAATATTAATTACAGTTACTTAAAATAATAGATTAACGGATTTTTATTTTATTTTTTTGTTAATATATAACGAAAATAATTTTTATTAACTTTTTGTTAAAAAGGTCATTTTTTTTAATTTATCATTCATCAGATATTATATGTATAAAGATTGAAAAAACACTTTTTCTTTTGTATTCATAAATGAAAGAAAACATACATTAAATTAATTTTTTTCAACAGTTTTATTTGGTTTGATTATGTTAATTGTGAAGGATTATATATAACAATAAAAGATGGAATGAGTAAAACACCATCCAAAAAAAATAACTAAAAATAAAGACTCAATTCAGTCGTAATCATAAACGTATAAAAGTACATTTACAAATATAGAAAACCAATACATCTGGAATCATTAATGAATAAAGGAAAATGTAAAGATAAAAAAATCTATTTTAGTTGTAATCACAAATGACTGAAGAAGATAAAAAATCTAGTTTGCTGCGATTCTTCTTGTTGCTACCAGCACACACAAAAACAAAGAAAGGCACATGTGATCATTGTTATTCTTGGGTTCACACCTGCAAAATCAAGTTCAAGGATAATTAAAAAAAATCAGATAATAACGTTGTGTATACATATTCACTGATTCACAAATGAATGTATGTTTGTCTTTTGATGGCAGAGAAAGGAAAAAACTTTTTTAGTTTTTACCATAAACCTTGTAATGAATAAAGATTTATTCATGTATGATGATAACTAAAATCATGTATGATGATAACTATAATCATGTATTAACACTGATGAATAAATTGAATAGAGCTGAAAATCATAAATGATTAACACTTAAAAATCATGATCAATTTATAAACTGATCACACTTAGATAGTGGAGCAAGGAAGCAACATACACGAATTGAACAATCAAATTGCAAAGACGTGTTATTGTACTTCAAAAAGCAACTGCTTTGTTTAAATTTTAAAATTCTATAATTGATAATTAGTTTAACATGACATGACTCACTGGCTAGTGGATTTATAATCAAACTGCTTTCAGGGTTAAGATTAATGCATCATCAAAACAATGAATAAAAACACAGAACCATGTCTGTAATTTGTAAACATCCTCAAACAAACTTACAATGCAATGCAATTTGTAAATTCCTCAAATCAAAAGAAAAGAATAAGAATCAGTTTAAGTGTTCTAGTAAATCAGGTACCTTGTCAAACGTGAAAACCCTATCAATTTGCATCCCAACAACACTCTGTGAAACCGCAACTTCTCTTTGATACTCATTACACGTAACCACCTGAGGCGCGTTGTTCCTTAACTCGTCATCACTAAAAGGCCTAACAAACAATCATAGATCCACACACGAATTAGATTATCAAAAAGGGAATCTCGAAACCGTAATCGAAATCAGGAACAAACAAAAGCGAAAATAGAGGATTAGATTCACAGTACCTGCATCGAAGAAGGACCTGAACATTGACGCCCTTTTCATGGCGACCGGACATCTCTGCAAACAGTCAGTGTGTGTGTGTGTTTCTGTGTTGTGTGGAAGATGGAGAGATTAGCCCAAGAATCGAGAGAAAGGCAGGCTCCTCATCTGGACTTAGCGGCGCCTCTTCTGGTAACACCGGTGATGGACGAAAATGGTGGCTGCAGCATGAGGTGATGATACGAGAAAGATGGAGTCGGCTTTATTTTGAAACCCTAGAGAGAGAGAAGAGAAAGGGGGGGTATAGATACGAGAAAGATTAAAGGAAAGGGGTGAAAGGGAGAGAAATTATAGGAAATAGGTACACTTGCAATTCCTATTAAGCCCTTCTGATCATTTAAAACTTACACTTTAATACCATTAGTTTTAAATTTTTTCATAAATCGTCCCTTTAATAATAACCTTAGATCTAAGTATTTAAATGGTCCAGATCTGTTCTCGCGTTCTCAACCTTTTAGGTGTTCTCATTTGATCCTACTCCTATATAAATATATATATATATATATATATATATATATATATATATATATATATATATATATATATATATATATATATATATATATATATATATATATATACGAATGTTATGTTGGAATGGTTCAACATAAGGAAATTCTGTATATGGAAATGTTAATTGCAATCTCAAAAATTTGATTATGATTACGACATCCCTCTTCATAATCAAAATTATGAGAACATGGCAAATAGAAATATTATAGCAAAAGACTGATTAAGCATCATGTCTTTATGTTAGACATTATGAATCGTGTCCCATATGCTTCGGGTATAGGATCGATTCATATGCTATAATATTCTCGTGCTCTAATTTTTCAAATGCCTAGGGCATTTAAAGGGAAAAGTATAGAATAGGATATGACTAAAGTGGTTAAACAACTGTTAAGGACAATCTATGGTTTGCCAAAGATTGGTCGCTTAAGGACAGTTGGAAATATAGTAAAGGATGAACCATATTGACATTATTATGAATAGACAGGAGTCTATTAATAATGAGTTGTCGTATGGCAAATTTGGAATGTTTCCATATTGGGAGTTGAAGAATAGATGAGAAAGTTAGAAACTTTTATGCAAGAAGGATGTTCAAAGGAATGTACTTTGAATTTGAGACTTCATTTCCATGGAATTGTCGTGTAACAATCTCCAAAGGAATATTTTGTAATATCATTGGTCAAGTCTCTGTGACTTTTGGCACCTAGACATCACAAAAGAATCATTGCATGATATTTTAGAATCTAACACTTTCTAGTAGTGACAAGAATTTGGAATTCTTACACTTGCAATAAGGATTTGGAATTTTGAAATGAGCGTCATTGAAATGTTTTTCAATTGATCTATTTCACAAATTAAGGACCATAGACAAAACATAGTGTGCATGCTTGGTGCATGGCATAACTATTGTTTAGACAAACATAGTGTGCATGCTTGGAGCATGACATAACTATTGTTTTAATTCAAGTATTAAGTTGATTATTCGAAACATTATATAATGCATAATAAGTAATCAATATGACTCAAAGGTTTTTGGGCCATATAGGATTAGTATTATTCTTGTGTTTCACTTTGCATGTTTTGACTTCCCGGATAACTAGGTTCTTCAAACCATCCACAGTCGATCATACTTTGGAAGTAGGTATTGAGGCAAGACTGTCATGAATGGGTCTGTAGTTTGTCTAGGACAAGGTAGCTACAGTGTTCATGAGTGCTCCTGGAATAAGATTCGAGTATTGGATTCAACCCACGCTCATTTGAATCACTTCATGGATTTTATCACGAGTGATCATGAGACGATAACATCTTATATTCTTGAAACGGAGACATGTGAGTTGTAGTTGCGAGTCGGTTGCACATTGACATATGTAAATGCACCAGTAACTTGGATGTTATAAAACATATCGTTGTGTGTAATTTGATGAGTAAGTACAAGCGAGCATTTGGGTCGAAGTTTATTTATTCCTTTTATCCCATGCGGATAAAAGCGATATCTATGGGCCCCTCGATGATTTAGTGATGACATCAGGCCTGGACTGATTTGATTTGTTCAATTAGTCGGTTGTCATAAATCGGAAATCGGGAAACAACAGATGGACAGAGAAAATGATTATAATCCATGTCTCAGTCCATATGATATCTATAATGGAGGAATATATGATCCCTTATCTAATGGACACGTCATTGACTAGGTCAGAGTTCGACAACGGCTTTTAAGAGTTACGATTGCTAGTCGGGTTGGAGTCATGCTTGCAATAATAGTTATTAAACTTATCCAAGTGGGAGACTGTTGGATTAGGTGTTTAAGCCCATAACTATTATTGGTATGTACTTGACCCGAGATTAGCATGGTCCATTTGGGTTGCATGGCATCGGAACAATTTGGATAGACTTTTGTGAGAAAAGGATATTTATGATTTATTAATATATTATAAGTTCTAATATATTAATATAATATCATATTATTTAATTAGTATTGATCAAGAATTAGTTTGGAATTAATTTTGTGATAAAAAAGAGACTAATTAAATAAATGGGGATTTATTTGGTAAATCATTCATTCTTATAAAGTCGGCTTATGATCCATAGTTCTTCATGTTGGGCTAAACCCATGTGGTGACCCATGGCTACTCCATGGAGGTTAAACCCATAGATCATGAGGAATGTGGAAAGTCATGAGTTACATGGTGTCACACCCCGCTAAAGCGGAAACACGAGGCGTGGCAGTATAAAGGGTTTCATAGCAAAAGTTAAAAGACAACACCAACCATAGTATTAAAAATCATTACAAATTTACAATGGGTTTGAACAAATTTTAAAAGAAATTACAATGTATTTAAAAGTCAACACATGCAAATGCTCGTAGAAGTGTTGTGTCTCTACGTGCCTCTTACTAGATGATTCCTGAAAAAGCATGTAAAACGAGCGTCAACTATAAAAATAGTTGGTGAGTACTCACAGATTAAAAATAATAATGGTTTCAAGAATCGAAATAAAAGTTTTGATAAAAGTTTCCATAAATAAAAGTATATTGCTAAAATGAGTTTTCAAGAATCGAAATAATATTAGTTGTTACAAGGAGCAAACAATTTCATTGCTAAAACAAGTATATAAGTTTTCAGTAATAAAAGTTCGTTGCTATAATGAGAAACAAAGTTATTTGCTATAATAAGCATAAAAGTTTCGTTGCTAAAATAAGTATACAAGTTTCACTGCTAAAATAAGTATACAAGTGTCGTTGCTAACATGAGAATACAAGTTTCATGTGTGCATAAAGATTCGTATGTGCATCAAGTTTCCATTCATGAGTTCACAACCCAAGCCTAATGACCGAATCGTGCCCTATTGACTACTATGTGTATCACAAACATAGTGTATAAAATGGTAAAATGCACTCAAACGAATCGTGCGAGTGAGGAGTTGTCTACCTCCTGATAGCGTTATCCATAATAACCATAGGCTCAAAAGAGTTAATGAGTTGTGTCTAGAGATTCCAGGGACTTAACCGCGATACAATCCTCATGAATTAAAGTAACATACACATACATACGAAATAGAGCAATGAAGTTTCATACGAGTCAAAATAAATACAACGAACATAAAAAGTTTAGGACATGCTTTTCCAACCCAAAACATTTAAAAACCGAAAATAGGGGAGTGAATACTCACAATATGCAAAATATAACAACCAAGTTTATACGAGTCAAATAAATACAACGAACATAAAAAGTTTAGGACATTCTTTTCCACCCCAAAACGTAAAAACCGAAAAAAAGGGGAGTGGTGAATACTCACAATATGCAAAATATAGTAATCAAGTTTATACGAGTCAATTAAATACAACGAACATAAATAGTTTTTCGGACATGCTTTTCCACCCCAAAACATAAAAACCGAAAATAGGAGGAGTCGTGAATACTCACAATACATCGTGATGATGCAAATGGTGTCTTGAACTACGCTCCACTCGTACCACTATCGTTTTCCTACAATAACGGTATTCACTAGTGAGTCTCCAATTGAAATCTAACACTAGTATACTTACTACTACAATAGAATTATGCCAATATTGTGTCAAAATTTAATATTGATAAGTTACAAACATTTTTCTGTGAAAATTAAATTTCAATGAATCAATTATTATATAACAATTTAAGTGGAAAAATTATCATTATTGAAATGCTAATATTTAACATTTTTAGAGGTGTTCCAATGATTAAATATTGAAAAACTAAATCAGTTTAGTTCTAAAATTTCCCAAACTTTGTGTTTTAGTTTCAACTGAAGTCAAGGATGCTAAGATAATTTTTCTTGCATTTTTGATATGTCTAGCTATTTTTTTCACCATTTTAACTTCTTGAATAACCATAAAATTATGAAAAATACTAAACAGTTAATAAAAATTACCAAACTTCAGATTTTGGTTTTAACTGCATTAAAAGACTTCCAGATAAATTTTCATGGATTATAGATATGCATAACCATTTTTCTTATATTTAATTCTCTAAATAGATAAAATTTCATGAAAAATAGCAATCAGTTAAGAAAATTCCCCAAACTTTTTATAATACTGCCATTACACACACTTAAGCTGGAAAAAATATAAAAAATAGATTTCTAAACTGTTTAACCCAATTTTATGATTTTTGTGCATTTATTTGAATAAAAATGGGGATAAATAGAAAACAGTTTCCAAAATTACCCACACTTTTTGTAGTACTGTTATTAAACATTATTAAGCTGGGAAAAATATAAAAATAGATTTCTAAACTGTTTAACCCAATTTTATGATTTTTGTGCATTTATTTGAATAAAAATGGGGATAAATAGAAAAAAGTTTCCAAAATTACCCACACTTTTTGTAGTACTGTTATTAAACATTATTAAGCTGGGAAAAATATAAAAACAGATTTCTAAACTGTTTAACCCAATTTTATGATTTTTGTGGATTTAAGTGTATTAAATATTGGGAAATTAGAAGAAAAATAGCATATAGAAGAGAAAAGTCATCACAATATTTATGTAGCATCCTAATATGTTATAAGAGTTTCTGGTAAATTTTCATGAATTTTGGATGAGTAAAACTAGTTTTCCCATTATTAGTCCATTATAAATACAAAAATCGGGGAAAAATAGGAATGCATTATGAAAAATTCTGAAAATATTTTTCTGAGTCTTACACATAGGGTAGGAGCTGGTAAAAATTATTAGATACCCTTTTCACATTCTTAAAGTAGTTTTATGATTTATTTGAATTAAACAAAAAGAAAATTCAAAACCATAGCAAAAAGTAACAAAAATCGATGAAACTCACCGAGCTGTCATCATTCACTTTAGGGGTCATGCACGAATTTACCTAGGATTTATAGACCTCAGAAAGTATTTTATATGAATTATTGCCCTTTTTTCTTGCAATAATTATAATAATTCGAGAAAAATGAATTATTTTCTGAAAATTTGTGGAACATCTCATTTTGTTGATGGAACTCTGGAAAAAATCGAATTTGATCAGAAAGTAAGTTTTAGATATTTATTTGGGAATAAATCCTTTATGAACCTATTTGAATGCTTTTTAACAACAAACTTTGATGATCAAGCCTCTAAGCTTGAAGACCATCACATGCATGTTGGTTTTTGGGTGAAATAATATCACCATAATCATAAAAATCATGGTTATGAACATGCATGTGAATAATCTCAAAGAAAAAGGTTTATGGAGAAGAAGAAATAGTAAAACTTGAAGGAATAGTGAAGTAGAAATCGATTTTACCTTCAAGAACACCACAATATGATGAAGATTTAGAGTTTGAGGAGTGTTCTTGGGTTTGTTTGCTGGAAAATTTTGTGGTTCTTAGAGGGAGGAAGAGAGAAAATGTGTGTGAGAGAGTGAGAGAGAAATGAGAGAGAATGAGGGAAGATGGAGTGTGAGAGTGGAGAAAATGAGTAGTGTGTGCCTTTTGAGTGTGAGAGAGAGATATGGGGAGAGAGGGATCCGAATTTTTAAGTATAATACCCATTTCGCATTCATTTTCTTGTATAAAATTTAAGTTCTTTTATAAAATATCTCAATTTTTATATAAAATGTGCACTAAAATCAAGTTTTTATTCATAAAACCTTGATTTTTGATTTATAAATTAAGGGTAAATGTTAATGAGTTAAATTTTATTTTCCTTGAATGCATTTTCATAATTTTAATTATTATAAGATCATATTATGAGGTTCATAACTATTTTTATAGAACTTAAGGTTAAATTTCATAAATTTAGGTTTTTAGGGCATTTAGGGTTTTGGAGTTTAATACATCTTTGGATATCAAAATAAAGTGAATCTTTGAGACTTCAAATTATTTTTGTGTTTCCTAACTCTTATTCAAGTTAGAAATAATGTTTGTAATTTATTTTTATTGATTTATTGGCATTCTATGTAGTGATTCCGAGATTCAAGCGAAATTGAGGAATCAAGTATACTAGTCCTAGTCTTTCAACTTTGACTTAAGTTCCAACAAGACTCAGACCTAATTTCTACTACTAGGTAAAATGCATGATGTGTGTATATGATTCATGAAAAGGTGTTCGAGTCAAAGAGTGACCCGCATATGGATATTCACTACAGTTAAGTAGTTGTAGAATTCACATATCAATGTGAAATCTAAGTATACTATCCATTGATTCTAATTGTTTCCAAGTTTCTAGTAGGTTATAACTTAGTTTCTAGTTACTAAGTCTAGTATGTGTCGTGCCTATATGTGCAACTAAGTTTAGTCAAATCTAGAACCGACTCGAATTTTGACGGTTGTCACACATGGTGTAACCCTAATGTGCATACTATATAAGAAGCCTCATAGTTCATGAAATTAGCACTAGTGGATACACAAGTGAGGGCTAGCCGATTTTGCTCTAATATAATCTTCTCTCACGTTATTTCAATTGGTGGTGGTGTTGTGTGATTCCATTTGAGGTGTAACACTTAGGGCACTAAGTTATTAAAGGTCCAACGTTTCCAAATACAAGAAAATGTATGTCTTCTAACTTGTTTTATTACCCAAGTATCAAAGTTTGTATACTAGTTAGGGTAATACCTTGGAAAGTTATAGTATTGCATGCATAATAGAGAAAACATAGATCCAAGGTATTTAGGGTTGCATGTACACCTTAGGAATGTTATAATGCTCAAAACCCAACAAAACAATAGGTTTATTCTTGTTTAATTCTTGAAACTATTCAATATCAATAGGAATCCCACTGACCTCTTGACATATAAGATTCTCTTGTCAAGAAACATTCCTTGACGAACAAATATTCAAGAGTTAGTGCAGGTTCTTATCAAGAAATACACTTCATATAATTGGTCTCAGTTGGTCTTTGTCTTATCCAAGACATCACAACTACCAATTACAAATGTGCAAAAACAAGAAACATTTCTACTCCACATTGTATGAGGTGTATAAACATGCTTAAGATTTGTCACTCAAGTCACAATCTTGGAGTATGACTCTAAGAATTGATTTTGGAACGAAGTATGACTCACCTTAATTTATTTAACCATTTCAATAATTCCTGATTCCTCTTCTTAGCCACACAAATGTTCTAAGGTGTCCTTAGAGGATCAATTGTGACATGGTTCCATAATCATAAGGATGATCATAAAACACGATACTCAAGTACTCTCCTTTCCTTTAAGATTAGAGAAACTTTTATCTTTCTGCCTAATTGATTCTTTTTATTCGTTCTGCTATACTTTGAAAATTTTCAAGATATCAGAATTATACTTAACCTTGTAAGTATAACCATATTTACTGAAATTTCAGTAAATCATGACGAATAGACTTTATCGTCCTTTGTGGTGGATCTGACCAGTGCACATTAATGTGTACTAGATCCTTTATTCCTTCACTCAACTCACATACATATGTGAACAAGGAATTAGTCCCAATTTTCTCAAGTACCAAGATTTTCATACATCTTATAATTCAAATCACATGATTCCAAGTTTCTGTGCAATTGAAACTTGGGCGATGAGAATCTTTCCTTACTTAGAAAATTACAACACCACCACAATCGATATTACTAAGAATCAAACCATTTTCAACATTACTATTAATAGAAACATACAAACAAGAATTTTTACAAATGTCATTGCAAGGAAACATAAATAAGATAAAATCAAAATTTTTATTTATTTATAAATGCGGAAAACTTGTCCTTACAATGCAAATACAAATGAAAACTATGTCACTAAATAAGCAATCTATCGTAACTCATAAGCATCAGCTCAAAAATCTGATCATCGAACCATGCGATCGAAATCCATCTCTTCACGACCAGACTCAGCTCACTCTTCCTTTTAACCTTCCGTTCTTTTCTTCGATCCTACAAAATATTAAAATGCAATCTTATCACATCATGTATTAAGAATCTGCAAATAGGAACTTAATAGAGTTAGATAGTGGATTTAACTGAAGTAGAGTCATACAGTTTGACTTTACCATCCTTACGATCTTTCAGGTAGATACGACAGCTTCGCATCCAATGCCCATTCTCTTGACAATAGGAACAAACAGTCTCTTTCGGAATGGTACATGGGACTATCTCAGATTCAGCCTTTCTCTTTACCATTTGGTCAAACGGTTTGACCTTGGCCAACCCTTTCTATTAGGAAGAGAAAGCTTTTCTGGACTTCCAATGTTGCCATTGTCAATGTCCAAGGAAGTTTACTAGATTGATCTTTCAGTCAAATTTACTTCACCAGTGCGCCAAATCATTGTTAATTCAGCAACAATTAGTAAATATATTAGATCAATAAGGGTCACGTCGTGTTCTGTCATATAGTAGTCTATAACAAAATGACTATATGACTCGGGGAGTGACTGAAGAACCAAGTCAACGGCCAACTTCCTCGGGAAAACAACACCCAACATTCCCACCCTGTCAATATGCAACTTCATCTCTAAGATGTGAGCACATACAGACCTTCCATCTTGGTGTTTGCTTGCCAATAGGGCTTGAGTGACCTTGAACTTTTCAAGTCGACGTACACGTGGATCAGGGAGAATAATTAGAGGAGGTGGAGGAAGAGAAGTTCCACCAAAGCACGAAGAAGGGATTGATCTTTCACCTCGATCGTCATGTGGAATATCTGTTGGGTTTTAGTATACTACAACATCCTATGGTGCACATACAACCCTAAATACCTTGGATCTATGTTTTCTCTATTATACATGCAAATATGAAGTTTCCAAGATATTACCCTATACTAGCATACAAATATCATATACTTGGGGTAATAAAATAGATAGAATACATACCTTTTTTGATGTAACTTGTCTTCATGAAGCTTGAGTGCCTAGTGCCCCAAGTGTGACACCTCAAATAGTTCACACAACACCATGAACACTTGGAATAACCTTGAGAATAAGGATACTTTGGTTCTCTCTAGTGAAATCGGCCTTGCCCTTTTGTGTACACACACTAGTGCCCATTTCACCAACCAAGGACATCTTTATATAGTGTGGAGATTAGGGTTAAACCCTAATACCCATGACCTTTCATTTCATATGATCCATGGGTTAAACACTCCATGGACTATACATGAAAGCTTAGCCCAACCTAAATGAACTTGGCCCATCACACACATATATCTTAGAGTCCATATTTAATTAGTTCCTTTTGATCACTTAATTAATTATAAATTAATTCTTGATCAATACTAATTAAATAATATGATTACATATTAATATATTAGAACTTATAATATATTAATATAAATCACTAGTATCCTTTTTTTCCTCATCTTGTCTATCCAACTGTCCCGATGCCATACAACCCAAATGGACCATGCGGGGTCGGGTCAAGTCTTACCAATTATAGTTATGGACTTAGACATTAATCCAACAGTCTCCTACTTGGATAAGTCTAAAACTATTATTGAGTATGACTTCAAACCCTGACTAGCAATCGTAGCTCTCAAAAGCTTCTGTCGAACTCTGACCTTGCCGATGAACTCTGACCTTTGTCAATGACTTGTCCATTAGATAAGGGATCATATATTCCTCCATTCTAGATATCATATGGACTGAGACATGGATTATCAATCATTCTCTCTGTCCATTTGTTGTTTCCCGATTTCCGATTCATGATGACTGACTGATTGAACAAATCAAATCAGTCCTGGCTTGGCCAAGCACTCACATGTCTCATCACTAAATCATCGAGGGGCCTACATATATCGCTTTTATCCTAAAGGTAAAAGGAATGGATAAACTTCGACTCATATGGCTTGTTCTACTACTTGTTGAATCATACACAAAGGCACGCTTTATAACATCGAGTTAGCAATGCGTTATCCTGCAATCAATGTATAACCAACTCATAGTAACAACTCATATCTCTAGGTTTGAAGAATATAAGATATTATTGTCTCATGATCACTCGTGATAAAATCCATGAAGTGATTCAAATGAGCGTGGGTTGAATCCAATACTCAGAACTTATGAGCACTCATGAGTGTTGTTGTTGCGTTTTAGTATACTACAACATCCTATGGTGCACATGCAACCCTAAATACCTTGGATCTATGTTTTCTCTGTTATACATGCAAATATGAAGTTTCCAAGATATTACCCTATACTAGCATATAAATATCATATACTTGGGTAATAAAATAGATAGAATACATACCTTTTTTTTATGTAACTTGTCTTCATGAAGCCTGAGTGCCTAGTGCCCCAAGTGTGACACCTCAAATGGTTCACACAACACCATGAACACTTGGAATAACCTTGAGAATAAGGATACTTTGGTTCTCTCTAGTGAAATCGGCCTTGGCCTTTTGTGTACACACACTAGTGCCCATTTCACCAACCAAGGACATCTTTATATAGTTTGGAGATTAGGGTTAAACCCTAATACCCATGACCTTTCATTTCATATGATCCATGGGTTAAACACTCCATGGACTATACATGAAAGCTTAACCCAACCTAAATGAACTTGGCCCATCACACACATATATCTTAGAGTCCATATTTAATTAGTTCCTTTTGATCACTTAATTAATTATAAATTAATTCTTGATCAATACTAATTGAATAATATGATTATATATTAATATATTAGAACTTATAATATATTAATATATATCACTTGTATCCTTTTTCCTCATCTTGTCTATCCAATTGTCCCGATGCCATGCAACCCAAATGGACCATGCCGGGTCGGGTCAAGTACATACCAAATCGAAAACATCACAACTTACCAATTTCAAATGTACAAGAGTAGGACACTTTTACTCTTACATTTGACAAGTGTTTTAAACCTTTCTTTAAGATATGTCACTCAAGTTACAATCTTGGAGTATGACTCTAACAATTGTTTTGGAACGAAGTATGACTCATCTTCCTGATCTAACCATTTCAACAATTCATGACTCCTCTTCTTAGTCATAAGAATGCACTAAGATGACCTTTAGAGGACTAATTGTGATATGATTTCTAAATCATTAAGATGATCACAAAAATGATACTAAAGTACTCTCCCATCTTTTCAGATTTGAGAAACTTTTATCTTTCTGCCTAATTTGATTCTTCCCATTCGTTCTGCCATACATTGAGACTTTTCCAATGTTTCAGAATTATACTTAAACTTGTAAGTATAACCATATTTACTAAACTTTAGTAAATCAAATAGTCTTAACGAGCTTTGTGGTGGACATGACCAGTGCACAAGAATGTGTACTCGATCCCTTTAGTCCTTCACTTGACTCACACATCCATGTGAACAAGTAATTAGTCTTGATTTTCCAATGCTTGAAAGTTCTCATTCATCATACTATTCAACTTGCATGATTCCAAGTTTCGGTCCAATTGAAACTTGGGCGATGAGGAACTTTCCTGATTTGGTAAATTTAGACACTACCACAAATGAAAGAATCAAATCCATTTTCCAATATTGTTGTTAGTGGAATCATATAAGCAACAATTTTCCACAAATGTCATTGTAAGGATACTTCAAATAAATAAAATTAAACAATTTTCTTTTATTTTAAAACTTTGCGGAAAAACTTATCCTTACAATCCACATGGAAAATTGTTGTTATCTATTCCTTAGCAATATATCATAACTTCTTAAGCAACTGCTCAAAATTATGATGCGATCGAAATCCACCTTCGCGATCAGAATCAACATATACTTCCTTTAAGATTTCTCTCTATTATTTGATTCTTAAAACATCAATATGTGACCCAGTCACATCATGTAATGAGGATCTCAGAATAGAACTTAACAGAGTTAGATAATGGGCTCTACCTGATGTAGAGTCAAACTTATTGACTTTAACATCCTTAGGTAAATTTGGCAGGTTTGCAATCAACGCCCCTTCCTTTGGCAAAATAAACATATGGACCCTTTGGTAATGGGACTATCTCAGACTTAGCCTTTCTCTTTACCATTTGGTCAACCGGGTTGACTATGGCCAATCCCTTTCCATTGGGAAGAGAATGCTTTTTCTGGATTTCCAGTGTCACCATTGTCACTGTCCATAAAGTTTTTGGGAAGTTGATCTTCTAATCAAATTTGCTTTACTATCGTTCCAAATCATTCCTGATTCAACAGCACCAAGCAAATAGATATGATCATTAAGGTTCATGTTATAGTCTGTTTCATAGTAGTCCCAAAGGAACTCACTATGTGACTTAGAAAGTGATTGAACATCCAACTTTCTCAAGACTTTGACACCCAACTCTCCCGGCTTGTCAATATGTGACTTCATCTCTAAGATGTGATCACACATAGACCTTGCTTGCCATTAGGGCTTGAGTGACCTTGAACTTGTGGGTTAGGGAGAATAATTGGATGAGGTGGAGGAAGTAAAGTTCCAAGAGATTTGGGAAGATCATAGATGTCTGAACTAGACATCTTTTGGGAGATATTCAAGATAGTTGATCTAAAGTCCTTAATATAACACCCAATATGAAATATTAAGGCTATGATCCAACAACCTATTTATAACTGGAAGAGGGATGCCGTAATCCGAGTTATAAAATAGTTGAAGGTAGGTAAATGATGATTTACCAATTTCCACCATGAAAAACGAAATAATTTAATTAGGTTTTTAATTGGATTTGAAACTCCTAGATCTTTTGAGATTCATTGAACTTTTCAATGGCATGTTTCAATCTCGAGTGTGCCCTTCAGGTTTTGTGACTGGGATGCCGAGGATCACAAAACAAGGTGTGAAGTAACCATGCAAATATACTTGGTACCCTTAATATTTACCCCTCAATCGATGTGCCGGTTAACCACACGAGCTCCACCGATACTATGATAAATATTAAGTTACCCTTTGCCTACTTTGTTAAATCCAGGTTAGTGTGCCGGTTAACCACACACGCTCCACTAACGGTTTAAACAAAGTGCAAAGTGTAATTTTATGGATTAGCACCTTATTCACATTTTCCTAAGTAACTAAGATTGGGAATTAATAAAAGGTTTAGTTACTTAGTATTTATCATTAATACTTTTAATGAAGGGAGAATTATAGTCATTGTCCTACCTGTTCGGCTAACGACCCTCCACCAGTCAAGGAAGCGGTGGGTGAGAGTGGACACCCATTAAGCTGCCATTTTATAGGCAACAACCTTATACCCCCCTTATAGACCGGCTTCGTGAATGAGGCCTACTAATGGTAAGGCTGACTTGCTCTTATACACATATATATATTATTAACTTATAATATTATAAAGTATAAGGGTTGAATTTTAACTTTTAAAATTCTAAGGGCTTAACTTGGAATTAAAGTATTCATTAGAGAAAACTTTTCAAATTCCAAAACTTGAGGGCAAGTTTTGAAACTATTCAAAACTCTTGGATTTTCATAACTTATGAGTTTTAAGTAAAGCTTTAAAACCTTTAATGAAGAGACTCTTGGACATCCATAACTTGAGGACAAGTTATGGAGCCATAAAAACTATTTATAAGAAAAGACTCTTCATTTTTTTTGTAACTTAAGGCATTTTTTTTGTAACTTTTGGTAATCCATAACTTATAGAGTTAAATGCTTGTTTTATGATGAAACTTTTCATGTTCCATAACTTAAGAATAAGTTATGAAATTCTTTAAAACATTAACACCAAATTTTGTAACTCCATAAAAACTTTGAATCAATTTTTTTTTTAAAAACCTTTTCATATCCATAACTTATGGAGGTTTCAATACTCTTAAGATCATAACTTTTAAAAAAAAACTTTTGAGCTCCAAAATTTTATGACAAAATTTGTAACTCCATAAAAACATTTAGATCAAACTTTTAAAACAAATAAAATAATCACATCATTCTATCTTTTAATAAATTGACCTAATTCAACTCTTGTAGTAAAGTGACTCAAATTTTACAAATAATTAGTTTTTCATAAAATCAAGTAATTATCTTAAAATTTGACAAACTTCATGTTTTTTTTCCTTTTTTTTTCAACTTTGAAAAAAAATACATTTGCATCAAATATAATAGAAAACAACCCATGGCTCTGATACCACTGTTGGGTTTTAGTATACTACAACATCCTATGGTGCACATACAACCCTAAATACCTTGGATCTATGTTTTCTCTATTATACATGCAAATATGAAGTTTCCAAGATATTACCCTATACTAGCATACAAATATCATATACTTGGGGTAATAAAATAGATAGAATACATACCTTTTTTTGATGTAACTTGTCTTCATGAAGCTTGAGTGCCTAGGGCCCCAAGTGTGACACCTCAAATGGTTCACACAACACCATGAACACTGGGAATAACCTTGAGAATAAGGATACTTTGGTTCTCTCTAGTGAAATCGGCCTTGCCCTTTTGTGTACACACACTAGTGCCCATTTCACCAACCAAGGACATCTTTATATAGTGTGGAGATTAGGGTTAAACCCTAATACCAATGACCTTTCATTTCATATGATCCATGGGTTAAACACTCCATGGACTATACATGAAAGCTTAGCCCAACCTAAATGAACTTGGCCCATCACACACATATATCTTAGAGTCCATATTTAATTAGTTCCTTTTGATCACTTAATTAATTATAAATTAATTCTTGATCAATACTAATTAAATAATATGATTATATATTAATATATTAGAACTTATAATATATTAATATAAATCACTAGTATCCTTTTTTCCTCATCTTGTCTATCGAATTGTCCCGATGCCATGCAACCCAAATGGACCATGCGGGGTCGGGTCAAGTCTTACCAATTATAGTTATGGACTTAGACATTAATCCAACAATATCATCTTCTAATGGAAAGCCTTTTCCAAAAGGATAAGGAATACCATAGTTGTCATAACTAGACATCTAAAAGGGAGAAATTCAAGTTAGTTGATTTAGTCCTTAATATAACACCCAAATGAAATATCAAGGCTAGGACCCGACAAATTAATTTACAATTCGGAAGAGGGATGCCGTAATCCAATTGCAAACTATTTGTCGGTAGGTAAATGACGATTTACCAATTCCACCACAAAAACAAAATTTTAAAGGAATTAGGTTTTTAAATGAAGGCCTGGCGAGCGGTCCGGATAGGCTGAAGGCCCTGCAAGGCGATCCAGACGTGCCGAAGGCTCGGAGAGCGGTCCAGATAGACTGAGGGCCTGCGAGGCGGTCCAGTCAGGCTGAAGGCTCATTATGCATGCTGTTCTGTATTTGCTGATATGATATGAGTATGGTTATATGAGGTTGGTATTTTGGGGGAAACTCACTAAGCTTCGGGCTTACAGTTGTTGATTTTATTTCAGGTATTTCTGATGATCGCGGGAAGGCGAAGGCGTGATCGTGCACCTCCTCATATTTTCATGATTGATTCTGGGGATACTCTGATGCTTAAACTATTTTGAAAACAAATTGTAATAACTTAATTGTGACAACTGTCAAATTCAGGTCATTCTCGGACTCATGCATCTTTATAAAAACCATTCATGCACAACATACCATGACCTAGTAGTATAGATTAGGTCAAAGTCTTGCATAAACTAGGATCCAACTAAGATCTAGGACTGATATACTTGACACTTACAATTCTAGTAAGTTGCTCAACTACAATAGGAAATGCCAATGCGATAAATTGAATGAAACTTTCAAGCTTTGTTATAATTGGAAAAAGGGTGTAAAACCCTAAAAATAAATTAAAGTACTCTAATTATACTTCATTATGATGATAAATATCAAGCAATATTCCAAAACCCTAAAAGAGTTAAAAATCCAAATTTGTAAATTATAAAGCTTAAAAACTTTATAAAATTTGGCTAAAAACTCTCTAATATCAAATTTTTATTAATCAAATGATGAATTATGTTCAATAAAATAGAAATTAAATTATCAAATATTAATCATAATTTATTAGTTAAAAACAAGATTTTTAAATAAATCAAATTTGCTTAAGAAATATTTTTATAAAAGTTAGGGTTTTTATAAAAATGTTGGAGGGAGTTTTATAAAATTTGAAATTAGGAGAGAGGAGGCCTAACCCACTCAATGGCTGGCCATCTCCCCTCTCCCCATGCTCTCTCTTCCCAAAAACTCCATCATTAGGCTCATTCCCCCACTCCACCTCTTCTCTCTTCACTCTCTTCACTCTCTCTTCACTTCCACTCACAAGCTCTCCTCTCTCTCTCTAACCCACGAAAATCCTCTCATTCTCAGCCATAGTTTCGAAAATTTGAAGGCTTGGAGTGCTCTTACTTCCTTCAAGATCAAAACCAAGGTAAACAACAACATCTTCTTCCATGGTTTCAAGTTCTACTTCTTCATCTTCTTAGTTTTCTCTTCTTTTTCGGATTCTATGCCTTTCCATGGCTAGAAATATTTATTTTCCCCTTGTGGTTTGTAGATTCTCACCATAACACAATGCATGTGTTTGAAATGGTGAAAATCCGGGATCAAACCCATGCAAGGAGTGAAAATGATGCATGCATGTTCATATGACTTCAAAAACTAGTGTTACATCTTCTTCTCCATTTCTTTGGTGTTCTTGCATGATTAAAAGCATTTACAACATTTATAGTACATCTTGGATGCTCATTCACTCCATGCATGTGCTAGAAATCGGACCTTAACAAAGGCATGCATGGTGTTCTTGTTAAATGTCCTAAAAATGCACTCAAGCAAACATGCAATCTACCAGAATACTTTGTTCAACTTTCAACGGCCATAAATCGGTCATTTCTTAACCAAATCCCGATATTCGTTTTGTGCTGGATAGTTCCATGGGTTAACTTTCAAACCCAACTGGTCTCACTGTAAAATATTAAATATCCGATTTTTGGCAATTTTTACAAAATGGTTGCGCAAACAGCTCTTTTTCTATGATTACCATTTTTGTCTTGCATGAACAATGGCTTTAAACCCAACCATAAATCTGGGGAAAAATACCTTGGAAACTTAACATATCCAGTGAATGATGGTTAAAATTTCGTGGCTTAAAACCCTACTGATTGGGCTACACAAATTCATGAACTTTAGTCACCTTTACACCTCATGCATCATTGCATGCTACTTTTCTTAACTTGTTTGGGTTCAATACCCCTATTTCCCTTCTGAATAAATTCTGGATATTTTTCCTTTTGAAAGCCCTCACATGCATGTGATAATCTGTAAAATACCAAAAGCTTTTATTATTTCTTTGATTTGTTAAAATTATTGCTAGAAACCAAGGGCATAAATCACCTAAAATACTTCCAGAGGTCAATAAATCCGGAATAAATTCATGGATGACCCTTATGGTGAATAATGACCCCTCACTAAATTTCATCAGTTTTTGTTGCTGTTTGATATGATTTCCGATTTTCTTTTTGTTTGGGTATAATAAATCACAAAACCACTTTAGAGAGTGAGAAAATTGTACCTAACAATTTTCGCATACCTTACCTGTGATGGGTGACTTAGAAAAATAATTTCAACATTTTTCATCATGCCTTGCTATTTTCCCAATTTTTGGTAATTATAATGGTCTAAAAATAGGAAAAATAGTTCTGATTATCCAAAATTCATGAAAATTTACCAGAACATCACGTTGAACAGTAGGAGGTTACATAAAAATTTTGAGGATTTTTCTCCACTGTAAACTATTTTTCCCTTAATTTCCAAAGTTAATCACACTTAAATACACATAAATACCCAAAACCAGATTTGACAATATGAAAACCACTTTTGGCATTTTTCCCAGGTTAATTGTACTGTAAATGATGTTACAAAAAATTTTGGTAATTTATTTTAACTGTTTAATATTTATTCTTTAATTAATGATTATTTAGAGGAATAAAACAAGGAAAAATAGAAATACCCACTGAAAAATATGTTTTATATTTTTCCCAGCCTAGTTATGTATAATAACAGCTAAATAAAAAGTTTGGGTAATTTTGGAAACTGTTTTCTATCTATTTCAATTTTTATTGAAATAAAGGCTCAAAAATCATAAAATATAATTAAACAGCTTGGAAATCCATTTTTATATTTTTCCCAGCTTAATATTGTGTAATAACAGTTAAATAAAAAGTTTGAGAATTTTTATCCTTTGAATGCTATTTTTCGTGAATTTATGTTGTAATAAGGATTTAAATTTGGAAAATTTATATTCCAATGTTGTAATTAATCGCACGATTTGTAGAATTGTATTATTCAGAAAAAGTGTAACCAATTGATACAAAATCAAATACTAAAATGTAAATTGGCATTTCACTATATGTAGGATTTAGTATATTAGCATTAGATTCGACATGGAAACTCACTAGCGTGTGTTTGATGTCGTAGGATCCCGGTAGTAAGACGTTGGTGCATTCCGAAGCATTACTTGTATCTTCTCGAAACATTGTGAGTATTCACGCACTCCCCTATTTTCAGTTTTTATGTTTTGGGGTGGAAAAGCATGTCCAGAAAAACTATTATTTGCATGTTGTATTTAAATTGAATTGTATCAAACATGATTGCTATTGTATTGCTATGTTTCTTTATGTATGTCTATGCAACACGGAACATGAGAACTTATCGTACTAAGGCCCTTCCCGTATCTCTAACCATTAACTCTTTTGAGCCAATGGTCATTATGGATAGCGCTATTAGGAATTGACAACTCCTCACTCGCCCGAATCGCTGGAGTGCATGATACCATATTCACCTATGGAACGATAAGCATAGATCTTGATAGGGCTTCAGTCATAGGTTTGGTTGAGACTCATTGTTTGCTCATACACATACAAACTCGTTTCTCGTTATAGCAATAAACTTGTATTCATTAATAGCAATCAACTTGGTTTATCATTAAAGCAATGTACTTGTAATTACGAAAAGCCTTATTTCAAGCACGATTTTATATACTTGTGAACTCACCAACTATTTTCATAGTTGACGCTCGTTTTACTTGCTTTTTCAGGAAATAATTAGTAAGTGGATATAGAGATTCATCATCATAGAGCATGCTGCATCGTGTGGAAGTTATTTTATGAAGTTATATATTTTGAACAATGTCATTTTGGAAAACTTGTACTTTGTTTTGTTTAAGCTATGGGTTGTAAACTTTTTAATATTGCTATGGTGATGTATCCTTATCTTTTGCAATGAAACCTTTGTCGCTGTCATACCTTGCGTTTCCGCTTTAGCGGGGTGTGACAGAAGTGGTATCAGAGCTAAAGTTATAGAGAACATCAATTTTCCTTTAAGAAAACACAACCTATAACTAAAACTTACAAAGAGATTCTTTTTACATCAAACATATTACTAGTATAATTAGGTCGGGAGTTGTATCATTGGACCTCGATTAAACATAGCCTGATCACCTATGTTTAATTAAGGAAAGATTTATACAAAGCTTGAGCTAATTATAATGGGAATATGTTCAACAAAATTTTTGAGAAAACTTTATTTCAAAAATTCAAAAAGGTTAATTTTTGGTGTGTGTAAGCATTGCATATTATAGGCATGCATTGTCATTTATTTCATATCTCATTGAATCTATGTCTCAGTCCCCTATGTCAACATCGTCATCTTCCCGCGCTACCGCCTCAGCCGATGAGTCCGGCTACGTCACTGTTATCCCTCGACGTAACCCCCCCGCCTCGGTAGAAGAAGACCCATCGGAGGATACGGAAGATACAGGAAACTCGGTGGAGATCAGCAGTGACAACGCCCCGAGTCAACGACGCGAGGCATCGCCTTCATCGGTGTTGCCACAGCCACCACTTTATGGGCTTCGTATTCGGAGGACGGCGAGGAAGAGTGTTCCTATTCTAGGAAGGATAGCCACCAGCACAGCAGGACTTGGCACGGCAGGACCTAGCGGGGTAGGACCCATCGTTGCAGGACCGAGAGCACCCTCACCGCCGCGAGTCATAGGGATACCTGTCAGGCAGCCAGGTATGACCCTGGAGGAGTCACAGAGATTGCAGTCACTGGCAGCGGGCCTACGTCACAGTCTCGCTGTGATAGCTGGGCATCGGGAAGTTTTGGATGAAGTCTTGACAGGGATGGAAATCCTGTTTCAGCATTCGATGGAGACTGCTGACACTGCTAGTGCTGCTAGACGAGTGGCAGGTCATGCGATGACCGCATATTATGTGCTTGTTGGGCTATTACTGATTGTGGTGCTGATGATTCTTGTTGGGATAGCGATTAGTGTTTGGTTCTGATTTCAGTATTTTATTTTATTTTGTCATGAAATGAAAACCCATGTTGGGTGTCTTTTGGGAAAGACATTTAAAACTTTATTTTGGGATTGATGTATTGGTTTGGTTTTAAGATAATTTCAAATGGTAATGAAGAATTTTATTTTATGTTTGAAAACTTTTACTATGAGGTCAAACCCTAGAATTTAATTGGGAAATGGTCGAATAAAGAGATTTTTCTTTTCTTTTCTTTCTCAAATCTATATGCATGGTATTAATGCAACCCCTTTATTTGACAACACGTATGGTTTCCAAAATAGTAGTGAAGTAAATAATATACATTATTTCATGTATTTATACGTATTTCTACTCTTGTGTCATAGAACCATGTCAGGAAGGCCTAATCGCGGGCGCCCACAGAACGAAACACCCGATGTTGCTCAAGTGGTAGCACAACAACTCATGGCAGCAATCCCAAACATTGTTACTCAAGTAACTGCAGGACTTAATGCTAACCAAGGAAGTAGTGGAGGAAATCGGGGAAACAATGAAAGAGAATGCAACTACAAGTCCTTTATGGCCTGTAAACCTAAGGAATTCCATGGAAAGGAAGGTGCGGCCGGGTTGCTGAAATGGATTGACAGTATGGAGTCGGTCCTTCACATTAGCAAATGTCTCGAACGCAACAAAGTGGAGTATGCAACTTGTTTACTTCAGGATAGGGCATTGACCTGGTGGAATACTCTAGTGCAAAACCGAGGCCGTACAGCGGCATATCAGCTAACTTGGGAAGACCTAAAGAAGCTGCTGATAGAGGAGTATTGTCCCAAGGATGAACTTCAAAAGCTTGAATCTGAATTCTGGAACCATTCTATGGTTGGAACACAGATAGAGAAGTATACAGTCCGATTTCATGAACTAGCAAAACTGGTACCTCACATGGTTACTCCTGAGGAGAAACGGATAGATCGTTACATCTGGGGTCTGGCACCAGAGATTCGGGGAATGGTTACCTCAGCAAACCCAACTACTATTCAGAGTGCAGTAAGCCTGGCAAACCGACTAAACAATGATGTGATAAGGATGGGGACATCGACAAAGGAAAACTCTAGTAGCAAGAGGAAGCCAGTAGAACAGGGAGAGAAGAAGTATGGAGGCAAGTCAGGGAGGAAGCAGAAAGTCTCAAGAAACTTTATGGTAAGAGCCCAGGAGCAAGAACCAGTGAAAACTCAAGAACAGGAAGTGCAGGAGAGAAAGCAGTACTCAGGACCGCTTCCGAAGTGCAATAAGTGTAACTTTCATCATAAGGGAGCGTGCCCAGTGTGCCAAAACTGTAAGCAATCAGGCCATTTCTCGAAGTATTGTAAGCTGAATAAGGAAGGAAAAAGGGCATGTTACGAGTGCGGAAGTATTGATCATTTCCGTAGAGCATGTCCCAAACTGAACAAAGGGCCTGGTAACAATGGACAAGGCCAAGCCAGGCAAAACTTCCAAGGAAATCAAGTTGGACGGCCAAGAGGTGTAGCCTTTGTGATTGGTGCAGAAGAAGCTCGTCAGAACCCTGAAGTGATAACAGGTACGTTTCTCCTGAACAACCATTTTGCATCGGTAATATTTGATGCGGGAGCAGATAGGAGTTTTGTTTCTTTAGCATTTAGCCCGTTAATTGGCTTGAAATCGAAAAAGATGAGGAATGCTTATGCTATTGAACTTGCTGATGGGCATGAAATTAGGACTAATGAAATAATTCCTGGCTGTACTCTGAATTTAGCTGATAAACTCTTTAGCATTGACCTAATTCCTATCGAGCTAGGTAGTTTTGATGTAATAGTAGGAATGGATTGGTTATCCAAGAATAGAGCGGACATTGGTTGTTACGAGAAAGTCATTAGGATACCTCTCCCCAATGGAGAAACCCTTATCATACATGGTGAGAAGCCAGGGAGAAGTTTAAACATTGTATCGAGCATGAAGATTCACAAGTACCTGAAGAAGAATTGTATTGCATTCATGGCCCACGTGATAGAAAGAGAACCTGAAGCTAAGCAACTCAAGGAGATCCCAGTGGTTCGAAACTATCCCGAAGTGTTTCCGGAGGAATTACCCGGTCTACCCCCTCACAGACAGGTCGAATTTCGGATAGACTTAATTCCCGGAGCGGCATCGGTAGCAAAAGCACCATATCGCCTTGCGCCATCCGAGATGCAAGAACTGTCCGGACAACTTCAAGAACTTCTAGACAAAGGGTTTATTCGACCAAGCTCTTCACCTTGGGGAGCCCCAGTGTTATTCGTCAAAAAGAAGGACGGGTCATTCCGAATGTGTATTGATTATAGAGAACTGAACAAGTTGACAATCAAGAATCGATATCCTCTCCCTCGAATAGATGACTTGTTCGATCAGTTGCAGGGCGCTTCATACTTCTCAAAGATCGACCTCCGATCAGGATACCATCAACTAAGAGTTCACGAAGGAGACATTCACAAAACTGCATTTAGAACCCGTTATGGACATTATGAGTTCTTAGTCATGCCTTTTGGACTAACGAACGCGCCCGCTGTTTTCATGGATTTGATGAATAGGGTCTGTAGACCATACCTAGACAAGTTTGTAATTGTGTTTATCGATGACATACTTGTTTACTCGCAAACCAAAGAAGATCATGAGAGACATCTGAAGCTAGTGTTGGAGCTGTTGAAGGAGCAGAAATTGTATGCAAAGTTCACTAAGTGTGAATTTTGGATTCGGGAAGTACATTTCCTTGGACATGTGATCGGTGAAAGAGGAATTCATGTAGATCCAGCTAAGATAGAGGCAATCAAGAAATGGGAAGCCCCCAAAACCCCGACAGAAATACGACAGTTCCTAGGATTAGCTGGGTACTACAGACGCTTCATTGAGAATTTCTCTAGTATTGCTCAACCATTAACATCTTTGACCCAAAAAGACAGAAAATTTCTATGGGAAGAGAAACACGAAGAGGCGTTTCAAATCCTGAAAAACAAGTTGTGCAATGCACCAATTCTGGCTTTACCAGAGGGATCAAAGAACTTTGTGGTGTATTGTGATGCGTCTCATCAAGGATTAGGATGTGTGTTAATGCAAAAAGATAAGGTCATTGCGTATGCTTCTAGACAACTCAAACCGCATGAGAAGAATTATACCACCCATGATCTAGAACTAGGAGCAATAGTTTTCGCTCTTAAAATATGGAGGCATTATTTGTACGGAACCAAGTGCACCATTTATACCGATCACAAAAGCCTTCAACACATCCTAGATCAGAAAATGTTAAACATGCGGCAAAGGAGATGGGTAGAGTTGTTTAGTGATTATGATTGTGAGATACGTTATCACCCAGGGAAGGCTAACGTAGTAGCCGACGCCCTGAGTAGAAAAGAAAGAGTGAAACCTTCCCGTGTGAGAGCTTTGGGAATGGTGATTCAGACAAGCTTGAAATCTCAAATCATTGATGCCCAGGAGAAAGCTTTATTCAAGGAAAACCTTCCAGGCGAGACCTTACATGGTTTGGAAGTGAGATTTGAAACCAAACCTGATGGAGTTCGTTATTTTAAGGACAGGGTCTGGATTCCAAGGGTTAACAATCTGAGAGACATGGTACTAGAGGAGTCTCATCGATCCAAATACTCAATCCACCCTGGAGCGGATAAGATGTACAAGGATCTTAAAGGGTACTATTGGTGGCCCGGAATGAAAAAGGATATTGCCTTGTACGTCGGGAAGTGTTTGACATGCTCAATAGTCAAAGCTGAACATCAAAAACCATCCGGCTTGTTGCAACAGCCTGAAATTCCCCAATGGAAATGGGAGCAAATATCTATGGATTTTGTTACCAAACTTCCTAGAACTGCTAAAGGTCACGACTCAATTTGGGTCATAGTGGATCGACTGACAAAATCTGCTCATTTTCTCCCCATTCGGGAAGATTTCAAGATGGAAAAATTGGCCCAAATCTACATCGACAAAATTGTTTCTCTGCATGGTGTACCCATATCTATCATTTCTGATAGAGATAGTCGTTTTACATCACGATTTTGGTGGATGCTACAGAAGGCACTAGGAACCAAGATAGATTTGAGCACAGCTTACCACCCTCAGACAGATGGGCAGACGGAGAGAACAATACAAACATTGGAAGACATGCTTCGAGCGTGTGTCATTGAGTTCAAAGGAAATTGGGATACTCATTTGCCTCTAATTGAGTTTTCCTACAATAACAGTTACCACACGAGTATCCAATGTGCCCCATACGAAGCATTGTATGGACGCAAGTGTCGTTCTCCATTGTGTTGGACAGAAATCGGAGACAGACAATTGACTAGACTCGACCTTATCCAGGAAACAACTGACAAGATTGCTATCATCAAAGATAGGCTTAAAGCCGCCAGAGATCGTCAGAAAAGTTATGTGGATAATCGTCGAAAACCATTAGAATTCCAAGTTGGAGACAAGGTACTTCTAAAGGTGTCGCCTTGGAAAGGGCTTGTACGTTTTGGTAAGAAAGGAAAACTAAGCCCAAGATATGTTGGACCCTTCGAGATCATTGAAAGGATTGGTCCGGTGGCATATAAACTCCGATTACCACAAGAGTTAAGCGCCATTCATGACACGTTCCACGTCTCCAATCTTAAGAAATGTCTAGCTGATGAAGCATTGATAGTACCCCTGGAGGAAATCAAGATCAATGATAAGCTAAACTTTGTTGAGGAACCGATAGAAATCCTTGACAGGGAAGTTAAACAACTTAAGCGGAGTAAGATCCCGATAGTGAAAGTTCGTTGGAACTCAAAACGCGGACCGGAATACACTTGGGAGCTCGAGGACTTCATGAAGGAAAAGTATCCACAACTTTTCCTTTGCGACGACAAGTGATGACATAGAATGAATTTCGGGACGAAATTCTTTTTAAGTGGTGGATACTGTGACAACTGTCAAATTCAGGTCATTCTCGGACTCATGCATCTTTATAAAAACCATTCATGCACAACATACCATGACCTAGTAGTATAGATTAGGTCAAAGTCTTGCATAAACTAGGATCCAACTAAGATCTAGGACTGATATACTTGACACTTACAATTCTAGTAAGTTGCTCAACTACAATAGGAAATGCCAATGCGATAAATTGAATGAAACTTTCAAGCTTTGTTATAATTGGAAAAAGGGTGTAAAACCCTAAAAATAAATTAAAGTACTCTAATTATACTTCATTATGATGATAAATATCAAGCAATATTCCAAAACCCTAAAAGAGTTAAAAATCCAAATTTGTAAATTATAAAGCTTAAAAACTTTATAAAATTTGGCTAAAAACTCTCTAATATCAAATTTTTATTAATCAAATGATGAATTATGTTCAATAAAATAGAAATTAAATTATCAAATATTAATCATAATTTATTAGTTAAAAACAAGATTTTTAAATAAATCAAATTTGCTTAAGAAATATTTTTATAAAAGTTAGGGTTTTTATAAAAATGTTGGAGGGAGTTTTATAAAATTTGAAATTAGGAGAGAGGAGGCCTAACCCACTCAATGGCTGGCCATCTCCCCTCTCCCCATGCTCTCTCTTCCCAAAAACTCCATCATTAGGCTCATTCCCCCACTCCACCTCTTCTCTCTTCACTCTCTTCACTCTCTCTTCACTTCCACTCACAAGCTCTCCTCTCTCTCTCTAACCCACGAAAATCCTCTCATTCTCAGCCATAGTTTCGAAAATTTGAAGGCTTGGAGTGCTCTTACTTCCTTCAAGATCAAAACCAAGGTAAACAACAACATCTTCTTCCATGGTTTCAAGTTCTACTTCTTCATCTTCTTAGTTTTCTCTTCTTTTTCGGATTCTATGCCTTTCCATGGCTAGAAATATTTATTTTCCCCTTGTGGTTTGTAGATTCTCACCATAACACAATGCATGTGTTTGAAATGGTGAAAATCCGGGATCAAACCCATGCAAGGAGTGAAAATGATGCATGCATGTTCATATGACTTCAAAAACTAGTGTTACATCTTCTTCTCCATTTCTTTGGTGTTCTTGCATGATTAAAAGCATTTACAACATTTATAGTACATCTTGGATGCTCATTCACTCCATGCATGTGCTAGAAATCGGACCTTAACAAAGGCATGCATGGTGTTCTTGTTAAATGTCCTAAAAATGCACTCAAGCAAACATGCAATCTACCAGAATACTTTGTTCAACTTTCAACGGCCATAAATCGGTCATTTCTTAACCAAATCCCGATATTCGTTTTGTGCTGGATAGTTCCATGGGTTAACTTTCAAACCCAACTGGTCTCACTGTAAAATATTAAATATCCGATTTTTGGCAATTTTTACAAAATGGTTGCGCAAACAGCTCTTTTTCTATGATTACCATTTTTGTCTTGCATGAACAATGGCTTTAAACCCAACCATAAATCTGGGGAAAAATACCTTGGAAACTTAACATATCCAGTGAATGATGGTTAAAATTTCGTGGCTTAAAACCCTACTGATTGGGCTACACAAATTCATGAACTTTAGTCACCTTTACACCTCATGCATCATTGCATGCTACTTTTCTTAACTTGTTTGGGTTCAATACCCCTATTTCCCTTCTGAATAAATTCTGGATATTTTTCCTTTTGAAAGCCCTCACATGCATGTGATAATCTGTAAAATACCAAAAGCTTTTATTATTTCTTTGATTTGTTAAAATTATTGCTAGAAACCAAGGGCATAAATCACCTAAAATACTTCCAGAGGTCAATAAATCCGGAATAAATTCATGGATGACCCTTATGGTGAATAATGACCCCTCACTAAATTTCATCAGTTTTTGTTGCTGTTTGATATGATTTCCGATTTTCTTTTTGTTTGGGTATAATAAATCACAAAACCACTTTAGAGAGTGAGAAAATTGTACCTAACAATTTTCGCATACCTTACCTGTGATGGGTGACTTAGAAAAATAATTTCAACATTTTTCATCATGCCTTGCTATTTTCCCAATTTTTGGTAATTATAATGGTCTAAAAATAGGAAAAATAGTTCTGATTATCCAAAATTCATGAAAATTTACCAGAACATCACGTTGAACAGTAGGAGGTTACATAAAAATTTTGAGGATTTTTCTCCACTGTAAACTATTTTTCCCTTAATTTCCAAAGTTAATCACACTTAAATACACATAAATACCCAAAACCAGATTTGACAATATGAAAACCACTTTTGGCATTTTTCCCAGGTTAATTGTACTGTAAATGATGTTACAAAAAATTTTGGTAATTTATTTTAACTGTTTAATATTTATTCTTTAATTAATGATTATTTAGAGGAATAAAACAAGGAAAAATAGAAATACCCACTGAAAAATATGTTTTATATTTTTCCCAGCCTAGTTATGTATAATAACAGCTAAATAAAAAGTTTGGGTAATTTTGGAAACTGTTTTCTATCTATTTCAATTTTTATTGAAATAAAGGCTCAAAAATCATAAAATATAATTAAACAGCTTGGAAATCCATTTTTATATTTTTCCCAGCTTAATATTGTGTAATAACAGTTAAATAAAAAGTTTGAGAATTTTTATCCTTTGAATGCTATTTTTCGTGAATTTATGTTGTAATAAGGATTTAAATTTGGAAAATTTATATTCCAATGTTGTAATTAATCGCACGATTTGTAGAATTGTATTATTCAGAAAAAGTGTAACCAATTGATACAAAATCAAATACTAAAATGTAAATTGGCATTTCACTATATGTAGGATTTAGTATATTAGCATTAGATTCGACATGGAAACTCACTAGCGTGTGTTTGATGTCGTAGGATCCCGGTAGTAAGACGTTGGTGCATTCCGAAGCATTACTTGTATCTTCTCGAAACATTGTGAGTATTCACGCACTCCCCTATTTTCAGTTTTTATGTTTTGGGGTGGAAAAGCATGTCCAGAAAAACTATTATTTGCATGTTGTATTTAAATTGAATTGTATCAAACATGATTGCTATTGTATTGCTATGTTTCTTTATGTATGTCTATGCAACACGAAACATGAGAACTTATCGTACTAAGGCCCTTCCCGTATCTCTAACCATTAACTCTTTGAGCCAATGGTCATTATGGATAGCGCTATTAGGAATTGACAACTCCTCACTCGCCCGAATCGCTGGAGTGCATGATACCATATTCATCTATGGAACGATAAGCATAGATCTCGATAGGGCTTCAGTCATAGGTTTGGTTGAGACTCATTGTTTGCTCATACACATACAAACTTGTTTCTCGTTATAGCAATAAACTTGTATTCATTAATAGCAATCAACTTGGTTTATCATTAAAGCAATGTACTTGTAATTACGAAAAGCCTTATTTCAAGCACGATTTTATATACTTGTGAACTCACCAACTATTTTCATAGTTGACGCTCGTTTTACATGCTTTTTCAGGAAATAATTAGTAAGTGGATATAGAGATTCATCATCATAGAGCATGCTGCATCGTGTGGAAGTTATTTTATGAAGTTATATATTTTGAACAATGTCATTTTGGAAAACTTGTACTTTGTTTTGTTTAAGCTATGGGTTGTAAACTTTTTAATATTGCTATGGTGATGTATCCTTATCTTTTGCAATGAAACCTTTGTCGCTGTCATACCTTGCGTTTCCGCTTTAGCGGGGTGTGACATTAATGGTTTTAAATGTTTTAAAAAGTTTTAAATAGGCTTGGATTTTATGGGTGTTACAGAAGGGTTCCTTGATCTTGGTTTCATACAAGTTGGTGTTCCTGCTGTTCCCTTAAATGTTGTATATCCTGGTTCTTGCTTTGAGTGTGATATTTCTCAAGACGTTCCTCAAGGAACTGATAGTGACATTGACTTTGACAATGATCAGCTCAATCCTCGAAAGAGGAAGGCTTCCTTCTCAGGGGGAGCTTATGACGCTGAAGCTGGAAGCTCTTCTGTTGTTGGTGGTGATCGTTCAACATCTCCTCCTAAAAAGAAAAGCAAACTCATCTTTGATCTAAATGAATTAGCAGAAACGTAGAGGTTACCCGAAGTTAGAGAAATAATGGTAGAATATAATGTTGCTATTTGTCAAAAGAAAGAAGAAAGAAAAGCATAACGTCTGTCTGCCAAAATCTCTTAAGCTCTTGCCTCCACTGATGAGAATGCAAATATTCAAAGTGCTAATAATCAGGTCATGAAAATCTTCAATAATAATATGGAGAGACAACACATTGTTTCAGACCTAAATGATCGGATTGATAGGAAGAGGTTTGGAGATGTTCTTCCTCCCATGTCAAAGTATGATCCTATCATCAAAGTGAGATGCACCAAACCAAGGAATGAGTCACTGAAGCTTCACTTTGTTAGAAAGATAACAGAATATGAATACATTGAAGTTGTTTATGCTCGTGAGCTAGTAAAATTTGGCTACAACAAGTGGATGCAAATTCAAGGAATTATTGACAAACACAAGGGTGTTCACGCTCAAGAAGTGAAGTTGGCAATACAACAACTACTCAACAAATTCAAGAAGCTGAATCTTGTGCCATCATTTGGTCAATGAAGACCATCCTCCTCAGGCAGAACGGCAGAACTGGTGCTCCCAGACAATCCAAAAATACCAAGTTTCTTCTTCCTTATAGAACTCGGTATATCAACAACGAATTACCAGTGGATGTTGAACTGTTCCAATATATGTTCATTCCAAAACCAGAGCATGGGATATTTTATCTTGACGGTCAGAATCATATGTGCTTTCAACGCACCGATGACCTTCCTTCTGCTCCCACTGAACATTTGTTTCATCTTCTCTTGGAAGGACTAGGCCACTATGAACTGGAAAGAGGATACCGTGTGCTGATATCACCAGAGCTTAGTAGAAGACTGGATGAACTTAAGTTTGATCAATTCAAAGGGGTCAACCATGAAATCTTAAAAGAAGCTGACAAGTTCTACAATGGCTCTTCCGATGACTCTGAAGAAGAAGATTAATTTTGACATCATTAGATATGTAACGCCCGTGTTTCTAGGCCAGACATTAATATTGACATAATAGTCTAGGTTAACCTTTGAAACTCATTTTGAAGAAATGAAAAGGAATTATCTGAATATTATATGTTCTTTGCTTAATTATTAGGATTTAATTAATTAAGAGTAAAAATGAGCGTCGAAAATAAATATTAGATAAAGACGATATCTAGTAAGAAAGTTGTAGTGGTCGTGACAAGGATTTCGGATATATAAAGAATACCGAAATCCGAGTTATAACGAAGAAGTTATGACCTGTCGAAGTTTCGCGACAAAACCGCACGGTGCCGAATGATGTAAAAAGTGAGTTTTTGATAAACTAATTTTTAGCCTTAGTGATCTAAACGAAAGTCGTAGTGTTTGTTAAACCGAGAGTATATATAAAAAGAACATCCAAATCTGACTTCGTATGAGGAAGTTATGATTTTTCTAAGTTTCAGCTTAGCAGTAGACAGCTAAAAACTCGAATTTTAGATCGAGTGATTTTTAGCCGACACAACCTAAATGAGAATCGAAGGTCTCGTCAATAGTAGTACAACGGTAAAAATACAGACGAAAACGGACGTCGGATGAAGAAGTTATGAATTTTTAACGGATTTCCTGTCCCGGTCTGTTAAAAATAATAATATAAAAATTAAAGTCAAAATTAGCCGACGAAGTCTAAACGAAAGTTGTAGAGCGTAATTTTACCTACGCGTGCATATAAAGAACGTCAAAAACGGAGCCCGTATGCGAAAGTTAAGGATTTTAGAAGTTTTTGCACAAAAATCGAGAAAATTCGCATAGTCATACTTCGGCCACGCCACCTTCGCTCCATGCGCGCCAGGTGTCCGAAACTGCTGAGTCATCGAGGCCAGCTGGCGAGGCGTTTCGCATTCCCTCGCATCCGAAGTGCGGTCCAGTAGGAGTCCGACGCGTGCCCTTTCTTGCGTGTCCGAGCTTCGCATGGCGCGTCACCTTGCACCCCTCGGACCTAGACCTCGGTTCAATCAGAAGCCCACACCTGGACCCTCGCACGTGCGAGCCATCTGCGTGCCTTCGCCTCCTGCTGCCACCTGCTCTCACTGCTGACTCATCCTTCTTGGCCGACCTTCGGACCTCGCCTATAAATACAAGGCTTGCGAGATTACCCGGGTAAAATGGGATTTTTGCCATTTTCACCCCTTTTTCAATATTTTTATTATCTTGACTTCCCCCGAAGCCTCGGGATTATTTCCAACACCCGGAACACGCCCCGAAGTACCCGAAGACCCGTAAAATTTTATCTTTTCAGTTTTGAAGCCCAACCCTCGCAGAGCCCGATTTCTCAATAAAACTCCCGGTTTTATTAGAAACGATCGTTTTAGGAAACGAAGTGTTGCCCGATTATCGTTAATTCAAGTGAGTGTATAGTTACTTTCATCTTACACCTAGATATGAAGTATTTTATATAAAATACGTGCTATGTGAATATATATTGTTTGTTTATTTGAGATGGATATTGAAGGAATGATTTATACAGGTTTTTAAACTGTATATGTATTTTTATCTACAAATATGTTGGGTAAAACATGGGTAGATGAATTAGATGATGTGTGATGAAATAAAAACTGATGAGAGGTATCGATGTTTAAGATGATCTAGTCATCTAGCAGAGTATAGACAACGGCCACAGACTACTCTAGATAGTCCAGTGGAACATTAGCAGACTCGTAATCGGTAGGTATGTTTGAACTATATGTTCATAAGGTGTTCTCGAACTATATGTTCATTAGGTGTTTTTGAACTATGTGTTCATCCGATAGTTCTTCTTTTTGACACTATTACGTGTCGGGGTACGGGAGCGTACGGGAGTACTTTATTAGTATTTTCCCTATACTTTTTATTTTGAAGAGCTTTGGAGTCTTCCTTTCTTTTATGAAGTGATCGGACGAGCTTCATGAGTCAGCGTTTCCGTTCACGATGCTGGATATGGTGAGTCTGGGGGTAAAATACCTCACGATATTCAGATCACTGCTAGGCAAAGTTCGATGCTGGATAGGGTGAGTCTGGGGGTTACATACCTCACGATATTCAGATCACTGCTAGGCAAAGTTCGATGCTGGATAGGGTGAGTCTGGGGGTAAAATACCTCACGATATTCGGACCACGGCTAGGCATTGATAACTACCCCTGACTTAATTGTCTTGTGGTTCTTTCTTTTACGAACGAAGGTTCGTGGTGAAACTTATTTCATTCCTCTCATTTGATGTCTTTATCGATCCTCGTTTGCTGCTAGGGAATTTCCGAAGCAGTTTCGTCAGTTGGTTGTTCATATTGATCCTTTAGGCTAGATCTAGTAAGATCACTGTATAGGATCAGTATGTGGGGATCGACGTTTGTTAGTGCTTGTAGTATAAACCTTGGGCAGCGATGGACTTCGTGCCTATTCCTTAGGAAAATTCCTTAGGAATGAGTGATAGATGATTCTTAGGGTAACTCCTTAAGAAATAAAGAAGATAATGGGGTTGGGTATTTGGGTTGATTGTTTGATGTTTAAACATAATGTAAGTCCCCAAACTGCTTGTGTATCAATCATATCCGTTTGATGGTGCGGAATCCCAATCAAACGGATGATGCCAGATCAAAATAGAAGAGAAGGAGAAGAAGAATAATATGAATCTTGAATGTATTGATGATATGAATTAAGTTCCTTACACAATATTCACTTTCTCTCTCTAAAACACACCTTAGAATACACACACTTAAGCTCCTTTTGGCCGTACACTCTCTTCTGTTCATCAATCCCTCCTCAACCACCTAACACCTATATATATATATATATATATATATATATATATATATATATATATATATATATATACTTGGGGAATATGGGCCATAAATGGGTTTACGTCCGTAAACACCCATTGGGCCGTAAACAGGGTTTACGGCCGTAAACACCCACCTGGCCGTAAACCTGACCGTAAACTCATAAAATATTACATAAAAATACAATTGCTCAGAAAAGCAAAGTATAAACCATAATTTTGACCCAACACATAATAAATTTATCACCAGGCTCCCAAGCCTGACCCACTCAGTTTGTTTGTATCACAGGTATCGATACGAAGTTACTTTACACTGAGAGATTAAAAGAGATGTAGATCACTAGTGTAAGTGAATATAAGTTCTGTTTATGCTTATGTCTCTGTATTGACGATGACATCCCAATGGTTTAAGTGAATAAAATATATTTCTTCGGAAATGATTTGATAATATAATTATCATATTTTTATGGGAACAAATTCCGCAACATCTTTTAAAAGGATTACTCTGATTTTATTTTAAAAGCATAAATTAAATCGGTCTTTTCTGGCCGAGAAATTTGGGGATGTCATAAGATAGGGGGCGATTGTAAGGTCACACCTTAAGATCTGATTAGTTAAACACTCTAACACTATATGTCAGCGTCAGCGTCAATTACATCGACAACGCCAACGTATTAAGCTTATCAGCGTCAACGTATAGCGTAGTTATTCTATGTAATCTTTTGTATATTAGGTAATGATATAGATAAGTATAGAATTGATCACAAATCCGATATCTTGTGATAAGATCGGTTCTTAGTATATACAATACCTTTGATCATGGGATTGATATGTATAGATTAGTATATATACAACATTAGGGAAAACCCTAATGTTGTGAACACGGCTTCGTGTCGTAATCGTCTTTATGACAACTGTCTTCTTGTTGAGGACAAAACCTCTTTCTTGGTGAAAGAAACAATTTGGAGAACTCTCAGTGTCTTTTAATTTCTATTCTTTATTTTTCGTTGCCTAAGTTTCTCCTTAGTCTTTATACTTGAAGTGTATCCGTTCGATACAAAACCTTCACCAATATCCATATATATCAAATTAAAATATCAATATATTACATAAGATAGTTATGGAATAAAAAATAATACTTTTAATTAAATTAATATTCTACCTTTAAAGTGTATATAAACCGATGAAAGGTGTAGGTGGGATCTCCCATTATTTGGAAGGGGTTGATGAATATACTCCTCCATTTCTTCAAATCTGTTCACTGTTTATATATGGGCTCTTAGACAGTCCTCTTAATGCCTACATCGGCAAAACAATCAATAGATTTAGATCACTAAAATAATAACTTTCGATTACTTAATAATAAATTAAAATGCTAAATGATATGATCTTTATTAAAGTTATCAAGACTGGATACCAACACAAGGATGTAGTGTTATACAGCTTGACAATGTTTTCTCCTATTAAATCCTCTTTGCAAGACTTATACTCGATACATTTGTACAATATCCTCATCTGATAACCAATCAAGTGAGTTTTTGAAAACCTTATTGATAGCATGTCATCGAGCCACGATAAAACTCAAACGGCGACGACGCCTCAAATCATATCCTGGCACGTACTCAACCAACATCTCTCCTATGTCAACATGTAGAAGGCAATGTCTTTGGGCGACCCTCCCAGCCCAAAGTCCAGACCGACACAATGGAAGGAAAGTCTCCTATCGAGAAAATACTATCTATAGACAATAAAGGTGGTGTACGCACCACTGCCAACATACCCTATGAGCTAATCACAGATCAAAGTTGGAAATAAAGGACACATCCACCGATAAGCGTCGTTGTCCCGAATCAGGAATGACGCTCATGTCCCTAGAGAAACAACTATCACTCACGCCATATTATATAAGGTCGATCAACACACATACAACAGTAAGTTCTCAAGACCCGTCTCTCTCTCTCTCTTTCTCTCACACACACACACACACTCTCTCTCTATTTCCCTCTCCGAATATACTGAATTGATTTTCGGAGTGTCCTCCAAGGATCTCCTCCCGAAGTACGACTGACGTAGTTGTTCGCTGTATTCTAGGGCTCGATTGAAAGCGGTCCGTTCACCGGAGATCCTAGATAACCACTTCGCATCGCTTATATTTACATTGCAAGTTTACCGAGTTAGGCGCTTACATGCTCATCCCTAACCTATTTAAGTAGTATATTTACATTACGGGGGACTACTTAAATAGGTTAGGGATGAGCATTAGAACCGCCGGAACCGGAACCGGAACCGAACCGAACCGGAACCAGAACCGGAATTGGTAACAAGGTCCGGTTACCAGTTCATCATTTTTATGAAAACCGGTCCCGGTTCTAAAAACCTGAACCGGATTGACATTTTTCTCGTTTTTTAAAATATGTATAACTCACTCATATGAAGTCGGAATTATTTGATTCTTTTTTCCAACATGTAATTTGGAGTTTGTAGTTCATTTTTTACTGTACAAACATAGGTTTTGGTTAGATATTGAATCAGACACATGCCCCGAAAGAAAGAATATCGATTCTGCGTTTTTTCCATTTCAGCAATTTTTTTTTTGTTTTTTTGAATCTGTCACATTTTTTTAAATGAGCATAACTCATTCATATGACGTCGGAATTACTTAATTTTTTTTCCAGCATGTAATTTGGTGTTTGTAGTTCATTTTTTAGACTATAAAACACATATTTTGGTTAGATATTGAATTAGTTATAGACCTCGGAAGACAACATATCAATGCTGCGTATTTTATGTTTCAATATTTTTTTTAAATCTATCTTGCTTTTAAAATGCTCATAACTCACTCATATGAAGTCCAAATTACTTAATTCTTTTTTCATCATTTAATTTATTGTTTTTACTTCAATTTAGAATGTAAAAAGTCATAATTTTGTTAAATATTAAATCATTTAGAAGCTCCGGAAGATAACATATCATCTATAATATTTGAACCGGTTCTAGTTTTAAAAATAACCGAAAAACCGGGAGCGGAACCGAAACCGGCGCTAAACCGGCGGTCCGGTTTCCGGTTCTTATTATATAGAAAACCGGTTCCGGTTCCGAACCGGTCCGGTTGTAAAGCTCATCCCTAAAATAGGTGATAGACATCGGTTCTTGGTAAAGAAACGATACGATTCAATTAACGAGCAGTTATTTTCGTGAATATTCGTGTATAATATGTTCGATCCAAATATGTTTTCTATTTATTTTATCGATTGGACTTAGTGCCGTATTTAACACATAACAATTGATGCAACTGTTCGTTTTCTTGTGAGTGCACGTGTGTATAAATCTGTCTGCACATGAAATGGGTTTTCTCAAAGCACAGGAATGTCAGCACACCACAGTAAACACAATAAATGATTTTCTTGATATGTGTTTTTTTTGGTACATTTTAATTTGCCATATCTTATTTCAAAACATAAATATTAACAAAATAGAAATCTATTAAAAATTATCCAATTAAGGATTAGTCAATATTTTTTTTTTTATAGTCAATTAAATTGTTTGTATTTTTTTTTTCGATAAATCAGTTATTAACTGAACATGAAATTTTTTCGCAAATAAATCAAAAATATAAAGTTTTTTTCAAAAAATTAATTAATTTCTTTTTAATATTAGTTTATTATCTTATATATTTTTTCTGTCTGTATTATTTAGATTAATCTTATATTATTTTAAAAAGAGTGTATATATATATATATATATATATATATATATATATATATATATATATATATATATATATATATATATATATATATATATATATATATATATATATGGTTAGGTTAATGTGAGACGACATAATTTTGTGAGACCGTGAGATGCAATCCTAGCAACTCATTTGGCAGATAAATTTTTTTTTAAAATGCAAAATAATTGAAATTTTCGAAAATTTTTTTCAAATATTATTTTCGGAATTTATATTTTCCAAAGAAAAAAAATACCAAAAAGAATAAAAAATAAAAATACCTTTTTTTACATATATTCTAGTAGAATATTAGAATATTCTATATATCGGACAAATCTAGTAGAATATTTTAGCATACTAAAAATCACATTAGAATATTTACAGTGTAATATTCTATTAGAATATTTCACGTATTAAAAAAACGGTAATTTTTTCTGTTTATTTATGTTTATTTTTTAAGTAATTAAAGTCACGAAAATAAGAATTAAAAAAAAAGAATTTTCGGATTTTCCTTTTATTTTGCATTTTAAAATTATTTTTAAATTTGGTCTCACGGTCTCACAAAATTAGCATGGTCTCAAATGAACTTGAATATATATATATATATATATATATATATATATATATATATATATATATATATATATATATGTTGGAAAATTGGTGTTAACCAATTTATAAAAATGAATTTTTCCCATTTTCTTTAACACGTCCAAAAATGGATTTATATGAATGAAAAATTAATCCTTAAAGTAAGTGTGTTGGAAGAAGTAAATAAAAGAGTTTAATGGTTGGGAGTAAGAAAAGAAAAGTTCAGAGACCTTTCTTGCAAATATTTATTTCCTTTGTAACTGAAATTGTAATTAATATTGCAATTTAATTACATATTAACACACATTAATTTTTTGATTAATAGATGTGTTTAAATGGGAGGTTATAGAATGTGTAGTATAAATAGTACTAATATACAACCATTTGAGGACACCAATAAGAATACAAAAACTCTCTTCTTCTCCATTTCATTTTCTTAGTTTTCTTGCTGAATTAAAGGTAGAATCCAAGCCTAATGAGGGTTCGGTTGGTTTAGAAGAACCACTTCTAGTTGTTGTATCCTGGAAAACAAACACCCGATAGCGGGCGAATTTGTTTTAAGGACAATGTGTTAAACACATGCCTCAACTTTTTCCTATTTCTTGTTTGTTTTCGTACATTACCGGAATATTATTCCTACAATCTTAAAACAAATTCGTTTGTACGAAACGAACTAGAAATCGGAAATAATTTACTTGCATTATTTTTGTACGATTTTCATAAGAAAAAAATTGATTTTTTTCTGTTTTTGAAGCATCTTTGGTCATTAAGTCATTAAGACATGTATTTGTTTTTAAGTATCAAAATTTTCAACTTCGGTACTGATTCTATTAAGTACCTAATGGGTTAAGAAGCTAGCTTAACTCAAAAACACAATTTACGAGTTGTTGTGAAATGCTCTAATCTGTCCCAATATTTGATAAATCATAACTTAATAATCTATACTCATTTTTGGTTGAAACCGATTCTCTAAGTTTGGTATATGAGTCTACTTCGTTTCATTAGTTTTGGCCGAAAGCTGTAAACAACTCTAACTAGGGTGAAAAATACGATTTTCACTGATTGGTTAGATTTTAACAACTATGATACACAGTTTTGTAAAATTCATAATAAATTGTAGAAAAATCGTATGCACTTGTGCAAGTAGTCCCTGGAAAGCTAAGAGACGGGCCTACTGGATTATTAAATTAGATTTCAGTTTTGACAGGTTTAAGTGGGGCTAAAGCAGTCTTGAACAGACTATATTGTTTTGTGAAAAACAAAAAGGCTTTGTTTAGTCAAAAGCGACTTCAATTTTATGTAAAACAGCTTTGGAAATCAGAAAACAACTTGGTTTTACTTAAAACATCACATTTTAAATAGTTTTGTTGAAAGAAAACATTAGTTTTCTGATATCATAATTTAGGCATCAGTTTTCTGCATGAGAAATCAAAATTTAGAATTCCTGCATCAGAAATCAAGTTTCATAATTGTTCAAATATAAATTTTAATTATATTGAGTTTTGTCCAAGCAAGAGGCAAACATATTTTCTGGAAATTAGAATTCTAAACATTTATATTTAGTGTATAAATGATTTCAGAAATGTCACCATCCAAAGTGGAATGATTTCTGAAGTAAACTCTATGGATGCTAACTCCATTGAGTGATGGATTGATATATGTGTTACACGCCATGTGTGCTCAAAGAGGGAGTGACTCAAGAATTATAAGGTTGTCCAAGTTGAGGCAGAAATTTATTCTTGAAATTGTGATTCTAAACACTTAAATTTGGTGTTTAAAACATTCCAGAAATGGTATCACATAGAAAAGAGCTAACACTTAATGATGTGTTGTATGTTCCATTGATTAGGAAGAACGTAGTGTCTGGATGGTTGTTGAACAAAAATGGATTTTTGTTTGGTGTTTGAGTCCAATAAGTTTGTACTAACTTAAAATGGTATGTTTATAGTCAAGAGTTATGTGGATGGTGGAATGTTTAAATTCCATATATTGGCTAATGAGCCTAATATCAGTGGGTTGGATAATTCTTCCGCTTACTTGCTTAAATTTATAATGTGTGACATGCTAGATTTGGACATGTTAATATTGACACGTTAGGAAGGTTAATCAAACTTGAACACATACCTCACTTCCATATAAGTCCAAATATGGATGCAACACTTGTGTTGAGTCAAAGTTAACACACCAATCATTCATGTTCGTTGAAAGGACAACTAAACCACTTGGATTAATTCACACAAATGTATGTGATATGAAGTCGAATCCATATAACGGTGATATAGGTACTTTATCACTTTTATTGGCGATTGCATTAAACTTTGTTATGTTAATTTACTTAAAAGTAAAGATGAGGCTATATACAAGTTTAAATTGTACAAAAGTGAGGTTAAGAATCACCTCAACAAAAAGAGTGAATGTAGAGGTGAATATGCATCACCATTTGAGGAATTTTTTGCAAGTCATGGTATTAAACATGAGCTTAAGGCACCTTATTCACCATAAAAAATGGCATCACCGAAAGGAAACATCATATCTTAAATGAAATGATGAATGCCATGTTGTTGCTTATGTTTTGGGTTGCCACACTCAATGTGGGGGGAAGTTGTGTTTTCAACTAATTACCTTTTAAATAAGGTACCCCAAAAGAAAACGAAAAAAATACCATCTAAGTTTTGGTCGGGTATAAAATCATCTTACAAATACATTCGAATGTGGGGGTGTCTCACAAAGGGTGTTATACCTTACCCAATGGTTGTAAGGATTGTACACTAGATTGTTGGTTGCATCTTTATTGGTTATGCACAAAACAATAAAGTTTATTTTTCTCTTGTACACTAATGGAATCAACAAATGCATCATAGTATGAAAATGTGTCTCCATGTCTTGATAAATAAAAGACAAGTGCTCCAAAACAATTGGGCACAAAGAAATTTCTCATGAAAAAGAAAATGAAGGAATAAATAGATCACGATGGAGTAAAATGGGACAACTGAGAAATCATTTGGAGATGATTTATGTATGTATATGGTTGAAAGAGAGCCTCAAACTCTAAAAAAGGAATTCACTTCCTTTGACAGATCTTAATGAAAAGAGGCAATTAAAAGTGAAATGGATTCTATCTTGCCAAATCACACATGAGAGCTAGTGGGTATACCTCTAGTATGTAAACCACTAGGCTATAATGGACTTTCAAGAGGAAAATGAAAGCAAATAGATCCAAAGAATATGAGAATCAGTTAGAACATAGTGTTCTATTATTTCAATAGAAATATGCACTGACTTCTTGTTTGGAAATTTAGAATCAAATGATACTTCTATACTCCAAGAAGCTATTTCCAATAAATCCAATAATATTGGTTGGAATTTATCAAAACAAGATAAAGGTTTTGATGAATATTAAGATATTCAACATGAATTTGAAAGGACTGTGAATGGAAATATGATTATTCTAAGTTTAGAATCAAATGATAGTTTCTTAAAAGACCATATTGGATTAAATTGTAAAAACTAATAATGGTTCTATCGTTTGAACTATTGAGTTTGAGAAATCATTGCGATTTAGTGGGTTTCCAAATGAGAACTAAGATCTGATGACATATTTGAAATATATGTTTGGATTAGAAACATAAGAATGTCTTGATTAATTTCATGCTCTTATAATTATATGTGGTTGTAACTTCTCGAAATTTGGAAGTATATCATTCTGATATGAAACTAAAACTTCTAAACATAGTTTTAGAAATATAAATATACATGGAACTGCCAAGCAGTTATCTTACCCGAGGGAAAGCAACAAAATGTGCGAGTAGTAAAGTCATTATATGATTAAAGTAAGCTTTGGAACAACGGGTATCAAAAGTTTGAATATGTTGTTCAATATCAGTGGATGCGATGAAATAGATCCATATAAATGGCACTTTAAAGTGATATTCTATTTTATGACATAGTATGATCGTTGAGATAGGATGCCTAAAGAATTTTACATGTAAATGATTAAGACAAGAAATTGCATGGAAAAATACAATATTTGCAAGAAAACTCATGTATGGAATATTCATAATTACATCTGGCCAATGTTATTGTGAATTCACAAATACATGTAGTACATATGCTTATCGTATTATGTTGACACAATTATGCTTATTCAATTGTGGTAACTATGGTGTAGTTATAACCATATTGATAATGGTCAACATTTGTTGGAAAATATAGGAGAAATTTACTGCAAGTTTATCCAAGGTTGGACAATAAACTAAAGGGCTTTGTAAGTTCTTAGGCTTTGTAAGGTTGGAAAATAACCATATTGATAATGTATAAGATCAAGTCAGTCTTACCGTTAGTAGGCCTAATTCACGAAGCCGGTATATAAGGGGGTGTATAAGGTTGTTGCCTATAAAATGGCAGCTTAATGGGTGTCCACTCTCACCCACCGCTTCCTTGACTGGTGGAGGGTCGTTAGCCGAACGAGTAAGACAAAGACTATAATTCTCATTAAAAGTATAATGATAAATATAAAGTAACTAAATGTTTTAGAAATTCCCAATCTTAGTTACTTTAGGAAAATGTGAATTTGGTGCTAACCCATGAAATTACACTTTGCACCTTGCTTAAGTCGTTAGTGGAGCGTGTGTGGTTAACCGACACACTAACTTGGACTTGAAAAGGATGGAAAAGGGTGGCTTAAGGTTTATCATAGATCGGTGGAGCGCGTGTGGTTAACCGACACATCGATTAGATGATAAAATTAAGAGTACCAAGTTAATTTGCATGGTTATTCACACCTTGTTTTGTGATCCTCGGCATCCCAGTCACAAACTTGAAGGGCACAATCAAGATTTAAACATGCCATTGAATTGTTCAATGAATCTCAAAAGATCTAGGAGTTTCATTCCAATTAAAACCTAATACTTCTTAAGTTTTCGTGGTGGAAATTGGTGAATCGTCATTCACCTACCCTCAAATATTTTATGGCTTGGATTACGGCATCCCTCTTCTAAGTTATAAAATATTGTGTTGGGTCTAGGGGTGTTCAAAAATATCCGTATCCAAAATTCCAAAATTCCGAATTCGAATTATCCGAAAAATCGGATATCCGAATTTTCGGATATCCGAAATTTCGGATATCCAATTTTTCGGAATCGGAATTGGATAGTGTTTTTCAGATTTTTTCGGATAATTCGGATATCCGATATCCGAAAATTTTGATTTTAGTTTATACATTATATGTTATTTTAATCACATATGTCTTATAATATGAATGTTAGTAACTAAAACATATTCATAATACCCTTAATTAGATACATATATTACTTCATATGCCTTTCTATTTTAAAAATATGTTTTTCTAATATAAAATTTTCAAATTTGAACAAAATTACAAATTTTCGGATATCCGTTTTGGTATCCGAATCCGTATCCGAAATTCCGGATATCCGAAATTTCGGATACGGAATCGGATACCAAAAATCAACTATCCGAAATTTCGGATATCCGAAATTCGGATATCCGAATTTTCGGATATCCGGTTATGAACACCCCTAGTTGGGTCCTAGCCTTAATATTACATTTGGGTGTCTTATTAAGGACTCTTTATCTAATCTAAACTTGTATTTTTTTCTTTTTCAGATGTCTTCCAACAATGCTTCTGGCTCGAACCCTACCGGCTCCTACTCTCTCATGAACCTTTGTGGGAGAGTCATCTTTGATGGGACTAATTTCAATGATTGGTTTAGGAACATAAGGATGGTCACTCGTTATGAGGATAAAGAATATGTCGTCGACAAGGAGCTAAGGGAAATTGATGAGTCTTCTGCTACTCTACAGGAGATCGCTGACTATAGGACTCATGAGAGAGATGCCACTATGGTGGCATGTATCATGATGTCCACAATGACAGCCGAACTCCAAAAGTCCCATGAGGACTTTTACCTTTTTGAGATGCACCAGGACCTGATGGAAAGATACCATCAGAGTGCTCATCAAGAGAGGTATGGAATAATCTCTTCCATGATAACAACCCGAATGAAGGATGGTGAATCCATCACGGGCCACATGCAGAAAATGCAAAGGTTTGTGGGCTGTTTGCTGAAGTTAAATGTGGACTTCCCTGAGGAGCTAGATATTGACATCATAATGCACTCCTTACCTCCCTGTTATGATCAGTTCCGCTTGACCTATCATATGAACAAGGAGGAGGTCACACTTAGCAAACTTCAAGGGCTTTTGAGGACCGCTGAAACTGGTCTTAAAGGCAAATCGGTTGTTACCACTCCTACTCCTACCGCCGCCCCTGTTCTGGCAATCGGGCATGGTAAAGGGAAAAAGAGGAAGACCCCTTCGAAGGGTACCAAGGGAAAGTCTCTTGAAGGCTCCTCATCGAGAGGAACCAAAGGTGGTTTTGCCACTCCCTCTTCCAACCCTTGTGATGGTGTATATGAAACTGTGTCGGTTGTAGACAACTTAGGAAATAGTGTATTGCATATTGATTCTTCCACTAGTTTGGATAAGGCATCCTTGTGTCATTGTCGTCTTGTATATGTCAACAAGAAGTGCATAGGCCAACTCCAAAAGGCTGGAGTCTTGGAGTCATTTGACTTAAAATCAGATGATAGTTGCGAATCTTGTTTACTTGGAAAATGACAAAGTCACCCTTCACTGGTACTTGTGCTAGGGGTGAAGATTTGTTGGACCTCGTACACACAGATGTGTGTGGACCCTTCAGAACCACCGCAAGGGATGCTAACCGCTTCTATGTGACTTTTACTGATGAATATAGTAGATATGGTTATGTCTACTTAATCAAGCATAAGTCAGAAACCTTTGAGAAATTAAAAGAGTTTAAACAGGAAGTGGAGAATCAGCTGGGCAGGAACATTAAGATGCTTCGATCCGATCGGGGTGGTGAGTATCTTATTATCGAGTCCCTTGACTATCTTAAGGAATGTGAAATTGTTTCACAGTTGACACCTCCTAGGACACCATAGCTGAATGGTGTGGCTGAGAGGCGCAATCGAACCTTGTTGAACATGGTTCGTTCCATGATGAGTCGAGCTTCGTTACCAATCTCATTCTGGGGGTATGCCTTAGAGACTGCCGCCCATATCCTTAATCTAGTCCCTACCAAGAAGGTTTCCAAAACACCTCACGAGATGTGGACTGGGAAAGTTCCCAATTTAGACCGCATCAAGGTTTAGGGTTGCGAGGCTTTCGTGAGGCACGAGACTCACGACAAGCTCGAACCTCGAAGTGAGCGGTGTATTTTCATCGGCTACCCACAGAAATCCTTTGGTTACCTCTTCTACAGACCCAATGAAAATGTGGTCTTTATGGCAAGAAGAGGAGTCTTTCGTGAGAGAGAATTCATAAGCCAAGGAAACAGTGGGAGGCAAATTGACCTTGAAGAAATTCAAGAGTCAAGCGGTGAAGGAACCTCTAACACTAGCAGTCAACCTGAGGAGGAAACTCATGTTGAGCCGATAGATGAGTATGTGCCACTGAGGCGTTCCACAAGAGTTAGGAATCCACCTGAGCATTACTATGGTTTCCATATTACTGCGGAAGGTGATAAGTTTATCAGTGATAGTACACTGGTAAATTTGGATGAGCCTAACAACTTTAAGGAAGCCATGGAAGGCCCTGAGTCCGCCAAATGGAAAGAGGCTATGGAGAGCGAGATTCAGTCCATGTATGACAATCAAGTTTGGAACTTGGTTGACAATGTACTGGGTCGCAAGATAGTCGGGTGAAAATGGATCTTCAAGAAGAATACCGACATGGATGGGAAGGTACACACTTATAAGGCGCGACTGGTTGCGAAGGGCTTTACTCAAACTCCGGGAGTTGACTATGATGAGACCTTCTCACAGTAGCGAAGATTAAGTCTATTAGGGTTATGCTAGCCATTGCTGCATTTCATGATTATGAAATATGGCAAATGGATGTCAAAACCGCTTTCCTTAATGGAAAGTTGGTTGGGGATGTTTACATGAGTCAGCCAAAGGGTTTTGTCGATGCAAAGTACCCTAATAGGGTGTGTAAGCTTGAGAAATCCATCTATGGGCTAAAACAAACATCTCGCAGATGGAATCTTTGTTTCGATGAGAAAGTCAAAGAGTTTGGCTTTTCGAGGAGCGAAGATGAGTCCTGTATGTATGTTAAGGCTAGTGGGAGTATAGTTAGCTTTTTGGTATTGTATGTGGATGACATACTACTCATAGGAAATGACATCCCAACCCTGCAGGAGGTTAAGTCCTGGCTTAGGAAGTGTTTCGCTATGAAGGACCTTGGAGAAGCTGCCTATATCCTAGGGATAAGGATATTGAGAAACATGAGTAATAGACTAATTGGACTTAGTCAAAGTACCTACTTGGATAAGGTGCTGAATAGGTTCAGCATGTAGGATTCCAAGAAAGGGGATTTACTGATTCAAAGTAACGCCAAACTGAGTAAGACTCAGAGCCCGAGTACAGAGGCTGAGATAGCTGAGATGAGTCGAGTACCGTATGCTTCCGCTATAGGCTCGATCATGTATGATATGACTTGTACTCGGCCTGATGTGGATTTTTCTTTGAGCATGGTCAGCAGATATCAGGGGAATCCTGGAAAGGCTCACTGGACTACGATAAAGAACATTCTCAAGTACCTGTGGAGGACTAAGGACTGGGTTCTTACCCTCGGTGGGAGTGATGACTTGAGAGTAGTAGGGTATAGCGATGCTAGCTTTCAGACTGATAGGGATAATTTCCGCTCTCAGTCAGGCTGGGTCTTTAACCTAAATGGAGGAGCAATTACTTGGAAAAGTTCCAAGCAGGAGACAGTAGCTGATTCAACGTGCGATCAGAGTACATAGCAGCAAGCAAGGTGGCGAAGGAGGCAATATGGCTGAAGAGCTTCATTGGAGACCTTGGAGTTGTACCATCTATAAAGGATCCTATGGATATTTTATGTGATAATGAAAGTGCACTTTCCTTAGCCAAGGAACCAAGGGATCATGGCAGATCCAGACACATCGATAGAAAATACCACTTCATTAGACATCGAATAGAAGAAGGAATCCTCGTGGCAAAGAGGGTATCATCAGATGAGAACTCAGCAGACCCCCTCACGAAGGGACTGTGTAGGGTTAAGCATCTGCAGCATGTGAGGCGCATCGGGCTGAAGGATGATATTAGTTTTACTGATTAGATAGCTATTTCTGAAATTTGTAAAGTGTAATTGACATTTGATGATTAAATAAAATTTGTTATTTATTTATGAGTAAAGTGTTACTATCTTGTGTCAATCGTTTACTATTGTTTCAATTTTGCATGTTTTGACTTCCAGAATAATTATGTTATGGTATATCATATTATTCAAACCATCCACAGTCAATCATACTTTGGAAGTAGGTATTGAGGCAAGACTGTCATGAATGGGTCTGTAGTTTATCTGGGACATAGGGACTGTAGTGTTCATGAGTACTCCTGGAATAGGATTCGAGTATTGGATACAACCCATGCTTACTTGTATCACTTCATGGAATTTATCTCAAGTGATCGTGAGACGGTAATATCATATAAGTCTTCAAACCTATAGATATGAGTTGTTGATCATGAGTTGGTTGTACATTGATTAAACGAAAATGCATCGGTAACTCGATGTTATAAAACGTGCTTTTGTGTATGATTCAACAAGTAGTTAGTACAAGCATATGAGTCGAAGTTTATCTGTTCCTTCAAGTCCTTGGAGGATAAGAAGCGATATATGGGCCCCTCGATGATTTTGTTTTGACCTATGTACCGGACCCGGTCAAAACTAAATTGATGTGTTCGATTAAGTTCTATGTCAAACAAATCAGAAATCGGGAAACAAACTGTTGGACAATAAGTACGACTTTGTTCCATGTATTTGTCCGGCTGATATCTTGAGAGCAGAGGATTATATGATCACTTATCTTAAATGGCAAGTCATCTTAGTTCCGCGAGACTTTGAAAGAGCTATGATTGCTGGTCGGATCCTGAAGCCATACTTGCAGTTATAGTTATTAGACTTATCCAAGTGGGAGACTGTTGGATAAGGTGTCTAAGTCCATAACTATATTTGGTATGTACTTGAACCGATTTGGCATGGTCCATTTGGGTTGCATGGCATCATAACAATTGGATAGACAAAATGAGAAAAGGACACTTATGGTTTGTTAATATATTATAAGTACTAATATATTAATATGAAATCATATTATTTAATTAGTATTTATCAAGAATTAATTTGGAATTAATTTTGTGATCAAAAGAGACTAATGAAATATATGGGGATTGATTTGTAAATCATTCATTCTTATATAGTGGGATTATGATCCATGGTTCATTGGATTGGGCTAAAACACATAGGGTGCTCCATGGATGCTCCATGGAGGTTAAAATCCATAGATCATGGAGGAAATGAAAAGTCATGCACATTAGGGTTTGCATGGTGTAACCCTACATGTGACACACTATATAAAGAACCTCATGGTAAGCAAAATCAGCGACTAAGACAAGAACAAGGAGGGCTAGCCGATTTTGCGTGAAAGTGTTCTTCTCTCAAGTTATTCCAAGAGTTGTGGTGTTGTGTGAAACATTTGAGGAATCACATTTGGGGTGCTAGGCGCACAAGGTCTTAAGGAATCCAAGCTACAAGAAAGGTATGTCATTCTACTAGTTTTATATTACAAGTACCCCATGTCATGCTAGTTAGGATGAGAACCTTGGAAAAATCAAATTTGCATGTATATTAGAGAAAACATAGATCCAAGGTTTCTAGGGTTGCATGTACACCATAGGAGTGTTAGAATGCTCAAAACCCATCAATTTATGCCATATTATGCATAAGACCTAGTATGTGATCATGCTATGAGCATATCATAATGCACTAATTGAATGCATGGTTAAGTCACCGGATGACTATAGAAACATTCTAAGAGTACTTTGGAAGAAATAAGAAAATGTATATGAGACATATAGTTTAGAATAAAATCTTCATGTAAAGAGCTACATATGTAACGCCCGCAGATTCGGGCTAATCAATTTAGAGACAATAAGCATTAAAATGACTTTTTGATAGAAGGTTATTTAGAATAAATAATTTTAACCAAAGTATAGTATATGTCACAAGGATTCCGTACATATAAAGAACGCTGAAATCCAACTTATAACGAAGAGGTTATGACCCGTCGAAGTTTTACGACAAAACCAGCACGGCGCCGCGTATCGTAAAAAGTGAATTTTTGATAAACTATTTTTTATCTTTAGTGATCTAAACGAAAGTTGTAGTATACGTTATACCGAGAACGTACATCAAAAGAACGTCCAAATTTGGCTTCGTTTGAGGAAGTTATGATTTTTCTAAGATTTGGCATAGTAGTATGCAGCCCGGAAATCGAAATTTAGATCGATCGATTTTTAGCCGACACAATCTAAATGAAAATTGAAGATCTAATTAATAGGAGCTCAATGATATAAAGATAGTCGCAAACAGACGTCGGGTGACAAAGTTATGAATTTTAATGAACTTTAACTGTCTAAGCCTGTTAAAATATAACTTTCAAAATAAATTCAAAATTAGCCGACAGAGTCTAAACGAAAGTTGTATATCCTGTCGATACCTACGCATGGATATAAAGAACGTCAAAAATGGAGCTCGTATGTGAAAGTGACCAACGAGTGACACGTGGCGCGTTCTGAGCCACTGCTTCTTCCCCACGCCTTGCCACCAGATGGTGACACTTGGAACCTCAACACGACGGGTTGGGGCTCAGAACACGCCATGTTGTTCATTTCCCAGCCTATAAATAGAGGTGCAAATCACCCCATTTTTTCACACCTTTCTAACCCTTCTCTCCCAAATCCCCCTAAAGCCTCAAGGCTTTTCTCTAGTCCTTCTTAGGAGTTAGTAGCGAGTCCCGGAGCGCCAGAAGGCTCCGAGTAGAAGAGCTTTCAGATCAGAAGTTCTGCCCGGGCAGAGCCCTGTTCCTCGCTAAACCCCCTTGTTTCGTCGAAGGCAAAGAAACTGTTAGAAGCAAAGCGCTGTCCGAATTTGGAGTCATCACTTTAACAAGTGAGTGCATAGTCACTTTCATGAACATGATTTTAATACGAGTATTAACTAAAGTATTACATATATGTTTATGTGTGAAATATTTGATATTGCCTGAAATATGTGTTAAGAGCATATCTGATGATATATGATGATTTAGGATACAAAGTAAGCCTAAATTAATTAAGAGGAATATTGGGTAGTATCTTCTTACGAGTACGGATGAGATATACACGGAGGGTAGAACTTTAAAATATGTCATTAATCCGAGAGCATGGATTAGACATAGTCATTCGTCCTTAGTCCGAGAGTATGGAGAGGGCATAGTCATTTGCTATTAATCCAAGAGCATGAATTATACATAGTCATTCTGAGAGTATGGAGTGGGCATAGTCCTTTGTCATTGATCCGAGAGCATGGACTAGACATACCTGATGCGGGAGTATGGATTAGGTAAAGCTATTAATTTTAGATCCGAGAGAATGGATCGTGTCGTTGTGAGGATCAATGGGGTGGGGTAAAATTGCTTATATGAGGTGAAATTATATATATTGTGAGTTCTAATATATATATATATATATATATATATAATATATATATATATATATATATATATATATATATATATATTAATATATATATATATATATATATATATATATATATATATGATATAACATTGTAGGATTGAAATCCATATGTACTCACCAGGTTTCCCAACCTGACCCACCCAGTTTACTTGTATCACAGGTGTCAATACGAAACTACATTACACTAAGAGATTAACGGAGATGTGAATCATTAGTGTAAATAAATGTAAGGTATGTTTATGCTTATGTTTCTGTATTGACGATGACATCCCAATGTTTTAATATAAAACACATTTCTTCGGAAATGCTTTGATAAAATCTTTATCATGTTTTCTGGGAACAAATTCCGCAATATTATGGATACTCTGATTTTTAAATAAGCATAAATAAAATTTTGAAAATGACTGTGAATTTGGGGATGTCACAGCTGATATCAGAGCATTAGTTTAAGCGAACTAGGAATTTGTAGGATTTCTAGACTTAAACTTAGAATGCTAAGTGATGATCGTGAGATGAGTGTCTGCTATATTTAGGATGTATGCCTGAATAGACACGAGCACTAGCTTATTTAAGGGAGATGCCTAAATTGTTTTTATGTGCTAAATAATTTATGCTATAATATGTCTTATATGCTTTATGATGTTATCGTTTGATCGGATCTATGAACTGTTGCCGACCGGATCTGGAAACTTTATGTGTTTAGATTTCTAAACGTTTAATTACGATATTAGAACTGGCATGTAACATATCGAAATGATAAGGATATTTATACGTCTATCGCAAATAAAGATTTCCCTATCTTAATTCTCGTCACTACACACCGAACGTATGATTTGGTGTATAGACCGACATGGTGAGAACTCGAAGTGGATTGGGAAGCGGTAACCCGCAGCCTATGCCACAAGTGATTGAGCGTGCACCAGAAGTAGCAGTTGCACCCGAGCCAATTACAATGGAAGGAGTACAAGCAATGATGCAGATGATTTTGAATCGTTAGATGGAGGATACAAGGCTTCTACTTCAACAAAATAAGGACGAACCTATTGTGCCAGTACTCCAGGCGCCTACTCTTGAGGCAACCATTTGGAATGCTAAGTTTGTTGAAGAAATGATCAAAGGCAGAACCGCCAACAAGGTTGAAGTTGGAGAGAAGAGGAAGTTTGAGGGGTCATCAAGATCCAATAAGAAAGGAAGATTCTCAAAGTCTAACCTAGACGACCAAAAGTATGGAGCCAAGTGGTGTGAGAAATGCAAGAAGAAGCACTATGGGAGATGTGACGGAGAAGTGACTTATTATAAGTGTGGGAGGACCGGTCACTATTCCAGAGATTGTACATTCGGCAACAAGAATTGTTACGAATGTGGAGATGGTGGGCAAATTTCGAAGAACTGCCCAAAGAAAAATGAAGCTGCAAGGCAAAATGTGCGGCCGAAGCCAAAGGAAAGAGCATTCTAGATGATCCTTGATGAAGCAGGTGACGATTCAAGGGATCAGGAGTAAGGATCTATATATCTGATGATCGAGATATAAAGTAGCCATATAGATAGTAACATGTGGTGTAGCCTAATATAAGAGGCATAGTGTAGGGTGAACTTGAATACGTATGTAATCATTTCAAGAAATAATATAAACCTTGGTTTTGTTATCTGGTGTGTTAAGTTGCTATATGATTTGTTGTGTGGTGACTTGGAGAACTGAGAGACAATACTTGGAACGAGTATGAGTAGGTGTGAATGGTAGTAGAGGCCTATACTACCGGAAGCACATGACTCACACTTGGATCAAGGAAAGTCACAAGGTTACCAAGGCGCTAGTAACTGATTCCGTTTTGTTCATGTCTATCATTACCATCGTTTCGGTAATGACTAAGAAGATGATTGACATTCCGACCCTAGTGTTCATATCAAATTGAGTCCTACTAAGATAAATATGTTACATGGTTCGAAGAACCAAGTTCGATGTAACATACAACTTAAGCCGGGAGATTGAAGTGACAGATAATCGAAGCGATCAATAGAAGTATCGCGATCGTTGTTAAAGTAAGAACCTTGTAGCTAGAAGTGTTACATGCTAGAATATGATTATATCACATTAGAACATGAAGGAAGGTATATTCCATTTTGGAAATTGGCTATAAAAGACCTGAGTCTGAACATTGCATCATACGATTAGAGGTCATTAGAACATTACCCATCGGTCTGTTACGATAATCAAAGTAAATAACTTATCCTAAGTTAAGTCTGTTTATGAAGGATCAGGAGTCTCCAATGAAGATCAGGTTTGTAACTTGAAGGTTACAAGACTGAGCACCGTCAGTAATCAAGAAGTCCAAGAGTTAGATACCTATTTGAAAGGACATAGGAGTTACGATTATTATCTAGGATTAAGAGATAACATATGGAGTCATTATACAAGCCCTTTATCGTTGATGATTTCGGGACGTAATCATCCTAAGGGGGAGATAACTGTAACGCCCGCATATTCAGGCTAGTCAATTTAGAGACAATAAGCGTTAAAAATGAGTTTTTGATAGAAGGTTATTTAGAATAAAAAAATCTTAACCAAAGTATAGTATATGTCACAAGGATTCCGTACATATAAAGAATGCTGAAATCCGACTTATAACGAAGAAGTTATGACCCGTCGAAGTTTTGCAACAAAACCAACACGGCGCCGCGTATCGTAAAAAGTGAATTTTTGATAAACTTCTTTTTAGCCTTAGTGATCTAAACAAAAGTTTCATTATAGGTTAAACCGATAACGTACATCAAAAGAACGTCCAAATCTGGCTTCGTTTGAGGAAATTATGATTTTTCTAAGATTTGGCATAGTAGTATGCAGCCCGGAAATCGAATTTTAGATCGATCGATTTTTAGCCGACACAACCTAAATGAGAATTGAAGATCTCATTAATAGGAGCTCAATGATATAAATAAAGTCGAAAACGGACGTCGGGTAACAAAGTTATGAATTTTTAACGGACTTTAACTGTCTAAGCCTGTTAAAATATAACTTTCAAAATTAGCCGACAGAGCCTAAATGAAAGTTGTATATCCCGTCGATACCTACGCATGGATATAAAGAACGTCAAAAACGGAGCTTGTATGTGAAAGTTACGGATTTTAGAAGATAATTAGTTTTTGGAGTGACCAACGAGTGACACGTGGCGCGATCTGAGCCACTGCTTCTTCTCCACGCCTTGTTGGTTATTTCCCAGCCTATAAATAGAGGCTCAAATCACCCCATTTCTTCACACCTTTCTAACCCTTCTCTCCCAAATCCCCCCAAAGCCTCAAGGCTTTTCTCTAGTCCTTCTTAGGAGTTACTAGCGAGTCCCGGAGCGCCAGAAGGCTCCGAGAAGAAAAGCTTTCAGCTCAGAAGTTCTGCCCGGGCAGAGCCCTGTTCCTCGCTAAACCCCCTTGTTTCGTCGAAGGAAAAGAAAACTGTTAGAAGCGAAGCGCTGTCCGAATTTGGAGTCATCACTTTAACAAGTGAGTGCATAGTCACTTTCATGAACATGATTTTAATACGAGTATTAACTAAAGTATTACATATATGTTTATGTGTGAAATATTTGATATTGTCTGAAATATGTGTTAAGAGCATACCTGATGATATATGATGATTTAGGATACAAAGTAAACCTAAATTAATTAAGAGGAATATTGGGTAGTATCTTCTTACGAGTACGGGTGAGATATACATGGAGGGTAGAACTTTAAAATATGTCATTAATCCGAGAGCATGGATTAGACATAGTCATTCGTCCTTAGTCCGAGGTTATGGAGAGGGCATAGTCATTTGTTATTAATCCGAGAGCATGGATTAGACATAGTCATTCCGAGAGTATGGAGTGGGCATAGTCCTTTGTCATTGATCCGAAAGCATGGATTAGACATACCTGATCCGATAGTATGGATTAGGTGAACTTGTTAATTTTAGATCCGAGAGAATGGATCATGTTGTTGTGAGGATCGATGGGGTGGGTAAAATTGCTTATATGAGGTGAAATTATATATATTATGAGTTCTAATATATATATATATATATATATATATATATATATATATATATATATATATATATATGATATAACATTGTGGGATTGAAATCCCTATGTACTCACCAGGTTTCCCAACCTGACCCACTCAGTTTATTTGTATCACAAGTGTTGATACGAAGCTACATTACACTAAGAGATTAGTAGAGATGTTAATCATTAGTGTAAATAAATGTAAGGTCTGTTTATGCTTATGTTTCTGTATTGGCGATGACATCCCAATGTTTTAATATAAAATACATTTCTTCGGAAATGCTTTGATAAAATCTTTATCATGTTTTCTAGGAACAAATTGTGCAATATTATCTTTAAAATGTATACTCTGATTTTTAAATAAGCATAAATAAAGTTTTTAAAATGACTGTGAATTTGGGGATATCACAACATAAGAATCCGATTTCTAAACAAATGTATATAATTATGAGTTATAATTAGATTATGACTTTAGCGAGGGATGAAGAGTAAGTTTAGTTGGAATGTGGTCCAAGCAAAACAAATTGACACATGATACTACAAAATAAGAATACACTACTTTAGAAGTTAAAATCTAATATGATTGGATAAATGAGTTCATTGAAAAGCTATGTTGATCTCTGCCATTCAAGAATCACATAGAAATCTTTACGGCTTCGAGAGTATACTTAATCGAGATAAGAGACTCTATGTCACGAAAGAACACCAATCATATACTCCAAGATATTTAACTATACCTACAGTAAAGTCAAATATTGAGATGATAGAATTTGCAGAATTCACACAAATTAAGTTTAGTCGAACCCATTAATAAAGTCATTTTTTAAGCTAAGTATGAATGGTCACACTTCAGCCTTAAGACTTTATTATTCTAGCAATGGGATTTTGATTTGGATTTAGTATTTGGATATTGGAACTTTATAACAGCAACTATTATATAATGTTTTTATATACTGGGATATGATCATAACATCAATACTTGTTGTGTTCTATATTAACATGTTTAATCCATGAATAATCTTATTATTTTAAAAGTTCATAGTCAGTTATAATTGTAGGAGCAATTATGAAGTAAGACTAATATGTATTGGATTGGTTGACTTTTACCGGATGAAGGTAGGCAATGGGTTGTAACCAAGTTTCATAGGTACTTGTTAGAGAACTGGTTTTGAACTGAAACGCATCAAGATTATCTCATGGATTGCTAGCGTGAATGATACCTGATTAAAAGGTACTATCTTTGTATCCTTAACACCTGAGATATACATATTGGGACTTAAGTGTAGGGAGTGTTGTGCTTATATATGGTCAAACATTGGTCCTTAACTGGGCAGTTATAAAAGCCATTTTCAGGTATGGTATAAAATATGCAAGAGGCTTATGTAGTCAAGATGGCATTTTTTCCTCGTATATGTTGGTAATTAGACATCTAAGGCGCCTTACCAAAAGGTGAACACCATATGAGATTGATTGCGATCAGTATCTCATGTTTAACATGATGTCTATGACAAAGGGATAACTGATAAACTTACCTTATACACCAATTGTAGCTTGGAGCTTTTTGGGAATTAAGCATTGATAGAATCGCACAAAGTCGTATGTTGATGGGGGCACTGAAATGTTTCTAGACGTTCGCCACTGTTTATAGCAGTCTAATATGAATCTTATGCAAGTGGGAGATTGAAATATCTAGCATGCTCAAGAATCATATTAAAGTGATATTGATAATTACATATGATATTAAAGGGTCGTACTAACAACAACTTGATATAATTGATTATTTATTAGAAGTTGATTTTAATAAATATTCAATAAACTCTTATAATTAAATTGGAAATTATTTATTTCTAGGAAATAATAATTTTCATTCGCAAGTTACATTATATATAATTCATATGGTATGAATTAATAAGTCATGTACAACATTTTGGACTAGATAAATTATTTTGTCTTTTACCAAAAAGTTAAAGTTTATATTTTATAAACTTGGTTTATAAAATATAAAAGGATTTTGTCTTCTTTTTCCTTTATAATAATCAAAATTTGGCTAGATAAAAGAGAGTATGAGCTCTTCATTTGTTTAATGAAAAGAATACTCCTCTAAAAAGACAAGAATGGACAATATGATTAAAATAAAGAGTGATGGTCTTTTGATTAATTTATTCAAAAGAAAGGCATGGCTTGAAGCATGGGGAACAAATAGGCTTTAGGGCATGGGTTCTTAAAGTGTTAAGAACTTATGGATCAAAGATTTTCTATATAAAGTGAGGCTTTCATATCTCTTTCACTACTCATGCAAAAAAATCATAACTTTGTATGTATGTGTATTTCTCTGTAGTTTTAGTTGAAGACTTGAAGATTACACTCTTGCTTATTCTCTCTTTATGTTCTTATTTTGATAAGAACATAAAGCTTAAGAGTCTTAAGAGTTTTATACAAAAGAACTAGCATTCTACATCAAGTTGATTCATTGTTGGTGTCTCTAAAGTTCCACATTCTTCATCAACTTCCAAGCCTCCCAAGAGGATCCAAAGAACTACAAAGGTTGTAATTTTCTCCATCTTCTTCTTTGGTTGGTGTTTAATCTTTCTACAACTTTTCAATAAGATCCTTGGTGGGTTTAACTCGTTTATGTTATTCAAAAAAAAATTATAAGTCTTCCGTTGCTAAAAAAATCATGTTTTTGAAACTAGTTTTTGAATAAAAACCCAACAAAACCCTTAAAACAACGCATGTAATTCTCATATATTTCTATTCATCCTAAATTTTTTTTATCTTTTATTCAATTTGCGAAGATGATATTTAAACTCAAAGCAAAACAGTTGGCTTAGTCTTCGAAGAAATGTAAAACCCACTACCAGAAATCTAAAATCCATTAAAGAGACAACAACATTTTCATGTCACCTGTTTGTGAAATTGCCACAATGAACATCTTTTATAGAACCATTTTCTTTTCACTTTCAATCTTTATTATTTTAGCATCAATCCATTTTGTCAACGGTAACATTGAAATCATAGAACAGCCCTTGTCTAAAATCACAATTCACAGTGTTGTGATTGCTCTCCGTGATGATGCCTCCATTAAAATCAAGAAAAAGAACCTAGAACGATCAAGAAAAAAGCCCAAACCAAATGCTAAGTTCAAAGAATCAAAACCAACATTTGTATTTCAACAAACACCAATATTGGTCATGAGTTTTACCAAATCAACAACCTTATTATTTCACCTTGATTGCTTGGAAATTACTTTGGATCGATGATGTTGTTCTCTTGTTATGAAAACGAGAAATTATAGTAATATCAATCGTTACCAGAGACCAATGGTTTTCAGAGATGAGTTGTTTCCGGATAAATCATGAGGAGATCGAGAATGATACAGGGAGAGAAAGACATGAATATGTGGTCAGCGATGCTGCTTGGTCAACACACTTGGTTGCTTAGTCGAAATGATGGGTTGTTGGCAAAGGGTGGAGGTTGACCATGTGGCTCGAGCAGGGGAAGGAATGGTTGAGGAATGTGATGGGTGGTTTTGATGGGTTCTCGTTTCGGCGACTGAGGAAGAAGAGAATATGCTTGAAAGGTATAAGGACACAAATGGAATTGTTGTCTACTTCACTTAGTCAACCTTATATTCTATATGACTTTGGTATGGACTGAGTAAGATGGATCAAGTTTCCTTTTCAAACACCTTGATTCGGACTGAGTCAGATGTGACCTCTTACTGGACTCAGTAAGAGGCTCATAAAACAAGGCCTAAGGACTCTTGCAACACTATTTATGGTACAATACATGAACTGTTGGTAAGCATAGTGTAACTCATTAAGTGCCAAATCAATCAATGATTGTTTCTCTATCTCACTACACACCTTATGTAGTGTTCTAGGTGGAGACAACCTATGAAACCTTTATGTAATTCCTTAGATGATCAATATAATTTTAACTAAGATGCTCATCATTTTGTCCAATTGATTCTTAACTTCATTTTGTGATAGTTCTGAACACCTTAAAGGTTTCATACTAATGTTCTAAGGTTTTCCTTATTGTGTATTGTGGTTAATCTGAACATTCCATTAGTGCGAACTAATTCCAATAGACATCTAAATTACCAAGTAATGTATTCATCATCTATCTTGATAAAAAAAGATTTACATTGTTCATAATACTTGTGGTAAAAAGATATCCAAAATCCGATCCAACTAAATACTTGGTAATGCATTTCTTATATATATGTTCAAGACAACGGATTCACAAATACATTTTATCCAAACTTTTAGATGTATTTGAATTAGTACATATTATGGATAATCTAAATGAACCATTAGTTAAAACTACTTCCAACATATATTCATACTATTACATAGTGCTTTCGTCATCGAACTTGACGAATAAGACTTGAATTTATCATAAGACTTGTGGTCAAATGAATTCCAAAATCTTATCCAACTGGATTTTTGGTAAAGTAATTCTCATTCTCAAGAAGGCGATTCCAAAATAATATATCTCATCAAGATATTTGAATCCACCTTTTGAGCTATTATTACTATACTAGTTTCACAAATTTTATGACTTTCTATTAAACACCTTAAAAATGTTCTAAATAATTCATAACAATCTTATAAAATTCTGTATAAATAGTTTTCGAATCATAAGACCATAGACTAAGCATTTGTGAGAACGAGATGTATTTTGATCCTATGAATAGTAATAAGGGCTCAGTATTTACTATCAAAATTTACTCTCTTTGTTTCAATCTTCTTACTCCCTTTTAGTAACTGCATATTCTTGCAAATGTCATTACTTTATCCTTAGTGAACCACTGAAGGATTGGCAGTAATGTTCCAACGATATTATGAGTTTGCCTATCTAATTGTAGACTAAATATTCGCAAGAACGAGTTGTCTTCTGATCCTATGGATGGTACAATGGGCTACTAATCTATGATCAAATAATCTTCTCAATGTTTCAATCTTATCCACCAAACATATTGGACATGAATGCTTTCTAAGTCATTTTATTATTTTTGGAAATAAATAGCCTATCAGAACATGTCTTAGAATTACCCTTCCTTTTATCCATGGCGTTTAAGGTCGGATTATGTATTCCAACACTAATCGCCTTTTACCCATGGGTGCCTTACTTCTTCTTGATATTTCTATTCATGATAGCAAATATAGGAGTATATGAAGTTGAAGTTTCTATGATAAGTCATGTTAGTCCCCAAGGGTCTTAACTGTTGGATTTTGAGCATTCTAACACTCCTATGGTGTACATACAACCCATTAAACCTTGGATCTATGTTTTCTCTATTATACATGCAAATATTAACTATTCCAAGGTTTCATCCTAACTAGCATATTATGAAGCACCTATACTACAAAGTTCTAGTTAGATGACATACCTTTTTATGTAGCTTGATGTCTTCAAGCTTTAAGAGCTTAGCCCCAATAGTGTGGAAGCCTCAAATGGAATCACAAATCACCAAAACACCTTGGAAGAACTTGAGAGAATATGTATGCACACTAAAATCGGCCCACTCTTATTTTCACACACTTGTGCCAATTTTGTGAGCCAAGGACCCCTTTATATATTATGGAGGATTAGGGTTACATCCATGTAAACTCTAATACCCATGACCTTTCATTTACATAGGATCCATGGGTTAAAAGCTCCATGGACCATCCATCAAAGCTTAGCCCAACCTAAATGAACTTGGCCCATTCCATATATATAAGAGTCCATATTTAATTAGTTCTTTTTGATCACTTAATTAATTCTAAATTAATTCTTGATCAATACTAATTATATAATATGATTCCATATTAATATATTAGAGCTTATAATATATTAATATAAATCATAAATATATTATTCTCAAAAGACTATCCATATAAATTGTGCCGGTGAAGTGCAACCCAAATGGACCATGCCGGGTCGGGTCAAGTACATACCAAATATAGTTATGGACTTAGACATTAATCCAACAGTCTCCCACTTGGATAAGTCTAAAACTATTATTGAGTATGACTTCAAAACCTAACTGGCAATCGTAGCTCTTAAAGCCGTTGTCGAACTCTGACCTTGTCAATGACTTGTCCATTAGATAAGGGATCATATATTCCTCCATTCTAGATATCATATGGACTGAGACATGGATTATAATCATTCTCTCTGTCCATTTGTTGTTTCCCGATTTTCGATTTATGATGACTGACTGATTGAACAAATCAAATCAGTCCTGGCTTGGCCAAGCACTCACATGTGTCATCGCTAAATCATCGAGGGGCCCACAGATATCGCTTTTATCCCGAAGGTAAAAGGAATGGATAAACTTCGACTCATATGGCTTGTTCTACTACTTGTTGAATCATACACAAAGGCACGTTTTATAACATCGAGTTACCAATGCGTTTTCGTGCAATCAATGTATAACCAACTCATAGTAACAACTCATATCTCTAGGTTTTAAGAATATAAGATATTATCGTCTCATGATCACTCGTGATAAAATCCATGAAGTGATTCAAATGAGCGTGGGTTGAATCCAATACTCAGAACTTATGAGCACTCATGAGTGTTGTAGCACCACTTTGTCCACCAACTTGGACCTCTACAAACCAACCCATGACAGTCTTGATTCATATCTACTTCCAACATATGACCGACTGTGGATGGTTTGAATAACTTAATCATTCAGGAAGAGCGACTTAGTTATTCTGGAAGTCAAAACATGCAAAGTGAAACACAAGAATAAATGAATCAAATATGGTATCAAACCCTATGAATATAAATAAACACTTTTATTTATCACCATACTGATTACTCATTATTCATTGTTTCGGTTTTATCAACTTTATACTTGAATTAAAAACACTAGTTGTCCCATGCTCCAAACTCATATGGACTGAACTTATGCAATCTTAACTTCTTGCCACCTGGCAGTACAGGGTCTGCCATTGCTTCCAAGTTGTTATGCAACCAATTGAGAACTTTCAGAACTCCTATGCAAAGCCAACTTTAACTGGAATGGGCACAGAATATGTCAACACGATAGGTTATAAACCTCAAGTCGTGTGCTAGTGAAGAACCTCAGGTTTTATTCTTGATTAGTTCTTGAAATTCTTTTTAGGATCTTTAAGACTCCCAGTATCCTCTTGACATATAAAACTATCTTGCCAAATATTCAAGAGATAGTGCGGATTCTTTATCAAGACAAACACTTCACACAATTGGCCTTAGTTGGTCTTTGTTTTATCCAAAACATCACAACTTACCAATTTCAAATGTACAAGAGTAGGACACTTTTACTCTTACATTTGACAAGTGTTTTAAACCTTTCTTTAAGATATGTCACTCAAGTTACAATCTTGGAGTATGACTCTAAGAATTGTTTTGGAACGAAGTATGACTCATCTTCCTGATCTAACCATTTCAACAATTCATGACTCCTCTTCTTAGTCATAAGAATGCACTAAGATGACCTTTAGAGGACTAAGTGTGATATGATTTCTAAATCATTAAGATGATCACAAACATGATACTAAAGTACTCTCCCATCTTTTCAGATTTGAGAAACTTTTATCTTTCTGCCTAATTTGATTCTTCCCATTCGTTCTGCCATACATTGAGACTTTTCCAATGTTTCAGAATTATACTTAAACTTGTAAGTATAACCATATTTACTAACCTTTAGTAAATCAAATAGTCTTAACGAGCTTTGTGGTGGACATGACCAGTGCACAAGAATGTGTAGTCGATCCCTTTAGCCCTTCACTTGACTCACACATCCATGTGAACAAGTAATTAGTCTTGATTTTCCAATGCTTGAAAGTTCTCATTCATCATACTATTCAACTTGCATGATTCCAAGTTTCGGTCCAATTGAAACTTGGGTGATGAGGAACTTTCCTGATTTGGTAAATTTAGACACTACCACAAATGAAAGAATCAAATCCATTTTCCAATATTGTTGTCAGTGGAATCATATAAGCAACAATTTTCCACAAATGCCATTGTAAGGATACTTCAAATAAATAAAATTAAACAATTTTCTTTTATTTTAAAACTTTGCGGAAAAACTTATCCTTACAATCCACATGGAAAATTGTTGTTATCTATTCCTTAGCAATATATCATAACTTCTTAAGCAACAGCTCAAAATTCTGATGCGACCGAAATCCACCTTCGCAATCAGAATCAGCATATACTTCCTTTAAGATTTCTCTCTATTCTTTGATTCTTAAAACATCAACATGTGACCCAGTCACATCATGTAATGAGGATCTCAGAATAGAACTTAACAGAGTTAGATAATGGGCTCTACCTGATGTAGAGTCAAACTTATTGACTTTAACATCCTTAGGTAAATTTGGCAGCTTTGCAATCAACGCCCCTTCCTTTGGCAAAATAAACATATGGACCCTTTGGTAATGGGACTATCTCAGACTTAGCCTTTCTCTTTACCATTTGGTCAACCGGGTTGACTATGGCCAATCCCTTTCCATTGTGAAGAGAATGCTTTTTCTGGATTTCTAGTGTCACCATTGTCACTGTCCATAAAGTTTTTGGGAAGTTGATCTTCTAATCAAATTTGCTTTACTATCGTTCCAAATCATTGCTGATTCAGCAGCACCAAGCAAATAGATATGATCATTAAGGTTCATGTCATAGTCTGTTTCATAGTAGTCCCAAAGGAACTCACTATGTGACTTAGAAAGTGATTGAACATCCAACTTTCTCAAGACTTTGACACCCAACTCTCCCGGCTTGTCAATATGTGACTTCATCTCTAAGATGTGATCACACATAGACCTTGCTTGCCATTAGGGCTTGAGTGACCTTGAACTTGTGGGTTAGGGAGAATAATTGGAGGAGGTGGAGGAAGAGAAGTATGACTTCCATGAGCCAAACTCGGGAAGTCATATTCATTAGGAAAGCTTGGTTTGGGAAGATCATTGTTGTCTAAACCAGACATCAACAATGGGAGAAATTCACGTAAAGTTGATTTAAGTCCTTAATATAACACCCAATATGATATATTAAGTCTAGGACCCAACAAACTATTTTATAACTTGGAAGAGGAATGCTGTAATCCAAGCTATAAAATATTTGAAGGTAGGTGAATGACGATTCACCAATTTCCACCAAGATAAATGAAATGTATTATTAGGTTTTAATTGGTTTTGAAACTCCTAGATTCTTTTGAGATTCATTGAACTTTTCAATGGCATGTTTCAATCTCGAGTGTGCCCTTCAGGTTTTGTGACTGGGATATCGAGGATCACAAAACAAGGTGTGAAGTAACCATGCAAATATACTTGGTACCCTTAATATTTACCCCTCAATCGATGTGTCGGTTAACCACACACGCTCCAACGATACTATGATAAACATTAAGTTACCCTTTGCCTACTTTTTTAAATCCATGTTAGTGTGCCGGTTAACCACACACGCTCCACTAACGGTTTAAACAAAGTGCAAAGTGTAATTTCATGAATTAGCACCTTATTCACATTTTCCTAAGTAACTAAGATTGGGAATTAATAAAAGGTTTAGTTACTTAGTATTTATCATTAATACTTTTAATGAAGGGAGAATTATAGTCCTTGTCCTACCTGTTCGGCTAACGACCCTCCACCAGTCAAGGAAGCGGTGGGTGAGAGTGGACACCCATTAAGCTGCCATTTTATAGGCAACAACCTTATACCCCCCTTATAGACCGACTTCGTGTATGAGGCTTACTAATGGTAAGACGACTTGCTCTTATACATATAATATATTAAACTTTTAATATTATAATAGTATAAGGGTGTATTTTAGACATTTAAAATACTTGATGTTTTAATCTATTAATTAAACTAGACTTTTAATTTAATTAAACTCAAACCATATATTTATGGATTTAATAATACTCTTTTAATTAAACACTTTAATTAACTATTAATAAAGTCCATAAGAGTTAATTTGAACTATTCAACAAAACATCATAATTCCAATTATTAAACTCAAAATTAAAACCATTTAATTAATTGTTTAAGTTATGAACCCAAGAGTTTTAGAATTCAATTCTTTTTTTTTTCATAAAAAACTTTTCTCAAATTCCAAAACTTGAGGGCAAGTTTTGTAATTCTTGAAAACCTTTGGATTCCATGACTTATGGAATTAATGGTGTTTTATGATGAAACTTTCCATGTTCCATAACTTAAGAACAAGTTATGGAATTCTTTAAAACATTAACACCAAATTTTGTAACTCCATAAAAACTTTGAATCAAATTTTTTTTTTAAAAAAAACTTTCATATCCATAACTTATGGAAGTTTCAAAAACCCTTAAGATCACAACTTTAAAAAAAACTTTTGAGCTCCAAAATTTTATGACAAAATTTGTAACTCCTTAAAACATTTAGATCAAACTTTTAAAACTAATAAAATAATCATATCATTTTATCTTTTGCTAAATTTGACCTAATTCAACTCATATAACAAATGATTCAAATTTTACAAATAATTCGTTTTTCACAAAACAAGTAATTATCTTAAAATTTGACAAACGTCATGTTTTTTTTCCTTTTTTTTCCAACTTGAAAATAAAACATTTGCATCAATATAACAGAAAACAACCCATGGCTCTGATATCACTGTTGAATTTTGAGACTCCTATGGTGTACATGCAACCCTATAAACCTTGGATCTATGTTTTCTCTATTATACATGCAAATATTAACTATTCCAAGGTTTCATCCTAACTAGCATATTATGAAGCACCTATACTACAAAGTTCTAGTTAGATGACATACCTTTTGATGTAGCTTGATGTCTTCAAGCTTTAAGAGCTTAGCCCCAATAGTGTGGAAGCCTCAAATGGAATCACAAATCACCAAAACACCTTGGAAGAACTTGAGAGAATATGTATGCACACTAAAATCGGCCCACTCTTATTTTCACACACTTGTGCCAATTTTGTGAGCCAAGGACCCCTTTATATATTATGGATGATTAGGGTTACATCCATGTAAACCCTAATACCCATGACCTTTCATTTACATATGATCCATGGGTTAAAAGCTCCATGGACCATCCATGAAAGCTTAGCCCAACCTAAATGAACTTGGCCCATTCCATATATATAAGAGTCCATATTTAATTAGTTCTTTTTGATCACTTAATTAATTCTAAATTAATTCTTGATCAATATTAATTAAATAATATGATTCCATATTAATATATTAGAACTTATAATATATTAATATAAATCATAAATATATTATTCTCAAAAGACTATCCATATAAATTGTGTCGGTGAAGTGCAACCCAAATGGACCATGCCGGGTCGGGTCAAGTACATACCAAATATAGTTATGAACTTAGACATTAATCCAACATTAACATGCCATGCAACTCCTTTATGGAAATTTCCAATTTGTTCACATATCAAATCAGAGTAGACGGATTATATGTACATGTTAGCTAGTTGATAACTAGGGGTGTCATATTGGACAGTCGTTTCGTGTTTTGAGCTAACACGACACGACATGAATTTTTTTCCTATAACCCGAACACGATACGACACGATGTCGTATTTTTTTTGCTAACACGAACACGACTCAATAAAAGATCAGTAAACACGACAAACACGAAAAAAACATAAAATATTCATTTGCTTACATAACTCATGATTAAAAACGATAAACACGACAACACGAAAAAATTAGCCTAATATTCTACTAAATGTCTTCAAAATTATGACAATAAAAGTGCATTGAAACTTATGACCTTTTTTTTATATAAATTAACATATTTTACACAATTAATAAGTTTTCGTTTTCTTGCTTAGAACAATTCACATACTTAACATATTTTCGCACTTTAATAACCACTTCATCAATAGTTTTTAAGCCATCTTACAGAACTAAATTTATCACATAAGCACAACACCGAATATGAAAATAATCTCCGTTACTACGAATTGCACCTTCTTTGCATAATCGGTTTTTCTTCAAGATCAACATCCTTAAACAACATTTCCAAATAACCAAAATTGTAGGTATATAATGGAATTAAATATTAATAAAATGTAGAAACACAATAGAATAAAAAGACAATAAAATGTTTGAGCTACTCGAGGAGCCAGCAGAAGGTTGGTGTGTGGTAACATGCTTTGCTTTCTTCATAAGTTCATATTATAAGAGTGATAAAAAAACTAAAATTGTGATAAAAAAACTATAATTATGGAAAAACTAAAAAAAAAAAAATCAGAACAGCAACCAAAAAGAAAGACACATGTAAAACTACAAAGCACAGATGGTGTGAATTCTAATTAAGAACTTATCATAAAACTTCTAAAAATGAACTATTAATAATGTGTGTGTTATCGAGTAGGTACGAAAAGCTCAAAACAATGTTACCAGATATAACGCAATATGTAACTACCCAATTTTCAAAAGGATTTTTTTTTTCATTTTAAATAGTCAAAACATTTTCAATAAACCACAAATCTCAAGAACAATAGTTTTCAAATTCATAACATCAACAATTTTTATTTCAAATATCAGAGTGTCCCATCAAATCAAATGCCTGAGAGTGCATGTCGCGCCATCAAGCCTTGCCCTTGCTCTTAGGCTCAAAAGTATCTGAAACAAATCAACAAACTGTAAGCTGATGCTTATTGAGTTCCCCAGAGCATACCCCACACAATCTACATAATCACATAATCCATATTAGCTATAAAAGCTACATTAACCATATAAGACATGCATACAACATATAGGGATGCCGTGGGCTCACCCCAGGGTCTTACTCCAGGATGCCATGGGCTCCCCACATGGTCTTACACCTAAGTGCCATGGGCTCCCCACATGGTCTTACACCTAAGTGCCATGGGCTCCCCCATGGTCTTGAATAGGAAAGCCACGGGCTCTCCACATGGTCTTACATCCAGGTACCATGGGCTCTCCCATGACCTTTAATAGGAAAGCCATGGGCTCTCCACATGGTTTTACATCCAGGTGCCATGGGCTCTCCCATGGTCTTCCATACAAACATACCACATATACAACTAGCATACCTCCTAGCACATAACCAGATAACATGCCACATAACACTACTTCAACTAGTGTACCACATATCATAAAATGGGCCAGCCTTGGTGCCTTCGACCCATTGGTATGGTGAGGAGACTCACCTCTCAAGAATGTTGAACTGATAAGACAGAATCAGATAAGTCCCAACGCGCAGCTCCAACTCAACTGCCTATAACCATCATGTGATTAACTTGTCAAAATCCTGAAATACCATAAATACCCTTAAAGTCAAACTTGGTCAACCGTGGTCAAAGTCCAAGTCAACAGCCAAGGTCAATAGTCCATTTTGATCCCAACTCGTCGAGTGCATCTAGCAACTCGTCGAGTTCCTTCAGAGTCCAGAAAACCGGGGAAAACCCTAACCAACTCGTCGAGTTGTCTCATCAACTCGTCGGGTTACTCGTCATACCAAAAACGGGGAAACCCGATCCAACTCGTCGAGTTATCTTATCAACTCGCCGAGTTTACTCTGCAGACCGAAAACGGGAAACCCACTCCAACTCGTCGAGTCGCCAGGGCAACTCGTGGAGCTTTCCCTTGTCTTAACATAATCAGCCCTTCCAGTCAAATCCAAACTACAGATCCAGTCCCTTAAAACCGAAATACCACGTAAAGTTGCAAACTTTACGTGCATGCATGGCCTCAAATGGCTAAAACACTAAAGTTAGGGTTCATACAAGACTTAGGACGTGGAAAAGGGCCTAGACTAGGTAAAAGGAGCAACTTTATGTCATTGGAGACCTAGAGGTGTCCAGATCTGGCACCATATCCTCATGACAAGTCCAAATCCGAGTATGACACCCTTTTTGCACCAAAAGTGACCATATTCTTCCGTAAGATGAGATCTAAGCAAATAGAGATCAAGGTAGCAACTTTTTACCTCTAAATGGATGCTAACAACAGGTAGATGCCGGATCCAAAGCCCTCTCCTCACTTCAATCTCTTCAACCTTCAAGTTTCCTTCTAAAAAGCACAAGACTCACTCTCCAAGGCTCACACACACACTCAAGAAAGCACTAAAACGCAGCTAGGGTTTCTCTCTGGATAGATAGGACGATGAGGGAGGCCAAAAATGATCCATAAGTTCCTTAAATATGGTACAAATCCCTGAAAATTAGGGTTTTCCTTTACAGTGTCTACTCGTCGAGTTGGGGCCTTCCAACTCGTCGAGTAGACCTTTAGTCCCGCGTCCAAAATCGATCTCTACTCGTCGAGTTGGGCTCCCCAACTCATCGATTCCTAGAACAAAACCCTAAAAACTTAGAAAATTAAATGATACCTGGAACATGCGTTACAAATCTCCCCCACTTGAACTAGACTTCGTCCTCGAAGTCTGCTAACGCAAATAAGTCCGGGTAGTGATATCGCATCACCTTTTCCGTCTCCCATGTCCATTCGGAGCCTCTTCGGTGCTGCCATTGCACCTTCACTAACTTCACCTCCTTGTTCCGAAGAACCTTAGTCTTCCTATCCATAATCACAACGGGCCTCTAAATGTAGTTCACGCTCTCATCCGCCTGAATGTCGTCTACAGAAACAATCGCGGCCTCACCTGTGACACACTTCCGAAGTTGGGACACGTGGAAGGTGTTGTGTATCTGGCTAAGCTTGTCCGACAGATCCAAACGGTAAGCCACCTTGCCTACCTGGGCCAAAATCCTAAACGGGCCAATATACCTGGGCCCTAACTTGCCCCTCTTCCGGAACCGAATAACACCTTTCCATGGTGATACTTTTATCAAGACGAATTCCCCCACCTGGATCGTCCTCTCGCTCTGGGCATATGTCTGGGGGTGGTACGTTGTGATGAAAAGTAACTGGGTGCCCAGTTCCTCATGGAACTTCTTCCGGAATCTAGATGTAAATCGAACATCTCTGTCAGAGACTACCGACATTGGCACCCCCGTGTCTAGCCACCACCTTTCGCACATAAATATCTGCCAATTTCTCAGCGGAGATGCTCTCGGAGATCGGAATAAAGTGGGCACTCTTCGTCAACCTATCCACAATCACCCATATGGCATCTGCACCCCTCGTTGTCCTTGGTAACTTCGTGATGAAGTCCATGGTGATCTCTTCCCACTTCCACATAGGAATGGTTAACGACTTAACCTTGCCATACGACCGCTGATGTTCAGCCTTGACCTTGTTGGATTAGGTGTCTAAGCCCATAACTATAATTGGTATGTACTTGAATTGATAGCAGCACAGTCCTTTTGGGTTGCCCTCAACCTAGCAACTGGACAAGGAAATTATGAAAGGAGAGATATTAATTTATAAGATTAATAAATTAATATATATATATATATATATATATATATATATATAAATGATTTTTTAATATGTTATTGGATTAATATATTAATTAGAAATCATTATGTTTAATTAATTGTTAGCCAGAAATTAATCAGAATTGATTTTGGGGTTAAAAGAATTAATTATAAGGTGCAGGGACTAGTTTGCAATTATCTAATAGTTGAGTGGAAGGCTCTAGAACCCCCTTGGAAGAGGGTGGACGAAATCTTTAGGGGAAACCCTAATAATTTCGTCCATAGGGGCTTGGATAAGGCCCTTGGGTTTGCTTAGGCCCTAAGCAAAGGATAACTAGGGTTTCCCTTAAACCCTAGATCCCTCAGCTATATAAGGAGCCTCCTGGTTCATGTTTTAGGTCACTCTTTCTTTTGAAGAAACCCTAAGGCCGAGATTTTACATACTCCCTCTCCCCTCTCTCTTCTACTTTCCTTCTTGCTAGTTTGGGTGTGATTCCATTAGAGGCATTACACTTGTGGTGCTAAAGCTTCCAAGAAGATCAAGATCAAGATCAAGGGAATATCAATTGTTTGCTATAACAATTGAAAGGTATGTAAACCCTAAACCCTAGTTTGTTAATTTCGAAATTAGCCTCTCTCCTCTAGGGTTCTTATTTTGCAATTCAAAGTTGTATGTTCAATAGTTAAAACATAGATCCAAAGTAGGTTGCATGTGAACTTAGGAATTGTTTTCTAGTTTATTTGTTGTACCTAAAACCCATCAGTGGTATCAGAGCCATTGTTGTTTTAAATTGAATTGCTACAATTGTTGAATTGCAAATTAGGGTTTATAGCTATTAAACCCTAAAGGCCAATTTTTCAATTTCTAGGGTTTTGGATCAAAGGGTTTTTTTTCGAAAACCCTAGCCTCCAAAGAACCCTAATCGAAATTAGGGTTAGGGTTTTGAAAAACCCTAGCCTCCTCCCTTATGAATTTCGAAATATGCTAAGAGGATAACTAGGGTTTCTTGTTTTTGGATAATTGTTACTTAATTAGATTAATTGGATAATTATCCTTACCCTATTTTTCGAAATTAGAGGGATAAGGATTAGGATTAGGATTAAATTAATTGATTAATTTAATTAGATAATCCTTACAAGATTTAATAATTTGATTAATAGTTAATTAATAGATAAATATTAAATCTAGTTAATTGGTTTATTTAAATTTGAATTTAATAGCTTAAATTTCGAAATTTATATAAACCCTTGAAGTTTTAAAAAGTTTTAAAACACACCTTATATATATATTATAATTAAAGGTTTAATATTATATGTATAAGAATATGGTCAGTCAAATCGCTAGTATGCCTCATTCACGAAGCTAATCTATAAGGGGGGTATAAGGAAACTGCCTATAAAATGGTAGTTGAATGGGTGTCCACTCTCACCCACCGCTTCCTTGATTAGTGGAGGGTCGTTAGCAGAACGGATTTGATAGGACAACTACTTCTCATTAAAAGTATAATGATATTAAAAGTACTAGAACATTATTTTCAAAATCCCAACTCTAGTTACTTTAGGAAAAATGTGAAAAGTATGCTAATCCATGAAATTGCACATTATGCTTTATTGGTCGTTAGTGGAGCATGTGTGGTTAACCAGCACACTAAAAGGCACTAATAAAGAGTAGTAATGGGTATCTCATAATTGTCATTTTGATGGAGCGTGTGTGGTTTACCAGCACATCAATAGTTAATGATAAAGACAATGAGGTTACCAAGCACATTTGCATGGTTATTCACATCTTGTTTGTGATCCTCGGCATCCCAGTCACAAATAGAAGAGCATAATCATTAAAACATGCCATTGAATAGTTTCAATGTATCTCAAAAGAATTAGGAATTTCACTTCGTTTGTTTCGTCTAATGGTGGAATTGGTGAATCGTCATTCACCTACCTTTATGAAATTTGCACTTGGATCTCGGCATCCCATTTCTGAGTTGTGAATCTTCATAGTTGGATCCTAACCTTGATATTATATCTTTGGGTTATTCTATTAAGGTATCTTGAAATCTAACTAAAACTTTCTTTCTTTTCAGATGTCTACTCCTGGAAACACTTCTGCTTCGTCCTCCTCCAACCAAAACTTCTCTTTGCTCAATATCTGCTCCAAAGTCGTTATGGATGGCTCAAACTATAACGATTGGATGCGCAACATCAAGATGGCTCTTCGTTTCGAGAACAAAGAATATGTTCTTGAAAAGGAGCTCAAAGAGCTTGATGAGAACGAAGCTACTCCTGAAGATCTTACTGCCTACAAGAAACATTACGATGATGCTACCAAAGTGGCATGCATCATGGTGGCAACTATGTCCCCAGAACTTCAGAGGTACTATGAGGACTACTGGCCTTTCGAGATGAACAAGGACCTTATGGAAAAGTACCATAAGCGAGCTCGTCAAGAAAAGTTCGAAGTAGTCAAGTCACTCATGGCTTGCAAGATGAAAGATGGGGAGTCAGTTGTGTCACATGTGCAAAGAATGCAACGCTACATAGAGCGTTTGGTCAAGCTCAATATTCACTTTGATGAGGAATTGGCCATTGACATGGTCTTGAACTCACTTCCTGAATGTTATGGTCAGTTTATTCTAACTTACCATTTGAACAATACTGAGCAGACCTTGGCCCAATTGCACAACTTGTTGCAGACAGCTGAGGCAGGGATGAAGGGTAAAAGTATACCCTCCACACCTACGAGTGCCCCTGTTTTGGCTATTGGACAGGTAAAGGGGAAAAAGAGGAAAGGTCCTCCCAAGCAAAACTGGAAGAGCAAGGCTCAAGCTGGGTCATCTAGTAATGGCCCAAAGGCTAAGCCCAATGGTTCCACTCCCCATGTTTCTGATCCAAAAGAGGCAGTTTGCTTTTACTGCAACCAAAAGGGGCATTGGAAGAGATCTTGCCCACAATATCTGCAAGATATCAAGGATGGCAAAGTGAAGCCATCTTCGGCAGGTATTTACACTATTTCTGCTAATAACTCATTATCTTCTCGTTCATGGGTCCTTGATACAGGATGTGGTTTTCATATCTGTTCTGATTTGCAGGGTCTAAAGGAAAGTGAGGAGATAGAGCGAGGAAGGATAAACCTGATCATGGGAAACAGAAAGTCTTCACCAGTAACCAAGATCGGAGTTTATCAGCTTCTGCTTAGTAATGATGTTAGATTAGATTTAATAAATTGTTGCTATTCGTCTGAGATGACGAGAAACATTATTTCATTTCATGCATTGTTCAGACAAGGTTTTACATATTCTTTTAATGATTTGAATGGTTCAATTTCTGTTTATAAGAATAGTGTTTTTATGTTTGAAGCTTTGCCTTGTAATGGTGTGTATGAAACAGTGACTTGTGTTGATAGCCTAGGAAATAGTGTACTTAATATTGACTTGTCTAATAGTGTAGACAAGGCATGCTTGTGGCATTGTCGTCTTGGACACATTAACAAGAAACGCATAGCCCAACTCCAAAAGGATGGAGTGTTGGAATCATTTGACCTAAAGTCAGATGATATGTGTGAATCTTGTCTTTTGGGAAAGATGACAAAATCACCATTCACAGGGTCTTGTGAAAGAGGTGAAGGTCTGTTGGATCTCATACACACAGATGTGTGTGGGCCCTTCAGATCAACTACAAGAGATGCTAATCGATTCTATGTGACTTTCATTGACGATTATAGTAGATATGGATATATCTACTTGATCAAGCATAAGTCAGAAACTTTTGAAAAGTTCAAAGAGTTTAAGCATGAAGTCGAAAATCAATTGGGCAGAAAAATAAAGATACTTAGATCCGATAGAGGCGGGGAGTATCTTAGTATCGAGTTTAACGACTATCTGAAAGAATGTGGGATAGTCTCACAATTGACTCCTCCTAGGACACCACAGTTAAATGGTGTAGCTGAGAGGCGCAATCGAACCTTGTTAGACATGGTTCGTTCTATGATGAGTCGGGCTTCGCTTCCCATTCACTTCTGGGGGTATGCCTTAGAGACAGCCGCCCACATCCTCAATCTTGTCCCTACAAAGAAGGTTGCCAAAACACCTCACGAAATGTGGACAGGGAAAGTTCCCTCGTTAGCACATATTAAAGTCTGGGGTTGTGAAGCTTTCGTAAGACGAGAGACTCACGACAAGCTAGCAGCTAGAAGTGAGAAATGTGTTTTCATTGGTTACCCAAAGCAGTCTTTTGGATATTTGTTCTACAGTCCTAGTGAAAACGTGGTCTTTGTAGCACGAAGAGGAGTCTTTCTTGAAAAAGAGCTCATATTCAAAGAGGACAGTGGGAGCACTATTGACCTTGAAGAAATTCAAGAGTCAGCCAATGAAGGAACCTTAGATGACACTAGCACTCAACCAGAGGAAACAGTTCCTGTTGAACCAATTGATAACTCATTACCTCTTAGAAGATCCACTAGGGTGAGTGTGCCACCTGAGTTGTATGGTTTTCATATTACTTCAGATGGTGACACATTCATAAGTGACAGAACACTGGTAAACTTAGATGAACCAGTCACTTATAAGGAAGCAATGGCAGGCCCAGAGGATTCCAAGTGGAAAGAGGCAATGGACAGCGAGATTAAGTCCATGTATGACAACCAAGTTTGGAATTTGGTTGATAGTGCACCAGGTCGTAAGACAGTTGGGTGCAAATGGATCTTCAAGAAGAAGACAGACATGGATGGAAATGTGCACACATTCAAGGCTCGACTGGTTGCAAAAGGTTTCACTCAAACCCCAGGGGTTGACTATGATGAGACCTTCTCACCAGTAGCTAAGATTAAATCTATTAGGATATTGCTCGCCATAGCTGCCTTTCATGATTATGAAATCTGGCAGATGGATGTCAAAACTGCTTTTCTTAATGGGAAGTTGGCTGAAGATGTTTACATGAGTCAGCCAGAGGGTTTTGTTGATGCAAAGTTCCCCAATAGAGTGTGCAAGCTTGGGAAATCCATTTATGGATTGAAACAAGCATCTCGCAGTTGGAATCTTTGCTTCCATGAGAAAGTCAAAGAGTTTGGTTTCTCTAGAAGTGAAGATGAGTTCTGTGTGTATATCAAGGCTAGTGGGAGTATAGTAACTTTTCTGGTGTTGTATGTCGATGACATATTACTCATTGGTAACGACGTTCCAACCTTGAAAGAAGTTAAGTCTTGGCTTGGAAAGTGTTTTGCCATGAAAGACCTTGGAGAAGCTGCCTATATTCTTGGGATTAGAATATTGAGAGATAGAAAGAAGAGACTAATTGGACTTAGTCAGAGCACATACTTGGATAAGGTACTAAAGAGGTTTAGTATGGAAAATTCCAAGAAGGGAGAGCTACCTATCCAGACCAATACCAAATTGAGTAAGACTCAATGCCCGAGTACAGATGTTGAAATAGATGACATGAGTCGTGTACCTTATGCTTCCGCTGTCGGATCGATCATGTACGCTATGACATGTACTCGCCCTGATGTGGCATTTGCTTTGAGCATGGTCAGTCGCTATCAGGGAAACCCAGGTAGAGCTCATTGGATAGCAGTTAAGAATATACTCAAGTATTTGTGAAGGACAAAGGACTGGGTTCTTGTGCTTGGTGGCAGTGATACTTTGAGAGTAGATGGTTACAGTGATGCCAGCTTTCAGACGGATAGAGATAACTTCCGTTCTCAATCAGGCTGGGTATTTTTACTGAATGGAGGAGCAGTTACTTGGAAAAGTTCCAAGCAAGATACGGTGGCTGATTCTACTTGTGAATCAGAGTACATAGCAGCGAGTGAAGCGTCGAAAGAAGCAGCTTGGTTGAGGAACTTCATCGGAGATCTCAGAGTTGTTCCAACCATCCAGGAGCCTATGGAACTGTTCTGCGATAATGAAGGAGCGGTTGCCTTGACAAAGTAAAAGATACAAGCATATGAGTCAACGTTTATTCGTTCCTTTTGCCCTAACAGGAAAAACGATATCTGTGGGCCCCTCGATGATTTGGTGTTGACTTATGTGCTGGGCCCAGCCAGGACTAAATTGATGTGTTCGATTAGAAGTCCTACATCATCACAAATCAGGAATCGGGAAACATAGATTCTGGACAAACAGATTGATTACATTCCATGTCTTTTGTCTGGGGATATCAAGCAGAACGAAGGATTATATGATCACTTATCTTAGGACACGTAACTGACTGGGTCAGAGTTCGGCAGCAGCTTTTGGAAGCTACAATTTGCTGGTCAAATTTAGAAGGCATACTAGCAATTATAGTTACAGACTTATCCAAGTGGGAGACTGTTGGATTAGGTGTCTAAGCCCATAACTATAATTGGTATGTACTTGAATTGATAGCAGCACAGTCCTTTTGGGTTGCCCTCAACCTAGCAACTGGACAAGGAAATTATGAAAGGAGAGATATTAATTTATAAGATTAATAAATTAATATATATATATATATATATATAAATGATTTATTAATATGTTATTGGATTAATATATTAATTAAAAATCATTATGTTTAATTAATTGTTAGCCAGAAATTAATCAGAATTGATTTTGGGGTTAAAAGAATTAATTATAAGGTGCAGGGACTAGTTTGCAATTATCTAATAGTTGAGTGGAAGGCTCTAGAACCCCCTTGGAAGAGGGTGGACGAAATCTTTAGGGGAAACCCTAATAATTTCGTCCATAGGGGCTTGGATAAGGCCCTTGGGTTTGCTTAGGCCCTAAGCAAAGGATAACTAGGGTTTCCCTTAAACCCTAGATCCCTCAGCTATATAAGGAGCCTCCTGGTTCATGTTTTTGGTCACTCTTTCTTTTGAAGAAACCCTAAGGCCGAGATTTTGCATACTCCCTCTCCCCTCTCTCTTCTACTTTCCTTCTTGCTAGTTTGGGTGTGATTCCATTAGAGGCATTACACTTGTGGTGCTAAAGCTTCCAAGAAGATCAAGATCAAGATCAAGGGAATATCAATTGTTTGCTATAACAATTGAAAGGTATGTAAACCCTAAACCCTAGTTTGTTAATTTCGAAATTAGCCTCTCTCCTCTAGGGTTCTTGTTTTGCAATTCAAAGTTGTATGTTCAATAGTTAAAACATAGATCCAAAGTAGGTTGCATGTGAACTTAGGAATTGTTTTCTAGTTTATTTGTTGTACCTAAAACCCATCAGACCTTCCTGCAGGTCAAGCACCGCTCCACAAACCAAGCGATCTCCCGCTTCATGAAGGGCCACCAGTAGCTCAGCCTCAGGTCTCTAAACATTTTTGTAGCTCCCGAATGTATATAGAACTTGGATTTGTGTGCCTCCTCCAGGATCTTTTGACTCACACCTTCGGTTACCGGTACCCACACCCGGCCACACTATGTCAGAATACCTCGACTACCCTGGACAAACAAGGGAAATTGCCCCGAATCCGCTCTATCTTCCAGTTCTCTTTCTTCAAACCATCCACTTGAGCCTTCTTGATCATATCTAGCAGTGGAGAGATCACCGTCATCCTCAAGAAAACGTTCCCAATCGGGGAACCCGCCGCCTTGCGGCTTAAAGCATCGGCCACCACGTTCGCCTTCCCTGGATGGTATAAGATCTCACAATCATAATCTTTCAGCACATCCAACCACCTCCTATGTCGCATGTTGAGGTTCTGATTATCCATCAAATACTCCAAACTCTTGTGATCAGTATAAATGGTGCACCACACTCCATACAAGTAGTGCCTCCAAATCTTGAGGGTAAACACCACTGCCCCAATTCCAGGTCGTGAATGGGGTAGTTCGCCTCGTAAGGCTTCAACTGCATCGAAGCATACGTGATCACATGCCCTCTCTACATCCGTACAACGCCTAACCCGAAGATCGATGTGTCACAGTACACTACCAAATCATCCATCCCCTCATAGTACTAGAATCGGAGCCTCATATAACCTCTGTCTTAAGGTCTCGAAAGCCAACTACTGATCCGGGCTCCATAAAAATGTCACATTCTTCTTGGTCAAGCGGGTCAAAGGCACGACGATCTTGGAGAAATCCTGGATGAATCTCCGATAATAGCCCGCTAATCCCAAGAAGCTACGGATCTCAGATGCGTTCTTTGGCACTTCCCACGGTATCACTGCCTCAAACTTGGCTGGATCCACCGAAATACCCTCCTGGTTGATGATGTGCTCCAAAAACTACACCTCTCGCAGCCAGAAATCACACTTTGAAAACTTGGCATATAGCCTTTCCGTTCTCAGTGTCTCCAATACCTCCCTCAGATGCTGCTCCTTGGCCTTAGAATAGACCAGGATATCATCAATAAAAACGATCACCGACTGATCCAACATCGGTCCACACACCATGTTCATGAGATCCATGAACGTTGTTGGGGTATTGGTGAGCCCGAATGGCATCACCACAAACTCATAGTGCCCGTACCGACTGCTGAAAGCAGTCTTCGGTATATCCTCATCCCTAATCCTCATCTGATGGTACCCCGACCGAAGATCAATCTTGGAAAACCAAGATGCACCCTATAGCTGATCGAACCCTCGGTAGCGGATAATGATTTTTCACTGTTAGTTTGTTCAGCTCTCGATAATCAATACACATCCTGTGTGACCCATCCTTCTTTTTCACGAACAGGATCGGTGCTCCCCACAGGGAACTACTCGGATGAATAAACCCTCGGTCCAGTAGCTCCTAAAGCTGCGTAGATAGCTCCTACATCTCAGCCGGAGCTAGTCGGTATGGTGCCTTGGCTATCGGAGCGGAACTCGACACCAAATCAATACGAAACTCCACCTGCCTCTCCGGAGGCACTCCAGGTAACTCCTTGGGAAAGACATCCCGGAACTCCTGTACAACTGATACACTGCCCACATCCGTCGTGGTCTCAACCCTCGTATTTGAGATATAAGCCAAAAATCCCGAACAACCTTGATGAAGCAGTCTCCTAGCCCTCACAGCTAAATAGAGGGTTAGCCCCTGTGAGGCCCTCTCTCCATGAATAACCAGTTCTCCCCCACTTGGGGTTCGAACCCTCACCAGCTGGAGCTCGCAATCAATCATGGCCCCATTGGCTCCCAACCAGTCCATCCCGACGATCACCTTCAGCCATCGTAACGGTATAGGGACTAGATCAACACGAAACCTCTCCCCAAGCACATTCAGGACATAGTCCCGATACATCCTCGCAGCACTCACAATACAGTCATCCGCAATTTCAACCTTAAGCGGGGAACCCAAAGTCCCCGGCGCATCCCGGAACTTCTTGCTAAGCGCAAGAGATACAAACGATCGGGTAACACTCGAATCGAATAAAACGTGAGCCGACATACCATTGACCAAAAAGGTCCCAGCCACGACGTCTGGCGCTGACCGAGCCTCCCCAGTAGTCAACTGAAATGTATGGCTCTTCACCGCTGGAGCATTGGCCTTATCAGGGCGGACATCTGTGATCCTCATGGTGGCGGGCTCAGGCACCGCCACTGCTCCTCCCCCTCCCTGCAACCTCGGACAATCGGCCCGTTTGTGGCCGGTCTGGTTGCAGTGAAAACAAATCAAGCCCTTCTTGGGGCAATCCCTGATCACGTGGCCCGACTGGCCACATGCGTAGCATCCTGAGCCTGCCGTCCGACAAGCCCCACTGTGCGGTTTACCGCACTTGGCACACCGGTCATGGCCCTGCTAGCCCCAACTAGAAGAATCCGATGTCTTAGGCTTCTTAGCCTAACCTACTGTTGTTATGTGCCTGCTCAGGCTTCCGCTTGGTATGGAAGTCCAACTCTATCTCCCGCTCACGGGCCTTCTCCACCATCTTATTCGGGGTTTTGCACCCTATAAAGCTCACAAACTCTCGCATATCATCCCTTAGCATGGAATGATACTTCGTCCTCCTCATATACTCGTCTGTAGCATACTGTGGGATCAACAATGCTCGTTCCCAAAACTTGGTGGTGATCTCCGCCACAGTCTTGGTGGTCTGCTGGAGCTCGTGAGACTCCCTCACTAGTCGTTGCACCTCGATAGGTGGTGAAAACTCCAAAACGAATCACCTGACAAACTCTGCCCACGTCATCTCAGCCACACCGACTGCTCCCACCTGGCTAGTCACCTCTCCCCACCAAACTCGGGCTCGATCCCTCAGCATACATGAAGCAAACCCCACCTTTGCTGCATCACGGAAAGAACTCGTGCGTTGGGCGTTCTCTATGCCTGCCACCTAGCGTCGGCTAACTATGAGGTCCCTGACCCCAAAGAACTCCGACGCCCCGCACGCCTTGAACTCCCGGAACGAGAGAGTTCGGGCCCCGACCTGACCCGCAACAATCTCGGCTCTGAATGCCCTAAGCCTCTCCTTCATAATCTCCATCATCCCTTCCTTGACCGTCCCAAAAATCACTGGGGTAGCATCAAGGATGCCCCTCGTAACCTCAGCTGCAATGAGCTCACACAACCTCTCATTAATGGGCTCGGTACCGTCGCCCGACCCAGATCCAGATCCCGATCCTGATCCCCCTGCTCCAAATCGTGTCACCACCATACTGAACCGCAATATCACAAAATGTCATGATCAAGATTTCCAAAAAAGGGATCCTCCCACACCGGTTCTCCTTAGAGCTTTCAGATCTAACATTGGTTCGGGTACAGGTCCTGTGCTTTCAGTAGTACGGGCCCAATACTATCTTCCACACCTACTTGTACCTTCCCCAAGGCTCTACCTAATAACTCTAATTCGTCCCAGAACAAATCATATCTCAAAGGCTACTGCATAGTTCAAATCCTAGGCTATCCTAAGATTTACTCCATCCATATCAAACCAGAACTCAATCATAACAGGTTGCCTTATGCATGAAAATTATACACAGAATAGGATCAAATAGACTTTCGAATAACAAACTCTACCCTAAGACCACAACCATTCTGAGGCTATAAGACCCTAACCGTATACAATTTTGAAAGCATACACGTAGCAAGATTCATACAATTATCATAACTCAAATATCAATATAACATGGCTAACATACTGGGGGAACTACTTTCTTGGCTCAGCCGAACGCGCATTGCACTCTCCTCTTTCTCATTTTAAGAAGTTTTTAATTTTTATTTTTGAAAACAATTTTACCATTTCCTTAGTTTGAGTCCTGACACGCCCGAGGGTGTGCCCGAATCCCTCGAACCAAGGCTCTGATACCAACTTGTAACGACCTAATTTTCAAAAGGAATTTTTTTCATTTTTAAATAGTTAAAACATTTCCAATAAACCACAAATCTCAAGAACAATAGTTTTCAAATTCATAACATCAATAATTTTTATTTCAAATATCAGAGTGTCCCATCAAATCAAATGCCTGAGAGTGCATGTCACGCCATCAAATCTTGCCCTTGCCCTTAGGATCAGAAGTACCTGAAACAAATCAATAAACTGTAAGCTGATGCTTAGTGAGTTCCCCAGAGCATACCCCACACAATCCACATAATCACATAATCCATATTAGCTATAAAAGCTACATAAACCATATAAGCCATGCATACAACATATAGGGATGCCGTGGGCTCACCCTAGGGTCTTACTCCAGGATGCCATGGGATCCCCACATGGTCTTACACCTAAGTGCCATGGGCTCCCCCATGGTCTTGAATTGGAAAGCCATGGGCTCTCCACATGTTCTTACATCCAAGTGCCATCGGCTCTCCCATGGTCTTTAATTGGAAAGCCATGGGCTCTCCACATGGTCTTACATCCAGGTGCCATGGGCTCTCCCATGGTCTTCCATACAAGCATACCACATATACAACTAGCATACCTCCTAGCACATAACCAACTAACATGCCACATAACACTACTTCAACTAGTATACCAAATATCATAAAATGGGCCGCTGTGACAACCGTCAAAATTCGAGTCGGTTCTAGATTTGATAGACTTAGTTGCACATGTAGGCACCACACATTCTAGACTTTATAACTGGAAACTTTCAAACAATTAGAATCGAAGTATAGTTTACTTAGATTTCACATTGGTATGTGAATTCTACAACTACTTAACTGTAATGACTATCCATATTCGGGTCATTCTTTGACTTGAACATCTTTACATGAATCATATACACACATCATGCACTTGACCTAGTAGTAGAAATTAGCTCCGAGACTCGTAGGAACTTAAGTCAAAGTTGAAAACTAGGACTAGTATACTTGATTCCTCAATTTCACTTGAATCTCGGAACCCCTACATAGAAATGCCAATAAACCGAAAAAAATGAATTACAAACATTATTTATAACTATAAAAGAGTTATAATACCATAAAATAATTTGAAGTCTCAAAGGTTCAATTTATTTTGATAGTCAAAGTTTAGCAAAATCCGAAAAACCCTAAAAACCCTAAATACCTAAATTTATAAACTTTAACCTTAAAATTTTATGAAAATAATTAGGAACCTTACAATATCAATTTTAAATAATTAAATTCAGGGAAATATAATCAAGGAAAATAAAATTTAAACTATCAACATTTATTCCTAACTAACAAGTTAAATCAATAATTTTATAAAACAAATCGTGGCTTAATGCATGTTTTATAAAAAAAATGAGAAAATTTATAAAAATTGAGGGAAAGTTATATAAAATAAATGGAAGATATGGGGAGTCTCTCTCTTAATTTAAAATTCGGATCTCTCTCCCCAAGAGAATATGAACGTTGCATCTCATTTGGGCAACATACTTTATCTCTCAAGATGACAACGAACTCTGTTTATGCAAACTTATTTACTCATTTTAGCAATATATTTTTATTCATGGAAACTTTTATCAAATCTTTGATTTCGATTTTTGAAACCAATATTATTTTTAAATCTGTGAGTACTCACCAACTATTTTTATAGTTGACGCTCGTTTTACATGTTTTTTCAGGAATCATCTAGTAAGAGGCACGTAGAGACACAACAATTGTAGGAACATTTGCATGTGTTGTCTTTCAAATACATTGTAATTTATTTTGAAAAGTTGTTCAAAGTCATTGTAAATTGTAATTCTTTTTAATACTATGGTTGGTGTTGTCTTTTAACTTTTGCTATGAAACCCTTTGTACTGTCGCGCCTCGTGTTTCCGCTTTAGCGGGGTGTGACATAAATGGTATCAGAGCCGAAGGTTATAGAGAATACCGGTTTTCTTTTGGAGAACCACAACTATAGCCAAAAAATTTCAAAACATTTTTAAGATACTGAACATACTACTGGTATAACTAAGTCGAGTACACATTATTGGTCTTTAATTTAGTATAGCCTGGCCAACTATGCTTAATTAAGGAATGTTAATGTGAGGCTGGAAACGGTTATAGTAGAATTTTGTTCAAAATGATTTTCAACTTAAACTTTTGATAAAAAAAGTTTTTCGGTGTGTGCACGGGCATTGCATATATTATAGGCATTCATCTAGGTACACTTAGAAACTAAGTGCACTTTTACCACAATGTCTTATTTAGAAATATTCTTATCCCTTATCAAGTGCTAGGTTAACCACTTAGGTTATATCACTAGCCACTCTAGGAGCAATTCACTTAGTACTGAGAATGAGTATTCCTCGGTAGCTATTGACTTTAGATGTAAGGTTAGTAGCTAGATTGACACTAGTAATAATATTAAGTCGAAACCTATACCAATTATACCTCAATACCTCTTCATCGTCTTCGTACTAGAGTTACAAATAGGAAAAGCGTTCCGATACCGACACAGATGAGAATTGGAGCATCGCGTAAGGAGGTAGATGAGTTGCCACTAAGTAATAACTTGGATACCATTGGAGAGCATTCCAATCCGACTCACAAGGAGATACAAAGGTTTAACCCATTGCTACTGATACGCGAGGCTTCTCTTCTAGGCTACGATTTTAGCTTTTGGTTGTAAACACATTGAGCTTAAAACTTAACATAGGATATCTCTTTGACCCAAAACCTTTTCATTAGGTAGTTCTTACCCTACCATCTTTACCTTGTATTAAAGCACAAACCATTCCTCTTATGGAAAAATTTACGAGCCTTAGTTCAATACCCCAGATACATTGGTGATTATCACAAGTATACCATCATCTTAAACTTTCCAAATTAGTAACATGTTTCACACCCAACATCCAACCTTAAATTTTCATGCCCGATCAAACATCACACCACTCCGTTGTACGAATCTTTCCTACAAATTTCGAATCCTCCTTCGAACCTTATTATTTTCATACATTCGTTTGAGCCTTAGGGACATTACTAACATTTCTATCGTTATAAAGGATTACATCTTCTTTCGTCGTGAGCCAGACGCCAAACCTATAACTTAACATTTGACCTCTATAAAAGGCCGCGAAACTGCATTGACACCATAAAACGTTTTACAAATAATTTTTCTTGTCCTTTATTTTAGGGAAAAAGACATCGGTACTCGCCTTATACTCGCCTTAGTATTTAGGTACGATCAGTATACTAATCTACCTATTCCTTACTTCTTAATCTTCCATCAAAAAGTTATCTCGCTTCATCGGTTTTATTTATCATCGATAAAATACTTTATAACCACTTCATACAAATTACTAGACATTTCCTAACAATGTAGGCCATATTTCTCGCTAAAGACAACCAACTTTACTTTTGACAACTTGCTTTAACTTAACACTTTTCTTCAAAACTCAATTTAACCAATATTGGTTTTAGCCTTGCTATTTCAATTTCATTTCAAACCCATTTCAATGGAAAAATGTGATTTTAAGGGCATATATATTATTTTAAACATTGCTTACCATTTTGGCACATATTCGAAAAACTTAAAAACATTTTCTTTTATAAAAAGTGTTTAAACTCTATGATATAAAACTTAAACATATGACATTGAAGTTCATATTATGTGTAAAAGCTTCATCGAATCTTCAAAACGCTTTTGTTTTGACTCTTTTGACCACTTTCTCATTTAGGAATTATACTTTACTTAAATGTGCTTTCATGAAACCCAACATGATATTTTTACAACTTTCTACTCCAAACGTGTTTACAAGACATCACCTATACCCACATTTCAAAACATACCTCATTTGTTTATTTTATTTCAAATTAGTTTTATAATCAATAAAATTTCTAAAATATAAAGCATTGCAAAACTTAGTGTTCACTTTTAAATTTCCAGTGACGCACTTTCAACAATCTATAATTACTCTTCTAAATCTATTGAGTCTTTACCTTATCTGTTTTAACCATTGTTGGACTCCATTCTAAAAAGTCAAAATTGTCAGATTTTTAATTACCAGTTTTAGTGTTTCTTCTTTTTCACATATGGAGTTTAACTTAATAAGATAACTCATGATTTTTAGCAAACACTTTAAAACTTCCACATTTCTATTTAATCATCAGCATACATCAAGGAATGAAGTTCAAATTATATCTCATCCTAGTTTTAAATCTACATACAATTATTGATCTTAAAATTTTAACAATAGCAAATATTGCTGCTACCTTCCTTTTCTTTCCCCCGTACTTGATTTCTTGCTCTCCTTCTGATTTCAGATCTCGCACACCCATAATAATAACATAATACATTGTCTAACTTTGTTTCTGTCTATTTTGCTACTCTTGGTACCATGTTCCTACGCATAAAGACTAGAAGTATACCCTTATCAATCTGAGCGATTAATGCGCGTATAATCGCGAGACATAATTTCGATTTAGTCAACTTTGATATATTCAAATACGCCATTTATCATATACTACCCTTGTTCTTATCAATTTTCAAAATCCAGAAAATATATGTGAATAATACATTTCATATGTTTCATCTTTTCCTTAAAAACATAAAAAGTTTTAAATGTTATGATTAGTTATCCTTCAAATGATTATTTTTGTAGAATCACTAAATTGAGAATGCACTATTTTCAATGATCGATATTTTTACACCTTTCTTAAAATAACATTCTACTTTGCAATCGCCAGTGAATTCCTAAACTCTCGAACTTGTTTTCATAAATACCTTGACTCCTCTTAAACTGTATTTGTCTTGACTTAGACAATTAGACAATTTTTCAAAAGAGTAATCAAAATATTCATGTATAAATTCCCTTATTGATGACTCAAACCTTTAATCTTAATTAATCTTTATATTATTTTACTACTTCGTTTGATCGCCACACTTGTATATTCATTTTCTTGGAATTACTACACATTTTGATAATAGTGAGATTACTTATCGTTTCTAAACACTCAAAATGCTATCTAGACTATGTGATTTAATTTATCATAAACTTTTATCGCCTCCATTTGCAACAATGACTCTCTCTCTCTCTCTCTCTCTCTCTATATATATATATATATATATATATATATATATATATATATATATATATATATATATATATATATATATATTCTTCAATTATGATTCTCTTATTGTAAGAGTAACCGTAGTAGTAATTATAGCCTCGAAGATCCTCAATCATTTCGTAATTTATTTTATAGACGACACTTAAATAGTCTTTACACATGAGATGTACCAAAACTTCGTTGCTTATCCTTAGTACGTATCTTTAGGAACTTACCCTCGATCTATTCTCTTTCATTTGTGCTACTCCTTATTTCGGAATATATCTTTTCCGGATTTAGTAGTCAACCCGGAAGTGATCAAATTGTTCCTAATCTCTTCTTTATCAGGCGAAAAATTTACACTTAGTGCTGATTTAGAACGCGACTTAAGGATCAGTGCGAACTTAACGTTCAATGCAGGTGATGCTTTAGAAAAACTTATAACGCTCTTTTAAGTTATATAACATCTAACTAGATAATCTTTTTCAACTAGGTTGCCATGGTTGGATCATGATTTCCATGATCCTAATTTCTCACAATCTAAACTGTAGAACTCGAATTAGGGAAAAACTAATTTATTTATAGCTAAAGAATTGGGCTCTTCCCTTGAGGAATTAACTCAAAATAATCAAAGAGCTCTTCAAGTCACCACCTCTCCAACTATACAACTGTATTCGACTGCGTTCTAAAATAATACGTCACGAACTGAATTTCGGGACGAAATTCTTTCAACCGGGGGAGACTGTGACAACCGTCAAAATTCGAGTCAGTTCTAGATTTGATAAACTTAGTTGCACATGTAGGCACGACGCATTCTAGACTTTGTAATTAGAAACTTTCAAACAAGTAGAATCGAAGGATAGTGTACTTGGATTTCACATTGGTATGTGAATTCTACAACTACTTAACTGTAATGACTATCCATATTCGGGTCATTCTTTGACTTGAACATCTTTACATGAATCATATACACACATCATGCACTTGACCTAGTAGTAGAAATTAGGTCCGAGTCTCGTAGGAATTTAAGTCAAAGTTGAAAACTAGGACTAGTATACTTGATTCCTCAATTTCACTTGAATCTCGGAACCGCTACATAGAAATGCCAATAAACCGAAAAAATGAATTACAAACATTATTTATAACTATAAAAGAGTTATAATACCATAAACTAATTTGAAGTCTCAAAGGTTCAATTTATTTTGACATTCAAAGTTTATCAAAATCCGAAAAACCCTAAAAACCTTAAATACCTAAATTTATAAACTTTAACCTTAAAATTTTATGAAAATAATTAGGAACCTTACAATATCCATTTGAAATAATTAAATTCAGGGAAATATAATCAAGGAAAATAAAATTTAAAATATCAATATTTATTCCTAACTAACAAGTTAAATCAATAATTTTATAAAACAAATCATGGCTTAATGCATGTTTTATAAAAAAAATGGGAAAATTTATAAAAATTGAGGGAAATTTATATAAAATAAATGGAAGAGATGGGGAGTCTCTCTCCTCATTGAAAATTCGGATCTCTCTCCCCATATCTCTCCTCTTCCCAACACACATAATCAATTTTTCCAACCCACACACTCCATGTTCTCTCATTTCTCTCCACCACCACCACCATTTTCTCTCATCCTCCCTCCAAACCCACGAAATTTTCCAGAAAACAAACCCAAGAACACTCCTCAAACCTGAAATCTTCATCATCTTATGGTGTTCTTGAAGGTAAATTCGATTTCTACTTCACTATTCCTTCAAGTTTTACTATTTTCATGGATTTTCTCCATCTTCTACTCCATTCTAATGAAAGACCATGAACAAATAAACATACACAATCACACTCACGGTTTTGATGATGACGGTGGTAGGATTTCACCCAAAAACAACATGCATGTTGCAGATAATGAAGTCCCATGACCAAAACCTATGTCAAAATCAACATAATGCACTTTTCTATAAGTTTTGGTGGAAAATCACCACATGCACCCTAATTTTTCTTTCAAAATGACTTTTGAACATTTCAAACTCATGAATGGTCTTTAAGCCAACATGCATGTGAAGATCTTCAAGCTTAGATGCTAGATGATCAAAGTTTGTTGTTAAAAGCTTTCAAATATGTTCATAAAGGATTTATTCCCAAATAAATATCTAACTTCTTTTATGTTCAAATACGATTTTTCCCAGAATCTAAACGGCAAAATAAGATGATCTGTAAATTTTCAGAAAATAATTCATTATTCTCGAATTTTTATAATTATTGCAAGAAAATAGAGCAATAAATCATATAAAATACTTTATGAGGCCCATAAATCCATAATAAATTATTGGATGACCCTTAAAGTTAAGAAACGTCTCTCATGAAGTTTCATCAATTTTTGTTACTGTTTTCTATGATTTTTAATTTTCTTTATGATTAACTCAAATAAACCATAAAACCAAGTTCCAAGATATTAAAAGAGCATTTAATTCTTTTCACTTCTTGTAGGTCATGTTTCATACTTAGAAAAATATTTTGGGGATTTTTCATAATGTAGTTATATTTTCCACGATTTTTCGTTTTATAAAGGACTAAAATCGGGAAAAATAGTTTTGCTCATAAAAAATTCATGAAAATTTACCAAAAAATCGTATATTACATTAGGATGCTATATAAAAAGTTGGATGATTTTTATCTTCTGTATGCTATTTTTGTTCTATTTTCCTAAGATTAAACATTCATAAATCCAAAAATTGAACTCCACTGTTTACAAATGAGTCTTGATAGTTTTCCCATGTTATATACAACATCAAATAATTTTGCAAAAATTTTCAGGAATTATCCTAACTGTTTACTATTTATTCTAATTTTTATTTATTAAATACACATATATTATGAAAATCAGACTCCTATATATGAAAATCACTTTTGGAAAATTTTCCAAGATTATATATATTTAATAAAAGTGGAACACCATGTTTGGGAAATTTTACATACTGTTTTCTAATTATCTTCATTTTTGCTAAAATAAACACACAAAAATCATAAAATTGGGTTACACTATTTGAAAACCAATTTTGGTATTTTCCCAGATTATGTACAGTGTATATGAAGTTTACAAAAAAGTTTGGTAATTTTCATTAACTGTTTAATAATTATTCACGAATTAATGCTTATTTAAGTGAATAAAACAAAGAAAAACATCTAAATTGTTTGGAAACCAACTTTTATTTTTTTTCCCAGCTTTTATATGTCTACTAACACTAGCGCAAAAAGTTTGATGAATTTTTGAAACTGTTTTCTATTTATCTCTATTTTGATAGAATAAATATACAAAAATCAGAAACATTTTCTTAAACTGTTTGAAAATCCATTTATATATTTTTCCCAGATTATATTTGTTGCATATCAGTAATGTACAAATTTTGGGAATTTTTCTTAACTAGTTGATATTTTTCATGAATTTATATCTATCTAGAGAATTAAATGTAGTTAAAATGGTTATACACATCTATAATTCATGAAAATTTATCTGGAAGTGTTTTAACATAGTTAAAATGAAAATCAGAAGTTTGGTAATTTTTATTAACTGTTTAATATTTTCATGATTTTATGATTATTCAAGAAATTAAAATGGTGAAAAATAGCTAGACAAATAAAAAATGCAAGAAAACTTATCTTAATGTCTTTGACTTCAATTAAAACTGAAATGCAAAGTTTGGGAAATTTTGAAACTAAATTGAATTAGTTTTTAAATATTTAATCATTGAACACCTCCTAAAATGTTATATTTTAACATTTCAATAATGGGAAATTCCACTTGAATTTGTTATACAACAAATTGATTCATAGAAATCTAAATTTCACATAAAAATGTTTGTAACTTAACAATATTAAATTTTGAAACAATATTGACATAATTCTATTGTAGCAGTAAGTATACTAGTGTTAGATTTCGATTAGAGACTCACTAGCGTATACCATTATTGTAGGAATCGGTAGTGGTACAAGTGGAACGTAGTTCAAGGCACCATTTGCATCATCTCAATGCATTGTGAGTATTCACGCATTCCCATATTTTCGGTTTTTTTGTTTTGGGGTGGAAAAACATGTCCGAAAAACTGTTTATTGTTCGTTGTATTTAAATTGATTTGTATCAAACTTGATTGCTATATTTTGTTGTGTATGTCTATGCAACTTGAAACATGAGGCTTTATCGTCTTAAGTCCCTTCCCTTATAATTTACTCCAACCATTAACTCTTTAAGCCAATGGTCATTATGGATAGCGCTATTAGGAATTGACAACTCCTCACTCGCCCGATTGCTGGAGTACACGATACCATAAAATCTATGGAACGATAAGCATATATTTTGATAGGGCATCAGTCATAGGCTTGGTTGTGAACTCATTGTTTGTTCATATACATACAAACTAGCTTACTTATTATAGCAAACGAACTTTCTTTCTCACTATAGCAACAACCTTTTATTACTGGAAACTTATATACTTGTTTTAGCAATGAAATTGTTTGCTCCTTGTAGCAAAAAACTTGATTGCTCAGTATAGCAATGAAACTTGTTTACTCGTTTTAGTAACGAACTTTATTTCCCAAGAGAATATGAACGTTGCATCTCATTTGGGCAACATACTTTATCTCTCATGATGACAACGAACTTTGTCTATGCAAACTTATTTACTCATTTTAGCAATATATTTTTATTCATGGAAACTTTTATCAAATCTTTGATTTCGATTTATGAAACCAATATTATTTTTAAATATGTGAGTACTCACCAACTATTTTTATAGTTGACGCTCGTTTTACATGCTTTTTCAGGAATCATCTAGTAAGAGGCACGTAGAGACACAACAATTGTAGGAACATTTGCATGTGTTGTCTTTCAAATACATTGTAATTTATTATAAAAAGTTGTTCAAAAGTCAATGTAAATTGTAATTCTTTTTAATACTATGGTTGGTGTTGTCTTTTAACTTTTGCTATGAAACCCTTTGTACTGTCGCACCCCGTGTTTCCGCTTTAGCAGGGTGTGACAGCCAGCCTTCGTGCCTTCGACCCATTGATACGGTGAGGAGACTTACCTCTCAAGAATGCTAAACTAATAAGATAGAATCAGATAAGTCCCCACGCGCAACTCCAACTCAACTGCCTATAACCATCATGTGATTAAATTGTCAAAATCCCGAAATACCATAAATACCCTTAAAGTCAAACTTGGTCAACCCTGGTCAAAGTCCAAGTCAACAGTCAAGGCCAACAGTCCATGTTGACCCCAACTCATCGAGTGCATCTAGCAACTCGTCGAGTTCCTTCAGAGTCCAGAAAACCGGGGAAAACCCTAACCAACTCGCCGAGTTGTCTCATCAACTCGTCGGGTTACTCGTCATATCGAAAATGGGGAAACCTGATCCAACTCGTCGAGTTATCTTATCAACTCGCCGAGTTTACTTTGCAGACCAAAAACTGGAAACCCGCTCCAACTTGCCGAGTCGCCAGGGCAACTCGTCGAGTTTTCCCTTGTCTTAAAATAATCAGCCCTTCCAGTCGCATCCAAACTTCCAAACTACAGATCCAATCCCTTAAGACCGAAATACCACCTAAAGTTGCAAACTTTACGTGCATGCATGGCCTCAAATGGCTAAAACACTAAAGCTAGGGTTCATACAATACTTAGGACGTGGAAAAGGGCCTAGACTAGGTAAATGGAGCAACTTTATGTCATTGAAGACCTAGATGTGTCCAGATCTGGAACCATATCCTCATGACAAGTCCAAATCCGAGTATGACACCCTTTTTGCACCAAAAGTGACCATATTCTTCCATAAGATGAGATCTAAGCAAATAGAGATCAAGGTAGCAACTTTTTACCTCTAAATGGATGCTAACAACAGGTAGATGTCGGATCCAAAGCCCTCTCCTCACTTTAATCTCTTCAACCTTCAAGTTTCCTTCTAAAAAGCACAAGATTCATTATCCAAGGCTCAAACACACTCAATAAAGCACCAAAACGCGGCTAGGGTTTCTCTCTAGATAGATAGGACGATGAGGGAGGCCACAAATGATCCACAAGTTCCTTAAATATGGTATAAATCCCTGAAAATTAGGGTTTTCCTTTACAGTGTCTATTTATCGATTTGGGGCCTTCCAACTCGTCGAGTAGACCCTCAGTCCCGCATCCAAAATCGATCTCTACTCGTCGAGTTGGGCTCCCCAGCTCGTCGAGTCCTAGCACAAAACCCTAAAAACTTAGAAAATTAAATGATACCTGGAACATGCGTTACACAAGAACTTTATCACAAAACACAAACTAATTACAATAAATTAGAGGTCGGATGCACACAATTTTTATAGGTATAATGTATAAAATTTTACCAGGTCTAATGTACAAAGTTTATCACAAAACAAACATAAAAACACAAACAAACACAACGTGAAAATTCAGGGTTTAGGGATGATTTGGTGGAGTGTTCGATCATGGGTTCAAGCATAACACATAAAAACACAAACAAACACATTGTGAAAAATTAAGGGTTTAACCTACGTAAGTCGAGACTCAAGAATCACATTTGAATTTTGACTTTTTTGCATTCGTCATTTAAGAACATCAGAACTCATATCAAACGTTGAAATTAAATAAACAACAACAAAAAACTACATTTTCATTATGAAGGGATTCTATCAGTGTTTGCGATTAATATAGTTATAAAATGGTTCAGATTGATATGAACATCAAGCATCAATGATGAACAAGAAATAATGGATTCAAACAAAAAACCGCGGCGATGAACAATAACATCAACAATTCTTTAGCAACATTGAATAGTAGGAATGTACAACGATAGAGAAATTAACATAAGCAGAGAGATTAAAAAATTAACAGAGGTGTTAAATTTAGGGTTGAGGTACCAACGACTATGATTAATAAAGAGTGTAATGTTGAGTCATTGGAATGTGATAAAATTCGGTTGAGTTTTCGAAGGAGATGCATAATTAAAATTTACAAGCAACGTTCAAGTTCCCACTAAATTAATTTTTTTTACTTAATTTAATATTTTTATGTATTATATTTTAATTTTTAATTTAATTAGGTGTAAATCACATTATTTACATGTTATTATCGTTTTAATTTCATATAAATGTCATCTTAATTTCGTGTTGTTATTGGGTTAATTTCGTGAAGGATTTCAAACACGAACAATGTCTTGTTTTTTATACACGGCACCAACATGACACGAACACGAATTCAAATTGTTGTGTCGTATCAGTTTTTGACACCCCTATTGATAACTATAGTCAACTCCTAATTGAATGAAACTCTATTTACTTCAATAGAATGCTTAACTACTGTTTTTAATAGTTTTGGAATGTAATGGTTACAGGACCCTAAGGAAGAACTTTATCCAAGGCATGATCATTTTATTCGTCTATGAGAACTATTCTCAAACTACGGATTTGGACTAGATTGATCATCCTACCAGCTAATCATTTTGAGTGGTCTTATATCAGTAGATTTTAGTGGATTATATTATATATATCATTCAATATTAATTCCATTATTGTTTGTTTTATTAATCTGTAAAATATTTTTTAACCATAATTAATTATTTTCTAAGGTTAGGATCCATATGTGGCTTTATGATGTGTAAATGGATGTTGTAAACACATCACAAAGTTATTTAGATAGGGAAAGCTCTTTGCAAGTTTCAATCTCCATGAAACTCCCAAATCTTTTGAGATTCATTGACTATCAATGGAATTTTAATCTCAGATTAAGCTCATCTTAATTTTGTGATGGGGATGTTGCGGATCACAAAACAGATGGTGAATCAGCCATGCAAAACCGCGTGTCCCTAATCTAAATTATTCTCTCATTGATGTGCCTGTTAATCACACATGCTCCATCAACATAATAATTTTTTTTCTCAGTTCCACATTATTTCTCACATTATATCCTCGATTTGATGTGCTGGTTAACCACATACGATCCATCAACAGAACATAACGAAAAATATGTGTTTTCATGTGTAGCTTAAGACTCATGTTTTTAATAAATAGGGATTTCAATTTATTAACCTTTCATTCCTTTTAATATTTTAGTTAATACCTTTTAACTTTAACACTTATCATATCAATCACTTTCGGTAACTCCAATCTCAAAATACAAAGAGGCGGTGAAGGTGGTAAGCCTAAGGGCTTTTAATAACTGACCTCATTCGTAATCGAATAGACCTCCTTAAACATCTCTTATAACATTAGAGTTGGATACACATAGTCTTGGTTCAGCGATAACGTTTATCCTAAACATGTGAGGACACATGTTTGTAATAATATTATACATATATTAATCCTTTTAATACATGAATGCAAATTTAAACATTTTAAATTTGTATTTCATCCTTTTAAATATTCAAATTTAATTATCTAATTAAATAATATCTAAAATTATAATTAAATATTCAAATTTAAATCTTATTTAAATAATATTTAATACTTATCTTGAATTAAATGTTCTAATTTAAATAATATTTAAAATCAAGAGGTTATTATCCAAAATTTTAAAAATATTTAGGTTTGCGTTTCCTGTTGCCCAACTTAGAAAACTTGTCAACCAAGTTAGTGTTACAAAAAAAAATTCCAGGACGTGTCGCGTCAGAATGGGTTTAAAGGTCATGGCTATCAAACCCTTTCTTAGGGTATAAGTAGTCGAAATAACCATAGAAAAATATAAATTAAAATCACACCTTTCTAAAACCCTCATAAAAAACCCTAAAAGCAAACAGGATTTCAATTCAAATTTATTTGGATCAAAGGAGTGCATATAACTAAAACCTATTCGCTATGATACCAGTGTTAGGTTTTTAATACAACAATACAGACAAAATATGTGCAACGGAATAACAAAACAATCCATATGTGTAAATGCACCATATATCTAGGTTTTACTAATTATAGAAAACTACTTTAAAATTGTAAATCTACTAAGACAAGACAAAATTACAAACCTCTTTTGCAGCTCAATCTTTATCTTCTCCAACTTTCTTGATCCAACCATGTTTCTTGGATGAGAGGACCCAACGGAGAATCCCTCTAATGGAATCACACCCATGAATCCAAAGAAAAAACCAAAACAAAAGTAGGAGAGGGTCAAATTTCTACAAACCCTAGGAACGGTTATGAAATTCGTCCCATAGAAAGGGAGTAAAGAAGTAGGCGAAAATTCAAGCCTAGGAGAAAGGAGTAATGAAACCCTTAACACCCTATTTATAGCCTTAAAGCCCTTGCAAGGTTTCATCTCCCATCCCATGTAGGATAGAGATATAAATTGAAAATCACCACCCAACTAATATCGGATGGAGATTTCAAAATTCCCTTATTCCCTAAAGGTTCTAGAATATTCCAATTAGTCAAACTTTTAATTAATTAATATTCAACCCCTTGAATTAATTAATTCGAAAATAGTTTCTGATTAATTTATTAAACATAATAAATTAGTAAATTTATTTTCTCCTTAATTCTATTTCTTTTAATTTCTCATTTGTGTGATAAGGGAAACCCAAAAGGACCCTGTTATTATTTAGAAATATTACCAATAGTTGATGACATTGGATACTATTTCTAACAGTTCCTTCATGTAGTGGACGTCCCACAATTGTCTATCTTGTGGGAGACACCAATATCCGAAGCATGAGTCTTCTTTCCCTCTCATGCGATGAAGCCTGAGTCTGTCTTAGGGGTCAGGTTGTATGGTTTCTAGGTTGGCACTCGTCAATTAGGTAATGTACACCATTAATTATTATTATTATTGTTATTGTTGTTGATTTAAAAACAACTTATTTCATTATTTTGTTGTATATGTATATTAAAAAGGAAGGAAGTTAACTAAAGTGGGAAAACTTGGCTCGACTAATATGTGTTTCTTTGTGGGAGAAGGAAGTTGTAACATCTGAAATTTGGTATGTGCTACTTTATGGCTTTTTTAATTAAATTTGGGGGTTCAAGGTTTTGTTTAGTCGGACGTGGTGATGAAGACCAGCGTGACGCAACCATGTAATTTAAATAGTGGCACGGTCAGGAGATGGACTGTAACACGGTGGCAGTTTGACACAAAACCCAAAATCTCGGGCTTGGGGCACTATATAAGTGCACTAACCCTCTAGGGTTACTCATTCTTGTAGCCCCCTTCTTTGTGAACGAAACCTTAACCTCTCCTCACTCTTTCATACCCTATTTGGTGCTCCTTGTGGCATTTAGAGCTTTTGGTTATGAAGATTCATGGATAATGGTGTTTCTAGCTTAGATCCAGGCCTCATCAACATTCTTGCCACACTTGGGACCTCTGTAGGTCTCTAAGCTTGAACATTTATTCATGTAGTTTTGTAGATCTAGGATTTATTGTATATATTTTCCATTTTTATGGATTTGTGTTGGAGTTTGGACAACTCCAAGTTTAAAAGTAAAGTCTTTGGGTTCTCCAAACCCATTGTGGTGAAAATAATGAGATGTTACCTTTCCTTTTGACCATGCATGGTTTTGGATGGCATTTTAGTGCCATTTTACCTAGATTAGGAGATTAGAGGATCTAAGCCATGTAAGTGGATAAAGTTGCAAACTTTATCTATTAATATGATGTTTTACTATGTTTTGGAGATTTGGAACGTAAATCATTAAGGTTTATGAGCTTGACAGGTCAAGTTGTGAGTATGTATATTGTCGGCGCGGTGGGTTGTAGGTCGTGGCATGGGTCGTGAGATTCAGTCGCGACTGTTTTGTCCTATGGTGACCACTACACGACCAACGAGCTGGTTGTGGCGCGGTGGTCGGTGGTGGTTGATCGTTGACTTTGACCCATAACGATGACTAGTTTGACTTTTGGTCAAACTTGAAGATTATGAGCTATAGACTAAGGTTAGAGTGCCTGTTGGTTTTGGTGGATCGCGTAGCAGATGTTGCGAGACTTCGAGTGTTTTACTTTCGACGTTTGATTTATGTGAGTCTTCTCACTATACTATGTAGGACATTATATGTTGGTTTTATGTTGAGCTAGATGTAATATGCTTGCATGATTGTTGGGTCGTTCCTGTTGGGATGGGCCCGTATAATTGGAACAAACCCGATGGATTAGACCCGTATTTGTAATGTATGTGGTATTTTGGAAACTCATTAAGTTTTGTGCTTAAAATTTTAAGTTTAAATGTTTCAGATGCTTCTAGCAACAAAGGGAAGGGCACAACGAGATTGCATCGCATTTGCTTTTGTGTTTTGGAGAGATCTGTACTATTGATTTTATTATAACTCTAATTTTATGTTTTTTAAAACAATTAGATGTTTACTCTTTGAGAATGAAGTCGATATGGTTTCTAGGGCCGGTCTGTTAATTTTGAGGGTCCTGTGCTAAAAGTAATAAATGGGCCCCTAATATAAGAAAAATGATTAGTTATAAAAATCATCTCATAAGGCGTAAGGGAAATTGTTCGAACCCTGGTCTATCTATGAGGGAGCCAACAATGTGTACACCTTAAAGCCGGCTGGGATATGGAACATTTTGATAAAGTTTTACATAAATGTATATATATTGAAAAGGGATTAGTTAAAAATTAAACAATTTCATAATATTATTGCGTAACATAATATTTAATATATAATAACTATATAAATTGGCTAAAAATCGGACCCAATTTTTTCCGGGCCCTGTGCGGTTGTACACCTTGCACACCCTCAGGGTTGGGCCTGATGGTTTCCTTGTCTTAAAAATGAAAATTTAGTTCTACAATTTGGGACGTTTCAGGAGTTCGAATCTTGACGCATGAACCTTTTTGTTCATAGTATTTTATACCAAGATATTGAAGGGTCGTGGTATACTACAACACCCTATGGTGCACATACAACTCTAAATGCTTTGGATCTATGTTTTCTCTAATTATACATGCAATATTGTTTCCAAAGCATTAAGCCTACAACTAGCATGCAAATGACATAATCAACATAAAAGAGAGTTGTAGAATTACCTCTTTGTTGTAGCTTGTAGAACTTCTTGAGTTTGGCCTTTAAGAACTTAGTGCCCCAAGTGTTGCACCTCAAATTGAATCACAACACACCTAGCAAAGAATGACTTTTTTGAGAGAGTTTCTTCCACTCAAATCGGCTATAGTGACTCCAAGAACACTAGTGTATCTAGTAGCCCACTTTGGATGCTAAGGAGCTTCTTATATAGTGTGGCAAGATTAGGGTTACACCATGTAAACCCTAATGTGCATGACCTTCCATATTCCTTAGGCTCCATGGGTTTAAACCTCCATGGGTTGTCACATGGGTTTAGCCTAGCCTAAAGAATCATGGATCATTGGCCCACACCATAAGAATGAATGATTTACCAAATCAATCCCCATATATTTAATTAGTCTCTTTTGATCACAAAATTAATTCATGATTAATACTAATTAAACCATATGATTTCATATTAATATATTATAACTTATAATATATTAACAAATCATAAATAACCTCTTCTCAAAAGTCCATCCTATCAAATTGTCCTGGTTATATGCAACCCAAATGGACCATGCTACTCTCAGGTCAAGTACATACCAATTATAGTTATGAGCTTAGACACCTAATCCAACAGTCTCCCACTTGGATAAGTCTAATAACTATTATTGCAAGTATGACTCCACAACCCGACTAGCAATCGTAGCTCTTAAAAGTCGTTGTCGAACTCTGACCTAGTCAATGACGCGTCCATTAGATAAGGGATCATATATTCCTCCATTATAGATATCATATGGACTGAGAAATGGATTATAATCATTCTCTCTGTCCATCTGTTGTTTCCCGATTTCCGATTTATGACGACCGCCTAATTGAACAAATCAAATCAGTCCAGGCTTGGCCAATCACTTCGGGTTTGTCATCACTAAATCATCGAGGGACCCACAGATATCGCTTTTATCCACATGGGGTAAAAGGAATGGATAAACTTCGACTCAAATTCTTGCTTGTACTTACTCATCTAATTACACACAATAATATGTTTTATAACACCAAGTTACTGGTGCGTTTACATATCATCAATGTGCAACCGATTTGTAAATTACAACTCACATGTCTTGGTTTCAAGAATATAAGATATTATCGTCTCACTAATCACTCGTGATAAAATCCATGAAGTGATTCAGATGAGCTAGAGTTGAATCCAATACTCGAATCTTATTCCAGGAGTACTCATGAACACTGCAGCAACCTTGTCCTAGAAAAACTACAGACCCATTCATGACAGTCTTGCCTCAATACCTACTTCCAAAGTATGATTGACTGTGGATGGTTTGAATAACCTAGTTATTTGGGAAGTCCAAACATGCAAAGTGAAACACAAGAATAATACTAATTATATGGCCCCAAAACTTTTGAGTGCCATATTGATTACTCATTATTCATTGTATAATGTTTTGATTTATCAACTTAATACTTGAATTAAAACAATAGTTATGCCATGCTCAAAGCATGCACACTATGATTGTCTATGGTCCTGACTTTGTGAAATAGATCAATTGGAAAACATTTCAATGATGCTCATTTCACAATTCCAAATCTTTGTTGCAAGTGTAAGAATTCCAAATTCTTGTCACTGCTAAACTATCATGCAATGATTCTTCTGTAATTTCTAGGTACCAAAAGTTACAGAGACTTGACCAACGATATTACAAAATATTCTTTTGGAGATTGTTACAAGACAATTCCATGGAAGTGAAGTCTCAGATTCAAGGTACATTCCTTTAAACATCCTTCTTTCATAAAAGTTTCTAACTTTCTCATCTATTCGTAACATTCAACTCCCACTATGGAAAGATTCCATATTTGCCACACGACAACTCATTATCAATAAAATCTTGTCTATTCATAATAATGTCAATATGGTCCATCCATTACTATACTTCCAACTGTCCTTAAGCAACCAATCCTTGGCGAACCTTAGATTGTCCTTAACAGTTGTTTAACCACTTTAGTCATATACGGTTCTATTCCTTTTTCTCTCTTAATGCCCTAGGAATTTGGAAAATTAGAACACGAGAATATTATAGCATATGCAATCGATCCTATACCCGAAGCATATGGGACACGATTCATAAAGACATGATACTCGACCAGTCTTTTGCTACAATATTTCTATTTGCCATGTTCTCATAATTCGAATTATGAAGAGGGATGCCGTAATCATAATCGAATTTTGAGGACGCAATTAACATTTCCATATATATAGAATTTCCTTATGTTGAACCATTCCAACATAACATTCACATATATGTCCTTGACTAAATTTGATTAAAATCTCACAATCTAAGCTTTTAGATTTGCAATGAAGTATGAATTCCTCTCCCTTAATTATAGCAAAACAACTTTTCAAACCCTGCATCTTTGCAAATTGAAACTTTTGTTTTCTATAATTAACATCGCTAACTCCCAACACCTATAATAATTATGCTCCCACTAGCATAATATTTATTATCTTACTAGCATAACACTTATGCTCCCACTAGCTTTGACATGTATTCAGAAATCAGTTGGACTTCTAGAAATCAATACTTATTGAATTCCTTTCCAAAGTTCAGATTTCTGATAAGAGATGCTTCAGTAAGACTTTATCTAAGCTTCTCAAACTCATACACCTTTCCTTAGATAGCTTACATGTGTGTCTAATCAATTTTAGAACTTACAGCAATAAGTCTCAAATGTTTAGACCTTTGCCATTTCTCACAATTCGAACTATGAAGAGGGATGTCGTAATCATAATCGAATTTGAGAATGCAAATATCACAATTGCTAACTATTAAAATCTACTTAGTGAAAGAGTTTCCTCACAATCATTTTCATGAATTGGAGAGAAACCTTATGACACTTAGATTTTATGGTGTATGTGTGATGGGTTTTGTATACTACAACATCCTATGGTGCACATCCAACCCTAAATACCTTGGATCTATGTTTTCACTAATTATACATGCAAATGGTTTCCAAGGCATTAAACCTATAACTAGGATGCATTTGATATAAACCATACAAGATACTAGTTAAGGTAACATACCTTTTATGTAGCTTGAAGTCTTCATGTATTTGGCCTTAAGAGCTTAGCCCCAATAGTGTGGAAGCCTCAAATGAAGTCACAACACATCATGGACAAAGGTAGACATTTGAGAGAGAATCTGCATACACCAAAAACCATCCATATGAACTCCAAGAACACCAGTCACGTTTTTGGCTATGTACTCACCTATTTATATGTAGGATTCCAAGGGTCATGGGTATAACCCAAATCCATACCCATGGGTTTTATGATCCATGGTTCATGTGGCCCAACTCTTTATATATCCATACATAAGCTTGGTCCAACATGGATCATACGCCCAACACATATAAATATAACTAATTACCATAATTATTCCCCATAGATTTAATTAGTCTCTTTTGATCACTAAATTAATTCCAAATTAATTCTTGATCAATACTAATTAAAACATATGATTTCATATTAATATATTAGAACTTATAATATATTAATAAATCATATATAACCTTCTCTCAAGAGTCTATCCTAACAAATTGTCCTGATGATATGCAACCCAAAGAGACCATGCTACTCTCGGGTCGAGTACATACCAATAATAGTTATGGCATTTACAAATTCCAAAATTTGAGGGCAAGTTTTGAACTATTCAAAAACTTTTGGTATCCATAACTTATGAGTTTAATATAGGTTTTATGAAAAGACTCTTGACATTCCATAACTTGAGGACAAGTTACGGAGTTCATAAAACCATTTATGTAAAAGACTCTTCAAGTTCCATAACTTGAGGACAAGTTATGGAATACTTAAAACCATTTAATATGACATTTAAAAATGAGACTTTTCACTTTCCATAACTTGAGGACAAGTTTTGGATTTCACCAAAAACAATTAGATCAAAAATTCCAACTAACAAAATCAAACAATTTGCTTATGATCTAATTAAACTCATAAGTTAAAATAATTCATATCAAACAAGTTTCAAGAAATTAGCCTAATCATATAAACTAATACAAATCATGAAACTTTGACAATTATCTTTTATTTTGGATGATAATCATCATTAGACCATCTCCAACCCATCTCCATTTTTCCCCCATAAATGGAGTAGAAAATGGAGGAAATAGTGATTTATCTCCAACCCTACTCCATTTTCTACCCCATTTTTTACCCCAAAAAGTATATTCCTAGAATATTCTATTTTTATAACTTATATATATTGTCAAATACACCCCTCTACTAATTAAACTCTATATTTATGACTAATTAATATAAATTAGTATATAACATGATATTATAAATATTAAATATTGCATTTAAATTATAATTAGTAGATAAAATAAACTAGAAATGTATAAAATAAAAATGAGAGGGACTAAAATTGGCAACCAAACTTCATCTCCATTTTTGGAGATATGAATAGTATTCCCCCATATATGGGGGAATACTATTCATATCTCCAAAAATGGAGATGAAAATGGGGTAAGGTTGGAGAAGAATGGGGGAAGAAATGGAGTATGGGGGTGGGTTGGAGATGCCCTTACCATATCAACAAAATCAGATTTTATGAACTAAAACATTTTGTGGTAATGATTCTAATCCAAAACAGGCCAAAAAACTCGAAAAACTGCCCACTGGAGCACCAACTCGGCGAGTACATGAACTGGCCTCGTCGAGTTGGACTTTTTATGAGTGGACTCGGCGAGTTCACTGTCCAGGATGCAAAAAATTCGATTTTTTGCTTTGAAAACCAATAAAACATCAAGTATAGTGGAAAATAATCCTAGGCTCTGATACCACTGAAGGGTCTTGGTATATTACAACACCCTATGGTGAACAGACAACCCTAAATGATTTGGTCTATGTTTTCTCTAATTATACATGCAATATTGTATCCAAAGCATTAAGCCTACAACTAGCATGAAAATGACATAATCAACATAAAAGAGAGTTGTGTTGAGTCTAGGAGTTGCGTCATTGGGCTTATTTGCTTAGTCCAATGTTTTCATGGTTTGGGCCTGTCCATCCGTGCTTTTGATATTAGGGTTTAGTATTTATGGTGCATGCATGCATCGTCTTAGAGACGCTTCTTGATAATTATTCCTTTGATAGTACTGTAACCCTAGCACACCTCTAAATAGAAGTTCTTCGTCGAGCTCTTCTGAGGTGTTGTTGTTTTAATCATTCAGCACCTGTTTGATTCATTGTGTGTTCATGCTTTTGTTTACTTTCTGATTTACTTGTTAAGAATCTAAACGATCTTAAAAGAGTTTTCAACTCCTCAAGTTGTAGAATTAACTCTTTGTTGTAGCTTGTAGAACTTCTTGAGTTTGGCCTTTAAGAACTTAGTGCCCCAAGTGTTGCACCTCAAATGGAATCACAACACACCTAGAACAAAGAATGACTTTTTTGAGAGTTTCTTCCACTCAAATCGGCTATAGTGACTCCAAGAACACTAGTGTATCTAGTAGCCCACTTTGGATGCTAAGGGGCTTCTTATATAGTGTGGAAAGATTAGGGTTACACCATGTAAACCCTAATGTGCATGACCATCCATATTCCTTAGGCTCCATGGGTTGAAACCTCCATGGATCATCCATGGGCTGTCACATGGGTTTAGCCCAACCTAAAGAATCATGGATCATTAGCCCACACCATAAGAATGAATGATTTACCAAATCAATCCCCATATATTTAATTAGTATCTTTTGATCACAAAATTAATTCTTGATCAATACTAATTAAACCATATGATTTCATATTAATATATTAGAACTTATAATATATTAACAAATCATAAATAACCTACTCTCGGGTCAAGTACATACCAATTATAGTTATGGGCTTAGACACCTAATCCAACACATATTTCATACATATAGGTTACCTACACAACAAAAAAATGTAGCCTTTAGCGGCGACAAAAATCGTCGCAAATGATGCCCACTGTCGTCGCTAATACCTTTAGCGACGACATGTCGTCTCTAAAGGGTCGTCGCAATTACCTCGTAGCTAATACTCGTTTGTCGTCGCAAATACGGTCGTCTCTAATACATGTCGTCTCTAATACTCCCGTGCCGTCGCTATTGATGTCGTCTCTATTGATATTCCAGCCACCGGCCGGAGTTTTTCCGGCAAAGCTTCCCGGAGTTATGTGTCGTCGCAATTAGTCCTCGTCGTCCCTAAAGGTGTCGCTGCTAATGTTTTTTTTTTTTTTTTTTTTTTGAGAAAAAACATATTTTTTATGATATTAGTTTATATATATTATAAAATGCAGATTTGATAACAATACATAAATAAATGCATACTACATTACATAAAACATCAAACATACCATATTACATATCTAATAAATCCCAAATAAACATCTAATATATAATCCATAAAGTATCTAATAAATCCAAAATAACATCATCGATAACATAAAATAAGAAATACTATGTGTCTTCGTCTTCGTCTTCCCCATCATTGTTTTCCTCGTTGTTGTTGACTTGGTTTTTAAAGGAGGGGATAATGTCTCCAATGGCCGTCACAAATGTCGCGTTTTGAAGAAAAGCATTCACATCAACATCCTGCAATTAAGTCATAAGCACATTAAATCATTAACAAAGCTACCAAATTCTTTAAGAATTTAACAAGTACCTGTGTTGGTTGCGGTGTTTGTGACTGTGACTACCATTGGGATGGAGCACTTGTACCCGCAGCTGAAGAAACTTTAGGCCCAATGCCTCTCACATGCCCCCTTCGTGTACCCAACACCTTCTCAAATATTGCGATCCAATCAATGGTGTCTGGATCACCACCATAGTCAACTATGTGATGAGTTTGTAGAGCAATCTCAACAACTAAGGCATTCTGTATTTCACAAGATTGTTAATATACGTTAAAACTAACACAAAAAAACCAACAATCTACTTCATTTTTAAGTAATAATAACTTACATATTGTTCTTCGACCAAAGGATCAACAAATTCCCCTTTTTTATTCACATGCGCACGATGAAATACTTCAAGTCTATTCAAATTTTGTTTAACATTATAAAATATGTTATATTTGAATAAACATTAAAAAATATGTTATAACTGAATAAACATTATTGTAACTTACTTTCTTGAAACAAGCACTACCGTAGCTGCACCACGATTCTTCACTACTTGCTTCTTCCGGCATTCTTGGTTTGCAGCGGATCGTTTTTGATGTTTTTCTGTTAAGAAATGGTCAATAGTAGCATTCCAACGCTGCTGATCCATACTCGTAGGGGCTCGAGCCCTTGCTGCCTCCACATCCCCTGCAAAATCAGTCAAACGGTTTTTTGCAATATTTTTGCGGCCTTTATACCGCGCACATAATTGTTCATTGACGCCCAATAAGTTGGAGCCATGGGATGATTTGTAATCGCGTCAAAATCAAACCATCTCTACAAAAAAAAAATAGAGAAATTAAAAATAAATCAAAATTAAAAAATATTAAATATATAACTTTATAAATAATTTACTGAAAGATACTGCAACATTCCAACCCTTTCGGCTTCAGAAACGTCTGTCCATGTGTCTTTATCGAAACCGATGTCCCGCCACATATAGCTCCCAAACTCCCGAATGAAACATTCGTATACCTCCCCAATCAACATGTTAGTATTTATGTCGAATACTATCTTAAGAGGCCGGTTGCCGTTAGCTGCAAATAGTTTGTGCAATTTTTTATTACTGCCATGCCTCTTCGTTTCGGAGGCACCGCTGCATAAAAAAATATTAGTCAAAATAATTTTTTATATAGATACAATATTAAATACAAGTAATTAGAATAAATCTTAATTACCATCGTTCTGGTGATCACTAAAACCTCCACCGAACGGATGTGGTGGCTCGTCACCACCGTCACCTCCATGGCCCATCACAGCAGCCATGAGATGGAGCAATGCAATCCAAGAAAAGGACATCCTGAAAAATTATAACACAATATGAATATATATACATATAATATGATATGATTACAACAAATACAAACCTTATTTTACTAGTCAAATGTAAAGATTTTTTTAATCATTCTCGCCCCCAGACACTTCAGTGTCTGCTGACACATCACTATCATAATCAGAATCTTCCTCATCATAATCAGTCTCGCAATCAGACACATTATTGATGATACTCGTTGGTGGGTCAACTTCAATATCATCTTCAACCGATTGAGAATTTTGAAAGTACTGGATAAAGTCGATTGAGAGAGTGAAATTAAAAGAAACATTACTAAGAACGACATCGGTTGAATCAGTGTCGACATTTTCAATAGGATCATGGTTGACATCGTTCATCGGTATCTGGGTTCCTTTCATCGCGGTTGGTATCATTTTCAATCACACCCCCCATAACATCATCAATAACATCGGCCATCTCGTTACTGCGCGGTATTTCTTCAACAACCGGATGAGTTGTATTTTCGCCGTGATACTTCCATATAACATAATGTGGACTAAAACCATGTTGAAGTATATGGAATTTCATTATGGCTAGTATTATAAATTTATTGACATTACATTTGTTACACGGGCATCTGATTTGACATTTGTTATCGACGTGTGGTTTGGACCTCTCGACAAAAGATTCGAGTCCTTGTTAGAACAGGGTAGAGTTAAGGTTTTCAATAGTAGTCCAAGTTTTATCAATAGACATGTTGCAACTGAAACATAGGTTAGGTTTTAGTGTTTACTCTGCAAGAACCAGCATTAGGATTGAAAATTTATAAGGATAGGCTTCTAAACCCAACTTATTTTTGTTTTATTATGGCATTGTACTTTCAACGATATTATATATTTGTAATTTATATCATCTTTATTATACCATTGTACTTTAACGTCTTAATTTTGATTTTTATTTTTTATTATGGCATTGTACTTTCAACGATATTATATATTTGTTATTTATATCATCTTTTTTTTCTCCATATTTTGATTTTTAATCCCAACTTATTTTTGTTTCTATTTTTCTATTTTGAGTAATTATAATTTAGTACATTTAGCGTCTTAATTTTTCATTTTTATTTTTTCTTATAACATTGTCGGCTCTAATAATTATATTTCTTGTTGTGCGGTGACAGGATACTTTAAATGATATTATATATTTGTTATTTATATCATTTTTTTTTTCATATTTTGATTTTTAATCTCAACTTATTTTTGTTATTTATATCATAACATACAATTTACACACATACAAGTACATTTTTTTTTCCATATTTTCAGTTTTAATATCAACTTATTTTTATTTTTTATTTTTCTAATATACATTTTTCCATTTTTCCATTTTTATTTTTTATTTTATATTTTAAGTTTCTAATACACATTAGCGGCGACGTGATACTTTAAACGATATTATATATTTGTTATTTATATCATCTTTTTTTTTTTCATATTTTGATTTTTAATCTCAACTTATTTTTGTTATTTATATCATAACATACAATTTACACACATACAAATACATTTTTCCATTTTTTTTTATTTTTTATTTTTAGTTTCTAATACGCATTAGCGGCGACGTGATACTTTAAACGATATTATATATTTGTTATTTATATCATTTTTTTTCATACAAATACATTTTTCCATATTTTTAGTTTTAATATCAACTTATTTTTATTTTTTATTTTTCTAATATACATTTTTCCATTTTTATTTTTTATTTTTTATTTTTAGTTTCTAATACGCATTAGCGGCAACAAGATACTTTAAACGATATTATATATTTGTTATTTATATCATCTTTTTTTTCTTCGTATTTTGATTTTTAATCTCAACTTATTTTTGTTATTTATATCATAACATACAATATACACACATACAAATACAATTTTCCATATTTTTAGTTTTAATATCAACTTATTTTTATTTTTTATTTTTCTAATACACATACATATACATTTTTCCAATTATAACATCATATACACGTATATATATGCATTTCACATACAAATACATTTTTACATACATATACAAACATATCCATACATTTTTACATACATATACAATATACACACATCCATTTCACATACAAATACACATACATATACATTTTTACATACATATACAAACATATACATACATTTTTACATACATATCCACACATATACATACATATTTATATAAATATACACATATACATATACATTCCACATACAAATACATACATTCCATAAACATACATACATTTTCACATAAAAATTTTCATATATCTACACCTATATACATAGATTTTTCACATATACATACATTTCACATACAAATACTCTTATACACACATTTTTTCATACATACACATACATTTCATATATATATACATTTCACATACAAATACACTTATACACACATTTTTTTCATACACACATACATTTCATATACAAATACACATATACATATACATTTCACATACAAATACCAACATTTCATATACTACATTAAAAACAGAAAAATTAAGAAAAAAAAACCTGGAAAATCGTTGTGGTGTGGTGTTGTGGTTGTTGTCGTCGGAGAAGAGGTGATGTCACCGGAGAAGAGGTGGTGTCACGGGAGAAGAAGCTGTGAAACCACCAAAATACCAAATTACCATACAAATTTGTTACAGAAAAAAAATTGAAAGAGAAAGGAGGAAAGGGAGCACATACCCTCGCTGCAGATGCCGGGAAAACGCAAGTTTTCTCGCAGGAAAACTTATCACAGCCGGAAAAACGGGCTAAACTAGTGGGGGGAGAGGAGGAGTGAAGTGGAGAGGAGAAAGGAGAGGTTTTGTGGTGGTGGTTGCTGGAGAAATCGAATGGACGAGCCGTTGTGGTGGTAAATCGCCGAGAGGAGGATTGTGGGTGATTGTGGCTGTCACTTGTTCTGAGACACGAAGTTCGGGTAAAAGGGACAAACCCTTTAGCGGCGACGGTATTTGCGGCGACAAGCTGGCAATTGGGGCGACAAGTTGGAGGGAACGGGTCCCTCGTCTTTTTTGGTGACCAGTAGCGACGATGGACGCGTCTCTGTTAGGGTCGCCGCTATTGCTTTCGTACGGAGGAACCCTGTCCGTTGGATCAGATGAAAAGTGAACGGCCACGATTGATTGTAGACGAAATCACACGGATCGCCGATGTGTCCTATTAGAGACGACGCATTAGCGGCGACGGGCTGCTTTTAGAGACGACACATACACGTGTTGTCATGTGTGTCGTCGCTAATAGTCCCTGTCGTCTCTAATAATGTCACCTCTAATACTTATATTTCTTGTTGTGCTACAAAAAAAATCATTTTCATCAATTTTCTTCGGTGTTATGTCGTTAATTTCTAATGGATCTTTATCTTAAAAAATCATTTTCCAATGGTAATCTGTAGGTAATTTTGAAACGGATATCCAATGAATTTCTTTAGTTGCTATTTGTCATATACACATTGTCAAATTTGTTTTTTTTTTCTTGTTTTTTTTTCTCTCTCTCTCACACCCCGCGCGCCAAGGTTAGCCAAAAGAGGGATGCAAATTCCCTCGTATTTATCTCCGCTTTGCATGAATAGAGTGGAATCGGAGGATCATGTTTTTCTCAAATGTTCGGTGGGTTGTTAAACGAGGATTTTGCTAAATAAATGGTGCGATGACATTGCTATTGGGGCCAATACCATTGAAAACTTTCTCACTAGTAGAACGGCTTGCAAGATTGAAGAAATCACATGTGGAGGTTTGGCATGCGGTTTTAGCGGCGTACTGTTGGATTCTGTGGAAGGCTTGAATGATGCTCTTTTCAACAGCACGAAGCCCAAGAAAATCCCGTCTTGGGTCCTTGAGATGGAGTATTTTCTTTTATTTGGATTATTAGTCGTTTAAAGCTTGGTGTTGAACAAACGTTTCATGTTGTTCAAAAAAAAAGAGTTAATGATTATTCTTGATAAATCCAAATACCAAGAAGATGCTCAAATAATTGAATTAGCTAGTAATACTACTATACTGATTATAGTAATTTTACAATATACATTAACCAGATTTAATTAGAAAATAAGAAAAAAAATGTTGACTTTTAAGTATGTTCAGTTCATCTTTTAAAATGATGTAATTTCTATTTCTAGATTGTAGCTTTCTAGAATTCTTTCATCATTCACACAAGGTGTATATAGATCAAAATAATATTTATTTACCATATATAACGATTATATTTAGTATAAAAACAATGGTAACTGAAAACTAGTAAAAAAATTATATATATATAAGGAATATATTGGTACATCCTAGTCATAACGTATTCATTATATGTCGTCGTTGCTTACACGTTGTTGCTTTCTTTACGTAAATTGTGGAGAAAACCCTGCACAAAGGATTTAGAATGGAAAAACAAATTAATTAGATGATGACCTTTGAGTATAAAGATTGGAGGAGTTGTATTCGATCAAGTTTCTTGATATTTTTCTACTTTTAGATTTTATAGAACCAACGATAAATGTTATCATTATAGTTCAATAATAACCAAAAGAAAAAATCAAACCGATAACACATAAATAATCTATTGTACCCTATGCAATTGCATAACGAACTGGATGAGTGGATCAAATATTGACGCTTTAAAATGAAACGAGCAACAATTACAAACCCAAATCAACCTGTGTATGTACATATAGAATCAATCTCTTAATATACAACAAATCAATCACTTGGTTCAAATCGAAATCAAACATAAAAATACTGAATAATCAAATGTTCTTATCTTAATTTTTCTATGCCTAAAATACTTGAGCTTGAAATTAATTACTACTCCTAGAACACTATGCCATTGTCATTATCATCGTCATCGAATTCCATGTCTTGTAGATTCTGAGAAGAGGCATAGTCTTCTAACGCCATATCGTAAAAGAAACCATAGTGATCTTCACACTTACTATTTGAGCTTACAATCATTTGGTCCATACATTCCTTCAAGGTAGCCTCTTGCGATAACTGGAGAAGATTTGGGAGGTTGTATTGCTGTGGTGATATGTCCAAGTAATTTTTGTGGTGACGGTGGTGGTGAACCGGTGGTGTTGGATTTTGATTGGAGAGGTTGGGGGTGGTGGTGCAGATATGGTGGTGGTGGTGGACACAAGGCGGTGGTGGGAGGGTGGGACATGCATCATCATGATTTAGTGAAGTGGCATCATATGTATTGTGATACATGTCTTGTGGGCTGCGTTCGTTGCTATTGTCTCCCTTTGCTTTGTAAAACACTCGACATAAAACCCAGTCTTCCTGTTGATTGAATTCAACCAAAACGAAAAGAAACTTGGTCAACCAAAACTTGAAAAAAGAGTTCTCATATTCTTCATCAATATATTTAATTCTCGGTGTGGAATTTAAAGAATTGATTTAATTCTTACCTTGGGCGGAATATTAGGGTTTTCAAGACGAAATTCATGCATGATCCAACCGGTTTTAATCCCATTTGGTGCGCGGTTTTTATAAAACACTAAAGTCTTCCTCATCCCCACGATGGCACCAGTTCTCGTATCCACAACTGTCCTATCTTTTCCAGTAGCCTTCCAGTATCCGGATATAGTGGCCCTGTTTGTTCGATATCCAGTTGCATACTTGCGATCACGAAAGCTGAAGAAGTACCACTCGCTTGAATTGAGTTTCGCCATCTCTTTATTAGCATAAAAACAAAAATTAATAATTGATACCAGACATCATTAAAAGCTTGAAAAACTAAGACAATAATTAAATGCTTTAAAATGACATAAAAGCTTAGACAAAAAGCGACAACGATGCAGAATAAATTAAATGAAGGCGTTTCCAGTGGTACAGTGTTTAGGATTCAAATGGAAGACTAACAAACATGATGCATATTACTGGTACAATGTCAATTTCAGAATATGTCCTTATTAGCACTACCTCTGATGTGTATGTGACAAAGAAATGTGTTTCCATTCACCAACTTACAAGCATCACATGCATATCGATATACATAGGGTGTGTTTGGGATTACTTTTTAAATTTAAAAGTGTTTTTTATAAAAAACATTTTGTAAAAAAACTTTTTTTAAAACAAGGTTTTTAAAATATGTTTGGCTTTACTTTTAAGTTTTTTAAGTGAGAAAAGCCAAAAGTCACAAAATGCTGTCTTTTGTCCAGCCAACTTTTTTTTCTTAGCTAAAAATTGATTTGAAAAAACTTTTCAATTTATCAAATAACTTTTTTGTAATTTTTTAACGTTTTGAAAAAAATTAAAAGTCAAAAAGTTAATTGAAAAAAATCCTAAACACCCTCATATTAGCATACATACTGATACACAGACATGAAATATGATCGATCAATATGATGGAATTCCTTGGTTCTTCACAGTTTTTGAGTTCTTTTTTGAACTTTTATATATATATATATATATATATATATATATATATATATATATATATATTTTTTTTTTGCTCCAGTCAAATGTTAAAATAAAAATACTTAAATTAAATTATGAAAAATCAAATATTCTACTACTTTTTTTTTCTTAGGATATATTTTAAAGAGTGTGATACAAGTCATATTTAATAAAATTAATAATTTTTTATTATACTTGTTATCATCTAAAAATGGTAAAATGGTAAAAGAACGGGTAGAAAGAAAATATAAGAATCTATTTAATTTCTCTTAAATTATTTACACCTGTCGACAATTTTGCTGCATTCAAATCATTTTAAACGCACGTCAAAGTTGTCGTCGTCCGAGTGACCATAATTATTGTTTTTTTTTTTCACAAGGGACCAGTTAATTGAAGAAAGCAAGAAGGCTGTCTAATTAAAAAAATATCATTATCCAATCATAGCTTTTAAATCAGTTCCCACAGATACACAGAATGATATCTTTCATATAATACGATATAAAGTTAAGGATAGAATTTAATAGCAGCAGAATATATATAATTTAATCAGCGTGATTGATTAGGATGATTGATACATACATTAATTAGTGTATCTATATCTTTTGTCATATCCATTAAAAAATATATAGTGAGAAAGAGAAGGGGATCGGGGGTTAACTGGAATAAACAAGATTTCTTGATTCCATATTAAAATGTCCTTCGGGATGTGTGTGATCATGAAAGTAGTCTGTGCTCTTTATAATGACTATATATATGGATATGAAAAACAGTAATAGTTAAAGCACTACGAAATTCAGACTTCAAATTAAGTTCCCACTCAATAGATTAATCATGCAGTGCCTATAGATATAAAGATTTCTATATTGCTTACTCTCGCAAAAAATAACGCGTAAATCAATCTACCATGTATATATGTGCAGTGAGTACTATTTCAAAAGCTTGAATTGCATGCCACTATCTGCATAATCTAAATCGGGTTAAAACATTCGATTTTTGGGTGTTTGTGGTTGATTTTTTTTGTAAAATCACAAAAAAGCTGCTAGCAAAATTAGCATGATCTGACAACCATGTGCACATATGACTGGTTGGTTGTATCTAATTGTTAAACCCATCAAAAAACTGTCTAACATGTTCATTGTCTGCTCAAAACGAAACTAAACATGCATTTCTTTCCCAAGTTCCCATGATCAAACAGAAATAATTTAATCATAGAAAATAAACTTGGAGAAACTAAACTCACCAGGAAGCTGCCATGGCTCACAAGTATGAAGATCAATTTCCACTAAAGTACCCTTAAGAACATCTTCATTAGCTATCTTCTTGTAAAGATAGTGGCAAACCAACTCCTCATCACTAGGGTAAAACCTAAACCCCGGTGGCAGTGTGGCTCCAATATCTCTCAAACCCATCTCCTTATTTTATTACAGATCGAGGAAGATTAAAGCATGTACAGGCTCAATTCGTCACGAAAATGCTTAAAGATTAGGTCGTGTAATGGAATGGTTTTCTAGTATGTGTTTGTAACGAGGGAGTATATATTGAGTTTCTAATAATAAAGAAGAAAGGTGGTGCTGTATATAAGGGGGCGATAGGGGATAGAGGTTGAAAGGTACCTTTGTCACCAAGAATTCATTAATTACGAATCTTGATTCTAACAGTTTATGATTATGCTTGTATAGTTTGTTATTGTTTCTGAGAGGGAACTTTCAAGAAAAACCAAAGTCGCACGAAATCAATATCTGTCCCTATATGGTGTGCGTTACTGTTTAATATAAATTAAAGTGATCAACACACAAAATAATAAACATAAATAGCTAGTTCACTGCTGTTAAATTAAAAAAAGTTAATGTCAAAATGATTAAACCCTTGATAAAAATAGATGTTTCAATATACATACGCGTTCAAGTTGGTACGTTACAAAAGGTTGGATAGATCATAGAACCCACATCCCATAGATGTGGTTTTATAGGTCATCTAAAAATAGAAATATCTAAATCGTAAGATCTTTATCATGACAAACCAAACCAAAATTATATAAAGCTAAATTTTAATTTTTAAACACCGTTCATGGAAAGCAATATTAAAAACCTCTAAAAACTGCAGATTATGTAATGTAATATCCTGTACGTTCCTAAATAAATTGTCTTAATTATATATTTGAGTTCAATCCGAATTAGGGGTTTAATTAGTCATGTTTTTTTTTTTTTTTTTTTTTTTTTTCTTTAGACCTGTCTTAATTAAAATTCAATCAGCAATGTAATCTAAAACGAAACCCAATGAACCAAAACCCACCGAATTATATACTTAACCGAAAACTGCAGATCACTTCATACCCAATTATCTAACGGTTAAAAAGTATTAGGATTTTAAAATGTTTAAATACCGAAAACAATTATTATTTTAGAAGTGGAGATAGTGAAGCAAGATTCTAAAACCATGAGCATGCTCTCCAAAAACACCAAGTTGTGAGTAGGTGGGGGAAACATCCAAATTCCAGCTTTTTTACTATCTTTGTGAAATTAATATCATTGGATCTTTCAATTATTTGCCATTTTCACGATCCCTGTAGCTTTTGGGGTGCATATAAACCAAACACAATAGACAAAATTGCTACTTTAAAGCCACCTTCTTGAATATATATTCAGAATAACATAATCCTGTGAGTGGATAAAGTCTTTTAGTGTCCATTTGTTCTTGTTTTTGTTCTTTTTTTGTTAGGTCATAAAGGCATTGAATGCATAAAAAGTTGCTTATTATATATATATATATATATATATATATATATATATATATATATATATATATATATATATATATAGAGAGAGAGAGAGAGAGAGAGAGAAAGAGGTTATAATGTGGATGGACAACTATTGTATGGACGTGTGAACTATGCTATTCTACAAGAATTACTAAGAAAATAAGTTGTTTAATAATGTGAATACGTTCAACCTCACATAATTATCGTCATTTTAATGTATTCTTACTAATTCTTATTCATTTTTGTTCTCAGACATCTTTTTTCACTCATTTTCATTATTACAGAATACGACTCAATAAACATTCGGACAACATCCTCACAGAATGAGAATAAATATATATATATATATATATAATAACCTTATAGACGATTTAATTAGTGAGAATATGTGATAATGACAATAATTATATAAGATTGAATGTATTCACATAATCAAACAACATATTTTTTTTGTTATTCTCACAGAATAGCACTGTCCACACGTCCACACAATAGATGTAAATCCACATTTGAACCTAGCTCTCTCTCTCTCTCTCTCTCTCTCTCTCTCTCTCTCTCTCTATATATATATATATATATATATATATATATATATATATATATATATATATATATATATATATATATATATATATATATATATATATTTGATTATATCCTATACGGTATATAACTTAGATTAGGAGTTAAATTTTAAGCATTTGGACCATTACAACGTGTATATTATACAAAAACGACGTACTATGATAAGTTTGTATACCTAAGCTTATATACCATTTAGGTATATTCATTTTACCCATATATATATATATATATATATATATATATATATATATATATATATATATATCCGGTAAGAAAATTCTTTTTGGTAAGAAGGTAAGGAGTATTTTTTCGGTATATTTTATTGGTGAATAAAACAAATTAATCACTAGATAATTAAAAAAAACATGATTCATAAAAAAAATTCCAGAAAAAATATTTCAATAAACCATTTTTATGATGATTTTGTTAATATTCACTAAAATTGTCATAAAATTGAAGTATTCTCTGAATTTACTAAAAAGTGAATCATAATAGTGTGTTTCAGAGAGATTTTTTTTTTGTAAATTATCTTACTTTTGATTTATCTAATGATTCATTTTGTTTGTTTGTTAAAAAATATGTACATAAAAAATTTCTTACCTTCCTACCAAAATTTCTTTTTCTATTTTGATATTGGTTATATATCTATATATATATATATATATATATATATATATATATATATATATATATATATATATATATATATATATATACACACACACACACACACTATAAAATCGTAAATTTTCAAACAAATTTTTTTCATTTTAAAATCACATAATTATCATAACACATTTAAAAAAAATCTCATTTATTTAATTTACAAAACGCATCTCCATAATTGTTTGATTAATAACCCAGGATCCTCAAAACATAACTCTTTCTCTGGTGTGTACAATCAAGCCGTCGCCTTCCCGCGATCCTGAGAAGAACCTGAAATACATATCACATAACAAGGTAAGTACGAAGCTTAGTGAGTTCCCCAAAATACCACACATATCTCATTAGCCTCTCATGGCTATACTGAGATAAGACCCTCCGGTCAATATGTCTCGGTGGGATCCTCCAGTCCCACAACTCGGGTGGACCCTCCGGTCCTAACTCAGTAAGCTCAGAATAATACACAACATAAATCACAAAGACAAAATGCAAGGTATCACAATACTCAATATAAGCATGTAAGACCCTCCTGTCACACAACGGTTACCACACTAGGTAAGTATAGTAAGAAGACTCACCTCGGATGATGAACAGCTCCTATAGATGTTGCTGCTGCACACTGGCCTCTAACACTGGACCAAGATCCACAATTACCCAATTAAGATCTAAGTCAAAACCCTCACTCTTTAGGTCTAAAGGTAGTCCACTAACTAGCCCATCAATAACCTAAACTCATTGGGCCCACCAAAGCCCAATAATGAATAGGATCTCCCGAGGCCCAACTCTCAAGTCCAAGTGACAATCCCAACTCAAGGGCCCAAGGCACATATATATATATATATATATATATATATATATATATATATATATATATATATATATATATATATATATATATATATATACATTCCTATTTCCAAAACTCTAGTGCAACAAGCCCAAACTTCCAGGCCCAACACTCAAGGCCCAAAATGAGACTTAGCCCAAAAGTCCACAGTGAGGTTACGCGGGGCGTACCTCCCTTGGTACGCTCAACGTACGCACGAATCCAGATTGGCCATTGGGGACATTTGGTCAGTATGCGGGGCGTATTGGAATTACGCTCAGCGTACGTCCAAGTTTGCTCTTCCTACTCCTTTGGTCTTAACCCGTTAAGACCTTAACTCAAATCTCAGATCTAGACTCCCTAATGGCTCTTACTCCATAAAGCTTGTGACTTTAAGCCTTTGCATGGCTGGTAAAGTCACAAACACCAAAAACTCTCCTTTTCTCATCTCAAAATTCACATATCTCATGCATGGGTTGATTCAAACGTCCAAATCTCGATTTTTATAATTCCACACCACTAAAGACACTCAAAGAAGCTGATAATAACCTATGGAGCTCAATATCTCATAAAGTCTCCAACTTTGGGACTAAAACCCTAAAATACACTAAAATGATGCACAAATCAAAAGAGTGAGAAAGCTTTGAGCTTTATACCTCAACATGAAGCTTCCAACTCAGATAAGCTCAGATCCAAAGCCTGGAATCCCAATCCTTTTTCTTCAACGCTCCTTCTTCACTCCAAAGAACCACAAGATCACTCAATAGCTCACAAATGGTCACACAAGCTCAATGGACGAGTATTTAAGGTTTGAGAGGGTTTATTGTCTGAGGATGGTGGTCAGGAATGAGGCCATCTTATTCTTTAAATAGGGACACCCCCTTATTTAGGGTTTTCATTATGTTCCTAGTACGCCCAGCGTACCCTCTAGTACGCCCAACGTACTAGGTGACTCCGCTTCAAATTCACGCACATGAGTACGCTAAGCATACACACACATACACCCAGCGTACTCAGCTGCCACCTTTCTCAAATAAGGGACCTTTCTTGTCAAACTTCAAACTTCCATAGTTTCCTCGATATAACTTCTTTTCCAATGAACCTCATATCCACGGAAAGGTGACGAGAAGCCCTACGCTTCTAGCAACTCGTCGAAGCCCCGATGCTTCCTCATGCCCGGGTTGCAACCCACGAACCCTAAATCACGGACGATCCGAAATAGGATGTTACCATTCTCCCCCACTTGAATTAGATTTGGCCCTCGAAATCGCTCCTTATCACACATAGATCGAATCCAATAACCCGAGAAGCCCCACCGAAAGGACCTCATATCATACAACAATCTCTTCCAAAGACACCTGAACCCAACATGAACTCCCGACCCTGAAGAAGGACAGACCCTTCTTCCGTTGCGGTACACGATCTGTCTCTCCAGGACTTGAAAACTCTAGTGGTCTGTCCCCCTGCCAGACCACCCTCGCAAAATATCATCATGTTAATCGCTCATCGAATAACAGACTCTAAGAACACTCTACCAATTCTGATTCTTTAATCGATCCCGATCGTAACTCAAAAGGAACAGAAGGGTCATAAACCACCATGGACCCACCGCCTGAAAAGCTATCAGAACTCTTCTGAAGGATTGATCCTCAAAACTTTTTCCTCAGACACAAGGAAGAGGTCAAGCCAGCTCGGAACGATCCTCTAACACCCTTATTCATAAACCCTAGATGCTCTCAAATATCCCTTCGAACACTGAGCACCAGGTCAACTCCCGACCCAATAGTTGAACCTCCAAAGGTTACCACTGTTGGATTAGGTGTCTAAGCCCATAACTATAATTGGTATGTACTTGAATTGATAGCAGCACAGTCCTTTTGGGTTGCCCTCAAACCTAGCAACTGGACAAGGAAATTATGAAAGGAGAGATATTAATTTATAAGATTAATAAATTAATATAAATGATTTATTAATATGTTAAAAGATTAACATATTAATTAGAAATCATTATGTTTAATTAATAATTAGCCAGAAATTAATCAGAATTAATTTTGGGGTTAAAAGTATTAATTATAAAGTGCAGGGACTAGTTTGCAATTGTCAGATAGTTGAGTGGAAGGCTCCAGAACCTCCTTGGAAGGAGATGGACGAAATCTATAGGGGAAACCCTCCGAATTTCGTCCAAGGGGCTTTGGATAAGGCCTTTGGATTAGCTTAGGCCCCAAGCAAAGGAGTATTAGGGTTTTCCCTAAACCCTAGATCCCTCAGCTATATAAGGAGCCTCCCAGTTCCTGAATTCGCCCACTCCTTCATTGGTGAAACCCTAGGGCCGAAAATTACATACTCCCTCTCTCTCTCTCTCTCCTTCTAATTTCCTTCTTGCTAGCTCTTGGGTGTGATTCCATTAGAGGCATTACATTTGTGGTGCTAAGCTTCCAAGAAGATCAAGATCAAGATCAAGAGGATTGTCAATTGTTTGTTATAACAATTGAAAGGTATGTAACTCTTAAACTCTAGTTTGTTAATTTCGAAATTAGCCTCTCTCCTCTAGGGTTCTTGTTTTGCAATTCAAAGTTATATGTTCAATAGTTAAAACATAGATCCAAAGTAGGTTGCATGTGAACTTAGGAATTGTTTTCTAGTTTATTTGTTTCACCTATAATCCATCAGTGGTATCAGAGCCATTGTTTGTTTTAAATTGAATTGCTATAATAGTTGAATTGCAAATTAGGGTTTATAGCCATTAAACCCTAAAGGCCAAAATTTTCGTTTTTAGGGTTTTTGGTTCAAAGGGTTTTTCGAAAAAACCTAGCCTCCATGAACCCTAATCGAAATTAGGGTTAGGGTTTTGGAAAACCCTAGCCTCCTCCCTTAAATTTCGAAATTTGCTTGTTATTTTAGGGTTTTATCTTATTTTGGATAATTATTACTTGATTGGATAATTATTGCCTAATTGGATAATTGAGAAAAATAAGGAAATTATCCTTTACCCTAATTTTCGAAATCTAGATGGATAAGGATTAGGATTAAATTAATTGTTTAATTTGATTAGATAATCCTTACAAGATTTAATAGATTAATTAAAAGTTAATTAATAGATAATTATTAAATCTAGTTATTTGGTTTATTTTAAATTTAAATTAATAGTTTAATTTTTCGAAATTTATATATAAACCTTAAAGTTTTAAAAAGTTTAAAACACACCTTATATATGTATTATAATTAAAAGTTTAATATTATATATGTATAAGAATATGGTCAGTCAAATCGCTAGTATGCCTCATTCACGAAGCTAGTCTATAAGGGGGTTTAAGGAAACTGCCTATAAAATGGTAGTTGAATGGGTGTCCACTCTCACCCACCGCTTCCTTGATTAGTGGAGGGTCGTTAGCAGAACGGGTTTGATAGGACAACTACATCTCATTAAAAGTATAATGTTATTAAAGAAAGTACTAGAACATTATTTTACAAAATCCCAACTCTAGTTACTTTAGGAAAAATGTGAAAAGTATGCTAATCCATGAAATTGCACATTATGCTTTATTGGTCGTTAATGGAGCGTGTGTGGTTAACCAGCATACTAAAAGGCACCAATAAAGAGTAGTAATGGGTATCTCATAATTGTCATTTTGATGGAGTGTGTGTGGTTTACCAGCACATCAATAGTTAATGATAAAGACAATGAGGTTACCAAGCACATTTGCATGGTTATTCACATCTTGTTTGTGATCCTCGGCATCCCAATCACAAATAGAAGAGCATAATCTGAGATTAAAACATGCCATTGAATAGTTTCAATGTATCTCAAAAGAATTAGGAATTTCACTTCGTTTATTTCGTCTAATGGTGGAATTGGTGAATCGTCATTCACCTACCTTTATGAAATTTACACTTGGATCTCGGCATCCCATTTCTAAGTTGTGAATCTTCATAGTTGGATCCTAGCCTTAATATCTCTTTTGGGTGTTTTATTAAGGATTCAATCGACTAACTTGATTTCTCCCGTTTTGTAGATGTCTGAATCTAACCATGGTCTTCCCAAATCCAAAGGAAAAGGTATTCCTGCTCAAAGTGAAAGTTTGTTCCACAATGAAGGTGAAAGATCAATCCCTGCCATGTGGACTAGCTTGATTTCACTTCCTCCACCTCCTCCTGTTGTTCTCCCAAACCCACAAGACCGAAGGATTGAAAAGTTCAATATCACTAAAGCCCTATTGGAAATGAAACATGAAGATGGTAAACCCATGTGTGCTCACGTCCTAGGGATGAAATCACACATCGATAGGTTGATAATGTTGGGTGCGACCTTTCCCAAGAAGTTGGCTGCGGACTGGGTTCTTCAGTCACTCCCTGAATCATATAATAAGTTCAAAAGAGAGTTTTATATGATGGATCTTGACGTAACCCTCATTGACCTAACTTACATGCTTATTGCTGCTGAATCAGAAATGATTTGGCAAAGCAATGGAGCATATTTGTTTGGTGAATCAACCAACCATGCTTTCAAGGACATTCCAAGAGAACCCACCTGTTTCTGCTGCCAAGAGAAGGGACGTTGGATACAAATCTGCCCTGAGAACCTGAAGAGTCCAAGAGATGGGAGAGTCAAGGAGTATGGCTCTGCTTCAGGTAAAATCCACAATCTAACTCCATTAAGTTCCTATTCATTGATTCTTAATACATAATGTGATAAGATTACATTTGAATGTTTTGCAGGATTAGAGAAAAGAGAGGAAGCTTGATGGAAGAGCAAGATGAGTCTGATCACGAAGAAATGGATCACGATCGCATGGATTCGAAGATCAGATTTTGAGCTTAGAAAGTTATGATAGATTTGTTAGGAATATTTGATTACATAGTTTTTCAGTTGATTTTGCATTGTAAGGACATGTTTTCCGCTGCTTTTATGAATAAAATAAATTTTGGTTTGAATAATTTTATATATCCTTGCAATGAAATCATTATGAAAAATTGATGTTTGTGTATTACTACAATGAATGGATTTGATTCTTAATTATGTTATTTGTGGAAATGTCGAGAATTTGCCAAATAAGGGAAGATTCTCATCGCCCAAGTTTCAATTGGACAGAAACTTGGAATCATACAACTAGATTGCGTGATGAATGAGAACGTCATATTTGGAAATTAGACTAATTCTTGTGCAAAGTGTCAAGAGAAGGACTAGGAGATCGAGTACACTAGGTTGTGCGTTGATCAAGTCCACCACAAGAGTGATAAAGATATTCATCATGATTTACTAAAGTTTAGTAAATATGGTTATACTTATAAGATTAAGTATAATTCTGAGTTGATCGAAAGAGTTTCAATCAATAGCAGAACGAATAAGAAGAATCAAGTAGGCAGAAAGATAAAAGTTTCTCTATTCTAAGAAGAAGGGAGAGTACCTTTTATTGTGTTTTATGATAGGTCTTAATGATTAAGAACTATTTCTCAATTGGTCCTCTAAGTGAGTCTTAGTGCATTTGCATGTCTAAGAAGAGGAATCGAGAATTATGGAAATAGTTAAATCAATAAGTCAATCATACTTCGTTCCAATATCAAGTCTTAAGAGTCATACTCCAAGATTGTGACTTGAGTGACACGTCTTTAGTAGGTTTATAACACTCAACAAATGTGGAATTGGAAAAAGTCTTCTTATCCCTGCACATTTGAGGTTGGTAAGTTGTGATGTCTTGGATAAGACAAAGATCAACTAGAACCAATTATGTGAAGTGATAGTCTTGATAAAAACTACACTAACTCTTGAATATTTGTTTTGTCAAGGAATGTTTCTTGACAAGAGAATCTTATATGTCAAGGAGTCAGTGGGAGTCTTAATGGTCTTGAAAGGTTTCAAGAACAAATCAAGAGTTCAACCTAGTTGATCATCACTAGCACACGACTTGAGGTTTAAAGCCTATCGTGGATGACATACTCCTTTTTTGTGCCATTCCAATTGAGTTAATTATGCATGTGAGTTCTATGAGTTCTCATGTGAATGCATAAAGAGAAAGCACCTTGATCAATGGAAAGTACATTGATAAGTAAGGATGAGTTGCTAAACCACTTGGAAGACATGGTGGGCACTCGTGTTACCATGAGGTAATAAATCGAGATTGAGCACGTTCGGTCCATATGAGTTTGGATTTGTCGCAAACTTTGTTTTTGGCAAATTCACATGGATAGGAACACATACGCCATAAAATCTAAGTGGCATAAGGTTTCCCTCCTTCATGAAAATGATTGTGAGGAAATGCTTTCACTAAGAGAGATTTTAAGAAGACAACAATTGTGAAAATTGTATTCTCAAATTCGATTATGATTACGGCATCCCTCTTCATAGTTCGAATTGTGAGATTTGGCAATTAGTCTGAACATTTGGGACTTAGTAACATAAGTTCTGAATTTGTCTAGACATACATATGAGCTTTCTAAGGCAAAGGTGTATGAGTTTAAGAAGCTTAGATAAAGGCTTATCAAAGCATTAGGTATTAGAAATATGAACTTAAGGAATTCAATAAGCATTGTTTTTTGGAAGTTAAAATTGTTTTTTGAATACATGTCAAAGCTAATGGGAGCATAAGTGTTATGCTGGTAAGAAAATAATCATCATGTTAGTGGGAGCATGATTATTATGGTAAGTATTGCAAGTTAGCAATATTAATTATAGAAAACAAAGATTCACTTTGCAAAGTTGCAATGGTTGAAAAGTTGTTTTGCTATAATTAAGGGAGAGAATATTATACTTCGTTTCAAAATTCTAAAGCTTAGATCGAGAAACATTAATAAATTTAGTCAAGGATACATAGTGCATTCTCAAAATTCGATTATGATTACGGCATCCCTCTTCATAGTTCGAATTGTGGGAACAGGGCACATAAAATATTATGGCAGAAGGATGATAAAGTATCACGTCTTTATGTGAGACATTTTGCATCGTGTCCAATACGCTTCGGGTATACGATCGATTGCATATGCTGTAATATTTGACCATTCTAAAATTTTCCAAATGCCTAGGGCATTAAGAGGGAAAAAGGGACTAGAATCGGTTTTGACTAAAATAATTAAACAACTATCAAAGGACGATCTGAGGTTCACTGAGGATTTGTCGCTTGTGAGTAGTTGGAAGTATAATACTGAATGGACTATATTGACATTATTATGAATAGATAAGATTCTATTAAGAATGAGTTGTCATATGGCAAATATGGAAATGTTTCCATTAATGGGAGTTGGATATTAAGAAATATGTCTAGATTAGAAACTTTTATGTGAGAAGGATGTTCAAAGGAATGTACTTTGAATGTGAGACTTCACGTCTATGGAATTGTCTTGTAACAATTTCCGATAGAATACCTTGTAATTTCATTAGTCGAGTCTTGGTAACTTTTGTGCTATGACATTACGAAAGAATCATTGCATAAAATGTTAGAATCTGACATATTCTAAAAGTGGTAAGAATTTGGTATTCTTATACTAATAATAAGGATTGGAGATTGTGAAATGAAAAGTTTTTCAATTGATCTATTTCACAAAGTATGGATCATAGGAAACCAAAGTGTGCATGCTTGGAGCATGGGACAATTGTGGTTATAATTCGAGTAATAAGTTGATTTTCTGAAACAGTAAGCAATGAATAATGAGTAATCAATATGGTGTTTAAATAAAAGTGTTTTTATTTACGCTCAAAAGCTTTGGGGCCATATAGGATTAATATTATTATTGCGTTTCACTTTGCATGTTTTGACTTCCTAAATAATAAGATTATTCAAACTCCACAGTCGCTCGTACTTTTGGAAGTAAGTAGTGAATCAAGACTGTCGTGAATTGGATTGCAGACTGTCTAAGGATAGACATGGCAATAGAATTGCTGCAATGTTCATGAGTACTCAGAAATTGAGATTTGAGTATTGGATAAACCCTCGCTCAGAGTATCACTTCATGGAATTCATCACGAGTAATACTGAGATGATAATATCTTATAATCTTGAAACGAAGATATATGAGTTGTAATTTACAAAGTCGGTTATACATTGGTGATACGAAAACGCATCAGTAACTTGGTGTTATAAAACGTATTGTCATGTATAATTTGATGAGTAAAAGATACAAGCATATGAGTCAACGTTTATTCGTTCCTTTTGCCCTAACCGGAAAAGCGATATCTGTGGGCCCCTAGATGATTTGGTGTTACCTATGTGCTGGGCCCAGCCAGGACTAAATTGATGTGTTCAATTAGAAGTCCTACATCATCACAAATCAGAAATCGGGAAACATAGATTCTGGACAAAGAGATTGATTACATTCCATGTCTTATGTTTGGGGATATCTTGCAGAACGAAGGATTATATGATCACTTATCTAAGGACACGTAACTGACTGGGTCAGAGTTCAACAGCAGCTTTTGGAAGCTACAATTTGCTGGTCAAATTTAGAAGTCACACTAGCAATTATAGTTACAGACTTATCCAAGTGGGAGACTGTTGGATTAGGTGTCTAAGCCCATAACTATAATTGGTATGTACTTGAATTGATAGCAGCACAGTCCTTTTGGGTTGCCCTCAAACCTAGCAACTGGACAAAGAAATTATGAAAGGAGAGATATTAATTTATAAGATTAATAAATTAATATAAATGATTTATTAATATGTTAAAAGATTAATATATTAATTAGAAATCATTATGTTTAATTAATAGTTAGCCAGAAATTAATCAGAATTAATTTTGGGGTTAAAAGTATTAATTATAAAGTGCAGGGACTAGTTTGCAATTGTTAGATAGTTGAGTGGAAGGCTCCAGAACCTCCTTGGAAGGAGATGGACGAAATCTATAGGGGAAACCCTAAGGATTTCGTCCAAAGGGCTTTGGATAAGGCCTTTGGATTAGCTTAGGCCCCAAGCAAAGGAGTATTAGGGTTTTCCCTAAACCCCAGATCCCTCAGCTATATAAGGAGCCTCCCAGCTTCTGAATTCGCCCACTCCTTCATTGGTGAAACCCTAGGGCCGAAAATTACATACTCCCTCTCTCTCTCTCCTTCTAATTTCCTTCTTGCTAGCTCTTGGGTGTGATTCCATTAGAGGCATTACATTTGTGGTGCTAAGCTTCCAAGAAGATCAAGATCAAGATCAAGAGGATTGTCAATTGTTTGCTATAACAATTGAAAGGTATGTAACTCTTAAACTCTAGTTTGTTAATTTTGAAATTAGCCTCTCTCCTCTAGGGTTCTTGTTTTGCAATTCAAAGTTATATGTTCAATAGTTAAAACATAGATCCAAAGTAGGTTGCATGTGAACTTAGGAATTGTTTTCTAGTTTATTTGTTTCACCTAAAACCCATCACCCACTGCACACCCAATAAAACGACTTACCAACTTCCTTCTCACAATAGCTATCTCGGCCCATCATGATACACAAGTCACGAAGTTCGCTTTACCCCAAGCGAAAACTACAACCCCATCTGCAGTCGTCTCACCTCCGACCTTTGTCGTCTACCACCTACTGGTTCCATGTGTCCCGCGATTCTTCCCATACCAACGAAACTGACCCACTCTGGTCTAAGACATCAGATGGAGATCAATACCCCTCAAAATGAAACCCATCTACGAGTCCGGAACCTCATCTCGCCTACTCAATACACGAATTGTGTTGGATTAGTGTCTAAGCCCATAACTATTATTGATATGTACTTGACCCGATTTGGCATGGTCCATTTGGGTTGCACTTCACCGGAACAATTTATATGGATAGTCTTTTGAGAGTAGTATGTTTATGATTTATATTAATATATTATAAGTTCTAATATATTAATATGGAATCATATTATTTAATTAGTATTGATCAAGAATTAATTTAAAATTAATTTAGTGATCAAAAGGAACTAATTAAATATGGACTCTTATATATAGTATGGGCCAAGTTCATTTAGGTTGGGCTAAACTTGCATGGATAGTCCATGGAGTTTTTAACCCATGGATCCTATGGAAATGAAAGGTCATGGGTATTAGGGTTTACATAGATGAAACCCTAATCCTCCATACTATATAAAGAGGTCTTTGGCACATGAAATGGCACTAGTGTGTGAGGATACAAGAGTGGGTCATTTCTAGTGTGCTTAATATTCTCTTAAGTTTTTCCAAGGTGTTCTTGGTGATTTGTGATTTCACTTGAGGCTTGCACACTATTGGGGCTAAGCTCTTAAAGATCAAGACTTCAAGCTTCATCAAAAAGGTATGTCTTATAACTTGTACATATTACCCAAGTATCAAAGATTGTATGCTAGTTAGGGTAATACCTTGGAAAGTTCAAGTTTGCATGTATAATAGAGCAAACATAGATCCAAGGTATTTAGGGTTGCATGTACAGCATATGAGTGTTAGAATGCTCAAAACCCAACATTGGTATCAGAGCCATGAGTTGTTTTCTGTTATATTGATGCAAATGTTTGATTTTCAAAGTTGAAAAAAAAAAAGAAAAAAAAAACAAGCTTGTCAAATTTTAAGATAATTACTTGTTTTTGTGAAAAACTAATTATTTGTAAAATTTGAATCATTTGCTATATGTGTTGAATTAGGTCAAATTTAGTAAAAGATAAAATGATATGATTATTTTATTAGTTTTAAAAGTTTGATCTAAAAAGTTTTTTTTTTGAAACCTCCATAAGTTATGGATATGAAAGTTTTTTTTTAAAAAAAAAATTGATTCAAAGTTTTTTATGGAGTTACAAAATTTGGTGTTAATGTTTTAAAGAATTCCATAACTTGTTTTTAAGTTATGGAACATGAAAAGTTTCATCATAAAACAAACATTTAACTCCATAAGTTATGGAATCCAAAAGTTTTCAAGAGTTACAAAACTTGCCCTCAAGTTTTGGAATTTGAAAAAAGTTTTTTATGGAAAAAAATTGAATTCTAAAACTCTTGGGTTCATATCTTAAACAATTAATTAAATGGTTTTAATTTTGAATTTAATAATTGGAATTATGATGTTTTGTTGAATAGTTCAAATTAACTCTTATGGACTTTATTAATAGTTAATTAAAGCCTTTAATTAAAAGAGTATTATTAAATCCATAAATATATGGTTTGAGTTTAATTAAATTAAAAGTCTAGTTTAATTAATAGATTAAACCACCAAGTATTTTAAAAGTCTAAAATACACCCTTATACTATTATAATATTAAAAGTTTAATATATTATATGTATAAGCAAAAAGTCGGTCTTACCGTTAGTAGGCCTCATTCACGAAGCCGGTCTATAAGGGGGTATAAGGTTACTGCCTATAAAATGGGTGTCCACTCTCACCCACCGCTTCCTTGACTGGTGGAGGGTCGTTAGCCGAATGGGTAGGACAAGGACTATAATTCTTCCTTCATTAAAAGTATTAATGATAAATACTAAGTAACTAAACCTTTTATAAATTCCCAATCTTAGTTACTTAGGAAAATGTGAATTTGGTGCTAACCCATGAAATTACACTTTGACATTTGTTAAGTCGTTAGTGGAGCGTGTGTGGTTAACCGGCACACTAACATGGGACTGACAATGTGTGGCTAAGGGTAACTTAAGTTTATCATAGATTGGTGGAGCGTGTGTGGTTAACCGGCACATCAATTAGGTGATAAAGTTGAGGGTACCAAGTCAATTTGCATGGTTATTCACACCTTGTTTGTGATCCTCGGCATCCCAGTCACAAACTTGAGAGGGCACAATCGAGATTTAAACATGCCATTGAAAGTTCAATGTATCTCAAAAGATCTAGGAGTTTCAAATCCAATTAAAACTTAATTATATTTCGTTTTCATGGTGGAAATTGGTAAATCGTCATTTACCTACCTTCAACTATTTTATATCTTGGATTGCGGCATCCCTCTTCCGGTTATAAATAGGTTGTTGGATCCTAGCCTTAATATTTCATATTGGGTGTTATATTAAGGACTTTAAATCAACTAAACTTGAATTTCTCCCATTATAGATGTCTAGTTAAGACAATTATGGTCTTCCCAAATCTTTAGGAACAAGCTTTCCTATTGAAGATGATATCCCACATGGAAATCAAGGTGAAAGATTAATCCCTTTGTTGTGCATTAATTGGACTGGAAATCATGCCTCACTTCCTCCACCTCCTCCAATTTTTCTCCCTATCCCACAAGTTCAAATACTTGAAAAGTTCAAGGTCACTCAATCCCTATTGGCAAGTCGGGAGAGTCGGGTGTCGAAGTCTCGAGGTAGCTGGTTGTTGACTTGGTTCTTCAGTCACACCCTGATGACAGATCAAGGCATGACCCTTAATGATCTTACCTATTTGCTTGATGCTGCTAAATCAGCAATGATTTGGGGCACTGGTAAAGCAAAATTTGATTGGAAGATCAACTTCCCAAACTTCCGTGGACATTGACAATGGTAACATTAGAAGTCCAGAAAAGCTTTCTCTTCCTAATGGAAAGGGATCGACCATGGTCAAGTCATTTGACCTAATGGTAAAGAGAAAGGATAAGTCTAAGATAGTCTCATGTACAATTTCCAAAGAGTCCATATGTTTTTTTTGCCAAAAGAAGGGGCATTAGTTGCGAAGCTGCCAGATTTACCTGAAAGATCTGGTAAAGTCAAAAGTTTGACTTTACTTCAGGTAAAGTCCATTATCTAACTCTATTAAGTATCTTTTGGAGATTCTTAATACATAATGTAATCTAATTACATTTTGATGTTTTAGAAAATCAAAGGAAGCTTAAAGAAAGAGTATGCTGATTCTTATCGCGAAAATGGTTCGGTGATCAAAATTTTGAGCAACTACTTAAGAGTTACGATAGATTGCTTAGGAATAGATATCAACATAGATTTCATATGTATTTGCATTGTAAGGATAAGATTTTTCCGCAAGTTTTAAAATTAAAAAAAGTTTTGATTTATTTATTTTAAGTATCCTTAGAATGACATTTGTGAAAAATTGTTGTTTATATGTTTCCATTGAAAGCAATATTGGAAAATAAAATTTGATTCTTTCATGTATGGTAGTGTCATAATTTACCAAATAAGGAAAGATTCTCTTCACCCAAGTTTCAGTTGGATAGAAACTTGGAATCATGCAAGTTGTATTGTGTGATGAATGAGAATTTTCATCTTTGGGAAATTTAGACTAGGACCTTGTTCACATGTATGTGTGAGTCGAGTGAAGGACTAAAGGATTGGGTATAGTTGGTTGTGCGCTGATCAGGTTCACCACAAAGGTCAATACGATTATTGGTTATGATTTACTAAAGTTTAGTAAATATGGTTATGCTTACAAGTTTAAGTGTAATTCTGAAACATTGGAAAAGTTTCAATGTATGGCAGAACGGATGAGAAGAATCAAATAAGGCAGAAAGATAAAAGTTTCTCCAATCTGAAGAGATTGGAGAGTACTTGAGTATCTTGTTTTATGACTATCTTAGTGATTATGAAACCATATCACAATTGATTCTCTAAGGACACCTTAGTGCATTTGTTTGACTAAGGAGAGGAATCATGAATTGTTGAAATGGTTAAATCAAAAGATAAATCGTACTTCGTTCCAAAATCAAATCTTAGAGTCATACTATAAGATTGTAACTTGAGTGACATAATCTTAAGAAAGGTTTAAAACACTTGTCAAATGTAGAGTAAAATGTTTTCTTACTCTAGTATATTTGAAATTGGTAAGTTGTGATGTTTTGGATAAGACAAAGATAAACTAAGACCAATTGTGAGAAGTGTTTAACTTGATAAGAATCCGCACTAACTCTTGAATATTTGTTTTGTCAAGGAATGGTTTTTGACAAAAAGAATCTTATATGTCAAAAGGACAGTGGGAGTCTTAAAGATCTTGAATAGTTTCAAGAACTAATCAAGAGTAAACCTATTGTTAATCACTAGCACACAACTTGAGGTTTGTAACCTATTGTGTTGACATATTCTTGTGATTAAGGTTATGACAAATTCACATGGATAGGAACACTTACACCATAAAAAATCTAAGTGTCATAAGCTTTCTCTCCGATTCATGAAAATGATGGTGAGGAAACGTATTTGGTTGTCAAACCAACAAATAATAGGATAAAATAATAACAATAAAACTCAAATCACTGCTACTTCATACACTAAAGATAGTATAGAGTAAGCAAGGTCGGTCCACAGGAATACGGGACTCCTTATTTAGCCATATTCTCACACATTATACAAACAATATTAAAATGGGGGATTATGTTTAAACTATAATTGAAATTCATAAAGAAATAAGATTGAAAACAAAATTCAGTAAAAGAAATACATTTCTGATTCTGATTCCTATATATGTATTATGTTGAAAGATGTAATATAGTTATGACTCATGTTTAATCTAGGTTGGTAATTTAGATATTAATAAACTCTAATATCTAAGTTGACAAAAGTGTTGTATTCAAAACATGTTCTTCAAATAAAACTTCATTTAATTGATCAATTCAAATAAGTTCTTGCATCAAATCATTAAATGACATTGAGTTCTTGCAACAATTACCAACAATGTTCAACATTCCTCTTAAGCTTGGGATTATGAACATTTAATCTTTGATTACACTTATTTTGATCTAAATACAACCAATCAAGTGCATGTTACTAACATCAAATCATAAAACGTATACGAATTTTATAATTTGATTAACTAGATTGATAAGAAAGCCTAATTCATTGATCAAGTGAAAAAGAGAACCAATCAAACACATAATTAAGATCAAATCAAAGATTACGTGATGTTAAACATAAGTCAAATGTAAATTACAACCTAACAACAAATACTTAAGAATTCAGAATCAGAAATGATATTAGAAATCAGCCACACATGTCTAAATTAAACTACAAATTCAACAAGTTTGTATCCTCAATTTGACTTACAAAATGAAAATTAGGGTGTTTCCAAATGTTAATCAACTTCCAAAATCTCCCAAAATCCTTTCTCTTCTCCCAAAATACGACTTGACTTCCTCTGGAACTGGATGTCTCTCTTTTACAAAGGATGAAACTGTTTTAAAACTGACGACACATTTACACAGCCCGTGTAAACTATAACAAATCATTTACACGGCCGTGTAAATAAAAAAAAGTAGAATGCTCAAATCGGCCAGGTCTTCGAAGTACATTGCCAAAGAGTATGCGTTTACACGGCCCGTGTAAACTCAAGGTTTACATTTACACGGCCGTGTAAACTCCTGTAAAGCCAAAATCTTCATTTTCTTCATAAGTTCCTCCTCGATGCTCCAATAGTCCCGAAACTTCGGCCATATCTCTTATTCATCACCTCAACTAAGATCCTACCTTCAAAAGTCCCTGAAATATCACAAAAGTGTGTGAATGGAATTGCATCATGAAAAATCCCGAAAAATATGCAAAATGCATGAGTTTAAACCTAAATGCAATGCACTTTTATGGATTAAAACTACAAAATGAATGCATGAAATGCACCTAAAAATCTCCTCAAGCTTAAACCTTTCTTTCCCTCAAGAAAGAACAAGAAAAATTTAAACTAGAGAAAATAAAATAATATAAAAATAAAATAGAAGAAAAGAAAACCAAAGTTAAATTTGTTTTGAAATTTAATGCATGAAATTAGAACATGATAAAGATCCAACCCAATTAACCCTGTTTTTGTACCATAGTTGAGAATGTACCTGTCATGCCTTGAGTCAACTTGGATTTAGTCTCAAATTATATAACAATAGAAATAAGACTTTAGCTACTCCCTAATACAACTCAATAGAATCAAAGATCACAACACTTATTCCCTTTTTAATATCATCAAGCCAATTCATGGAACAAACTATGGTCTTACTCTCGTGAAATTGTATGTGACAAAACATGCTCAATCATCTTTGTTTCACAAAATATATATCAATGACCGATTCCAACTATATATTGGTCAACAACAATCTTTTTCTGAAAAATTCCCTAATATTTACCCAGATTGGTTACAAACTTCAAACCACTTAGTCCAGTCAAAGTAATTAACATTCAGTCCCAATGTCATAAGTTCAAATCCAAGTCCAAAGGAATCTTTTGGCATCCAAGCATTTTTCCTAAACAAATTATTCAATTAACTATAAACAAATATGTACAAACTTCCTAATTACACATTTTTTTTACAAACAAAGCTCATGGCTTTCTTTGAAATCCATGTAACGGGCTTCCAACCAACACATCCAAATCAAATGACCTTAGTGTGCTTGATTTAAAAAGATCCCTCGGGTTTACTTGCCCGAACCTCAAAGGCCACAGATTAGCTTTATTTGCTATTATTAAGTTCATGACTTTCTATGGAACCCGTGTAGCGAACTTTCAACCCAATCAGTCCCAAACAATTTTGCTTTAGGTGATTAGGTGTAGAACACCCCTCGGAGTTTACTTATTCGAGTTCTAAAGGTCACAGATTAACTTAATATATATATATATATATATATATATATATATAACTAAGATAACACATAACACTCTTATTAATTTATTATCTAGGCCTATTTCTTTATATTTTCGTCCTTGACTTTTCTATTGTGAGACATCTCACGGTCTATTACCGTGAGGGCTTCTAAGACATTCTTTTTCGGGGGACTAAAGGTCAACATGCAAACACCCGTAGGTATAGTTGGAAGCTATGTCCCCAAGCAGGGTATATAAAAAGGAATGAGCAGAAATGACTTTTAGAGCGCTGGAAGGCTCGGGACATTGAGATTTTATATTCTTTTTATGAATTTTTGAATTTGGCATTTTAAGTTCAATTGAGCATTTACTACTCATAAGACCAGTCATATGTCCCAAAGAATTAACTCATACCTACTGTTATGCTCCATTGTTAACAATCTTCTGATTTTCTGTTTTGCACCAGTAGCTTCGAGAGCTGTGTTCGTGTGCAATTAACTTGCTTTTAGATTTTCAATAAAATGAGCAAGTCTAATCTCAAGGCATACGACTCACTTACCAGCTCAACTGTTTTGAGAAGATTCGGCTGCTTTAGATTAGATCATCATTTTTTTTATAAATGCAATGCAAAAATTTAGATTATGCAAAATGCAAAAATATTAAAAATAGAATAAAATGAAAATCTTTTTGGCTTTTGAAAAAATTTCTTTACAGAAAAATGAAAAAGAAAATGAAAATTAATGCAATATGTACAAAATTACATGCAACCTACATGCAACGGGATTATGAATGGATGGATGCCCCTCCCCAAGCTTAAAATAAGCATCGTCCTCGATGCTTGGAGAGAGGCATAGCCAGCCTATTGAGGACCGGTCGATGGAGGAAATCGAGGGAACTATGAAGGATAATCGGTAGGATAATATGGAGGCCACTGGGGTTGGGATGATGATGACTGTTGCTGCGTGGGAAGGACAAGTACTCGGTGGATATCACTCAGCAAGTGATGGATGTTGCGGTTATGCTGCTCTTAAGCTACCCATCGCTGATCCTGCTCAGCCCATCGCAACTCTTGCTGGGCCCAACGCTCGTCTTGAAGGTTACGGTAGTCCTGAAATTCGGAAGTGATTTCAGCAACACCCGTATAAATCTCTCCTACTTCCTGCTGGAGGCTCGTGTAATGATGATCTAGGCGTGCAAACTCGCCCACGTAAAGTTTGTGTTCGGGCAAAGGAATGGGGCGAGACGAGCTGGAAGCACCTGCAGTTGCAGTTGGAGCAGGAGGATTAGGAATGGTGGTTGGAGGTCTACGGGTTGCAGTAACACTCAAGTTGGATTGGAGGTGCCAACTGGTAGATGGGATGTCATTGGCTAAGGCTAATATCTTCTTATTTCGGCTGTCGATGCGTAGATATTCTTTACCATCGACGGTCCAATGAACATCCCCATTGGGATTGCGGTGGAAAAGATGCATGATTTCCAAAACCTCAAGTGATAAACGAGTACGACCTGAAATTATATTGGTTGGATTGTTGGGTAGATGGAGGCCAAGATATTCAGCTATAATAGAAACCATGCCTCCACAATGAAGCTGGCCACCATTGCTCATGGCATTTCTGAGCATTTTCTGAACTACCCAACATCCGAAATGAGGGACTTCCTCGGGCTTGTTAATCATGCGCCATAAAACTTCTAATTCTTTTTTGTTTGCTTTGCTAATCTCTTCTTGAGGAAATAAGAGAGAAGCAATAATCTGATGGGTGACCTTCAGAATTGGATGAATAATGCTAGAAGCTTTTGCTGTGCCTGACTGAAACTCATCTTCACAAGAGATAGTTCGCCAAAAGCTTCCACAGTTTTGCTCAAATACAACATTTCTTCTTCCCTTTGATGTATATACATCCCTTTTCGCTTTTGGAACACCAATAATATCACAGAGAGTATCAACATAAATTTTATGGGATTGATTGAGCAAACGGAAGGTGAGGATGTGTGTTTGGTAATCGAAGGTGATGGATGACAAGAATTCCAACTTGGGTGTTTGATAGCTTACAACATGGAGATTCAATAACCCGTCCCAACCAATGTTCTTCAAGAGCTTGTGGACACCTTTATAGATATGAAGGTCCTTGAGGGCTTCGATGTCCACAATTTTTTGTGCCCTTTTTACCATTTGAATAAGGCTTGCATACAAAATCTCTTGTTGATTGGACTAAAAAATAAGACCAAATTCATAGGGGTTTTCCATGGGAGGTTGGTCTTGTTCATCATTGGTCTCTTGACCACCCATATGTGAAGTCCCAATTCTAGCCCTTTTTCCACGGGAAGCCATTAACCAAATGAAGTCAACAAAGTTTTGCACACAATGTAGGACAATTGGAACTCTAAAGTATGCACAAGAACTAGCAATATCACCAAAATCACCCAAAAATATAACTATATGCACAAGTAAAGAGTTTGGAACAATTATACCAATTTGTGCTTGAAAATGGTGGTAGGGTGATGTCCAAAGCTTCCCCAAGCTTATCCTACAAAAAAATTCAAGCATTAGGTCGAGATTTGGAGACCCAAAAATTCTAGGGTTTGCTCAAAACCCCCAAAATCGGCCATGAAAGGGGTGAATTTGAGATACAAGACAAAGAAGATGAAGAAAAGAGAAGAATTTCATACCTTAGAGCTTGATTTTTGATGCAAAATTGAGGAAGATTGAATGTTTTTTAGGGTTTTTTCGAAGGGGGCAATAGGGGGAAGAAGGATCGCAGGTAAGGTGAAAAGAATGAGTTAAAAAATCGAGTTTCAAGCTTAAAATCGTCCAGCTCGTAATTTACGTTTACACGGACCATGTAAACTGTAAGGCAAAATTTACACGGCCGTGTAAATGCTGCGTCTGATCTGTACTGGTCTGGTCGTTTACACGGCCCGTGTAAACTCAAGGTTTACATTTACACGGCCGTGTAAACCTCTGTAAAGGCCAAAAAAATTGATTTTTCCACTTTTTGGAATTGCAATCCACCAATCCACTACTGCCCGGAAAATGATTTTTTACCCTTTTTAATCATGAAAAACCACTTGGAAACTTAAAAATGAAGAAAACACGATGAAAAATTGAGAAATGACAAAAATACCCCGGGTTGCCTCCCGGTTAGCCGCCCCTTTTTAATGTCGTTGGCTCGACTTGGACCCCAACTATTTGTCAATCTTGGTATTTTGGATCCATTACTTCCTCCACTTCTTCGTTTTTGACTTGAAATCCTTCATAATAAGGCTTCAAACGGTGACCATTTACCTTAAAGATCTTCCCGGTTTTTTCACTTGTGATTTCTATTGCACCATGCTCAAAAACATTAGTTACAACAAATGGTCCCACCCAACGGGACCTTAATTTACCAGGAATCAATTTAAAATGAGAATGGTAAAGTAGTACCTTTTAACCTTTTTGAAATACCTTGCATGTAATCATCTTGTCATGGTATGCTTTGGTCCTTTCTTTGTAAAGAACCTCATTCTCATAGGCTTCATTACGGATCTCCTCGAGTTCTTCTATGTCCAACTTCCTCTTCTTTCCCGATTCACTTAAATCCATGTTGAACTGCTTGATCGCCCAATAGGCTCTATGCTCCAACTCAACGGGTAATCGACATGGCTTTCCAAAAATAATGCGGTATGGAGACATTCCAGTTGGAGTTTTGTATGCAGTGCGGTACACCCACAAAGCATCATCAAGACTTGTACTCCAATCTTTCCTTGTTATATTTCACAGTTTTCTCCAAAATACCCTTGATTTGTCGATTGCTCACTTCGGCTTGTCTATTGGTTTGTGGGTGGTATGTTGTGGAGACTTTATGAGTAACACCATACTTCTTCAACACACTTTCAAGCATATGATTGCAAAAATGTGTACGACGATCACTGATTAAGGCTTTTGGAACACCAAATCTGGAAAAGATGTTAGCCTAAGAAATCTATCACAACTTTTGAATCCTTAGTATGGGTAGCCTTTGCTTCCACCCACTTGGAAACATAATCCACAACCAAAAGAATATAAATAAAACCCAAAGATGATGGAAAAGGTCCCATGAAATCAATGCCCCAAACATCGAAAATTTCACAAACTAAAATGGGATTTAGGGGCATTTGATTCTTGGAGCTTAAAGAACCCATCTTTTGACATTTATCACAACTTGCACAAAAAACATAAGAGTCACAGAAAATACTTGGCGAGTAAAATCCACTCTCTAATACTTTTCTTGCAGTTCTTTGAGGACCAAAATGCCCTCCACAAGCATAAGAGTGACAAAATGTTAAGATAGAAGGTACCTCATGTTGATCCACACATCGTCTAATCATTTGGTCAGCACAATATTTCCACAAATATGGCTCATCCCAAACATACCTCTTGGCTTCTTTCTTGATCTTGTCTTTTTGCCATCGAGTCAAATCTGGTGGAAATTGATTTGTGACGATGTAGTTCACAATATCGGCATACCATGGGGCAACTTTTGCTAAAAATAAGTTCTCATCGGGAAATGCATCATGAATGCGAGTCGAGTCATCGGGAGAAACAATCCTGCTAAGATGATCAGCTACAAGGTTTGGCTTTCCGCTCTTGTCCTTGATTTCAATATCAAACTCTTGCAAGAGTAATACCCATCGAATGAGTCTAGGCTTCGAATCCTTCTTTGCAAGTAGATATCTAATTGCTGCATGATCAGAATAAACAATGACTTTAGAACCTAGCAGATATTGACGAAATTTATCTAAAGCAAAGACAATAGAAAGCAATTCTTTTTCAGTTGTTGAGTAGTTGGCTTGTGCATTATCAAGTGTTTTTGAGGCATAGTAAATGACATTAGGAACTCGATCTTTTCTTTGCCCCAACACTGCACCAACTGCATGATTACTGGCATCACACATGATTTCGAAAGGTAAACTCCAATCCGGTGATTGAAGTATTGGTGCTGAGATCAACAACTCCTTCAACTGATCAAAAGCTTGCTTGCACTCCTTGGAAAATTCGAAATTTGCATCTTTTTGTAGGAGCTCACACATGGGAAGAGATATCTTGGAAAAATCTTTGATGAATCTTCTATAATTCTTGCATGACCTAGAAACGAACGTACCTCACGAACACAAGTGGGATAAGGTAAAGACTTAATGACATCAATTTTTGCTTTGTCTACCTCTAACCCCTTAGAAGACACAACATGACCAAGTATGAGACCTTTATCAACCATAAAATGACACTTTTCATAATTCAAAACAAGGTTGGTCTCAATACATCTTTGCAAAAAAATTTTCAAATTGCCCAAACACTCATGAAAAGAATTACCATAAACTGTGAAATCGTCCATAAAAACTTCAATAATCTCCTCAGCATACTCTGAAAAAATACTTACCATGTACCTTTGAAAAGTGGCGGGAGCATTGCAAAGTCCAAAATGCATCCGCCTATATGCAAATGTTCTGAAGGGACATGTGAAAGTGGTTTTTTCTTGATCCGCGGGTGCAACGGGTATTTGATGAAAACCGGAATACCCATCCAAGAAACAATAGTGTGTTTTTCCCGCTAACCTTTCCATCATTTGATCAATGAATGGAAGTGGGAAATGATCTTTCCGAGTTGAGGAATTGAGTCTTCTATAATCAATGCAAACTCTCCACCCGTTTTGCACACGGGTGGGGACTAATTCACCTTGGTCATTTTTTGTAACGGTAATACCTGTCTTTTTGGGTACAACTTGAACTGGACTTACCCACTTGCTATCCGATATGGGATAGATCATCCCCACATTCAACAACTTTAAAATCTCCTTTTTCACAACCTCCATCATTGGAGGATTCAAACGCCTTTGAGCTTCTCGGGAAGGCTTGTAATCTTCCTCCATAAGGATCTTGTACATGAAAAGTGAAGGACTTAGCCCTTTGATGTCAGCTATAGTCCACCCAATGGCTTCCATATACTTCTTCAAGGTGGTGACAAGCTTTTCTTCTTCTTTTGTTGATAACTTTGTGGAGATGATCACTAGTAAAGTCTCTTTCTCTCCAAGATATGTGTACTTGAGATGCTCGGGTAAAGTTTTGAGTTCCAATTCCGGTGCCTGCACAATAGAAGGAACAAGTTTCTCATTAGACATCGGTAATTTCAGCTTTGGAACATCAAACCTCATTTTCTTCTTTTCATCCATGCAAGATACAACTTCCAAAATCTCTTCATCAATTTTAAATTGCTTGGCAAGTTTTTCCACTCTTTCCTTTTGAAGATTCCTGTCTAAAATGAGAGCTAACACATCAAGATTAGACAAATCAAAACATTCTTCGGTTAATGGTTCTATGACATCCACAAAATTCAAAGATGAAATATCACTTGGATATTTCATAGCATCACAGATGTTGAAATTTATCACCTCTCCATCAAATTCCATGGATAATGTACCATCATAAACATCAATTTTTGTCCTGGCTGTTTTCAAAAAGGGTCTTCCTAGAAGAATTGAGCTCAAATTTGGTGAGTCATCATCATCCACGTCAAGGACATAAAAATCTGCTGGAAATACTAACTCATTCACTTGGACTAACACATCTTCTAGCACACCTTTTGGATGTACTAAAGATCTATCAGCCAATTGAATGATTACCCCGGTCTTCTTCAATGTGCCAATATTTAAGGTTTTAAAAATAGAATATGGCAAAACATTGATAGAAGCTCCAAGGTCTAGTATAGCTCGTGGAACATGAAGATTACCTAATTTGCAAGGAACTGTGAAAACACCCGGATCCTTACATTTTTGAGGTAATCTTTTCTGTAACACTGCAGATACATTTTCACCCACTTTAACAGTTTCATTCCCATTCAATCTTTTCTTAGATGTGCATAATTCCTTAAGGAATTTAGCATACCTAGGGACTTGTTTGATGGCATCAATAATAGGAATATTTACCTCAACCTTTCTGAACATCTCCATTATTTCATTGTCTCCCCTTTCACGCTTTGACTTGCTTAACCTTGTGGGAAATGGAGGAGGAGTGACTTTTGCTTCAATAGGAACTTGCTTTGAAGGTGTTTTTGACTTCTCTTCTTCTTTCTCTAGCTCCATCTCTTCTTCTTCTTCAATCATCTTAGGACCTTCATATTCTTTGCCATTTCTCAAAGTGATGGCACATGCATTGTGCTTTGGATTCTTTTCGGTTTGTGCCGGTAGTTTGCCTTGTGACTCCAATTTACTCATAGAAGTGGCGAGTTGAGTCATTTGTTGCTCCAAAGTCTTGATACTCACCTTGGTCTTATTTTGAAATGTTTGAGTACTTGTGGCTAAACTCTTGACAATGTCTTCCAAAGACATTCCCGATCCGCTTGAACTGCTTCCTTGTCGCATGTTTTGAGGTTGGAATTGAGATTGATGAGGAGGTTGATTTGGTTGGAAATGCGGTTGATAATTTTGTTGGTGATGCATCTGATTTTGAAATGGAGGTCTTGGTTGATAAGGTGGTGGCCTTGGCTGAAAATTGGAATTGGGTTGGTGCCAATTTGGATTGCTTCTTGGCTGAAAGTTTCCTTGTTGTTGACTAGAAAATCCCATAGCTTGAACCGGCTCTACATCTTCTTGTAACATCGGGCACATATCAGTGGGATGTCCAACTTGTGTACAAATACCACAAGGTCTAACAGCTGGTGGTGGCACACCCTTGTCCTTTGCAAGCATCATCACTACTTTAGTAAACTCAAAAAGTTGACTTTCAATTTTTGGGGTAGAAATTTCTTTCACTCCTCTTGGTGTATCACTGTACCATTCTTCTTCTTGAATTGTATGCCTGGACTCTTCTGCCATGTTCTTGATAAGTGCTCTGATTTCTGTTGGAGTCTTATAAGCTATTAATCCACCACTTGATGCATTAAGTAATCTCCTATCCCAAGATGACATTCCCTCACAAAAATATTGCAACAACTGATACTCGGAAATCCCATGTTTTGGACATCTTGAACAGAATTTCTTGAACCGTTCCCAGTAAGTATGCAAGGCTTCTCTCTTTTGTTGCTTGATACCAATAATTTCTCTACGTAAAGCTGAAGCTCTCATTTCTGGAAAATATTTGTCCAAAAACATCCTTGTAAGTTCATTCCATGTTGTGACTGACCCCGGTGGTAAGTCATATAACCACTCCTTGGTTGAATCTTATAAAGCAAAGGGGAATGCCCTTAACTTGATTTGATCTTCTGTAACTTCATGTGGCTTCATACCTACACAGACAACATGAAATTCCTTAAGGAATTTATGTGGGTCTTCATTCTCAAGACCACAGAATGAAGGTAACAAATGGATGAGTCCAGCCTTGAGTTCAAAGTTTATTGTTGCAGGGTAATTAATGCACAAAGGTTGTTGGGTGACATCTTGAGTGGCCCATTGTCTAAAGGTTTGTTCAGGTGGTAGGTTTGGAGGATTTTGGTTTCCTCCATGGTTGTCTGCCATGGTAGGAGTAGGTGAAGATGGTGGGTGGTACTTTTGGATGTTGGTGAAGATGTGGTTGATGGATTTGATGAAGAAGCTCCAGATTGTTGTTTCTTTGAAAGTTTGGCTTGCTTCCTTCTTTGTTTTGCAGATTTCTCTATCTCCAAATCAACTGGTAAAGGTGTACCCGTGCGAAAAGATCTTGGCATAAACAATTAGTACTACCGTATCCCCGACAACGGCGCCAATTTGTTTGGTTGTCAAACCAACAAATAATAGGATAAAATAATAACAATAAAACTCAAATCACTGCTACTTCATACACTAAAGATAGTATAGAGTAAGCAGGGTCGATCCACATGAACACGGGACTCCTTATTTAGCCATATTCTCACACATTATACAAACAATATTAAAATGGGGGATTATGTTTAAACTAAAATTGAAATTCATAAAGAAATAAGATTGAAAACAAAATTCAGTAAAAGAAATACATTTCTGATTCTGATTCCTATATATGTATTATGTTGAAAGAGGTAATATAGTTATGACTCCTGTTTAAGCTAGGTTAGTAATTTAAATATTAATAAACTCTAATATCTAAGTTGACAAAAGTGTTTTATTCAAAACATGTTCTTCAAATAAAACTTCATTTAATTGATTCAATTCAAATAAGTTCTTGCATCAAATCATTAAATGACATTGAGTTCTTGCAACAATTACCAACAATGTTCAACATTCCTCTTAAGCTTGGGATTATGAACATTTAATCTTTGATTACACTTATTTTGATCTAAATACAACCAATCAAGTGCATGTTACTAACATCAAATCATAAAACATATACTAATTTTATAATTTGATTAACTAGATTGATAAGAACCCTAATTCATTGATCAAGTGAAAAAGAGAACCAATCAAACACATAATTAAGATCAAATCAAAGATTACTAGATGTTAAACATAAGTCAAATGTAAATTACAACCTAACAACAAATACTTAAGAATTCAGAATCAGAAATGATATTAGAAATCAGCCACACATGTCTAAATTAAACTACAAATTCAACAAGTTTGTATCCTCAATTTGACTTACAAAATGCAAATTAGGGTGTTTCCAAATGTTAATCAACTTCCAAAATCTCCCAAAATCCTTTCTCTTCTCCCAAAATACGTCTTGACTTCCTCTGGAACTGGCTGTCTCTCTTTTACAAAGGATGAAACTGTTTTAAAACTGACGACACGTTTACACGGCCCGTGTAAACTATAACTGATCATTTACACGGCCGTGTAAATACAAAAAAGTAGAATGCTCAAATCGGCCAGGTCTTCGAAGTACATTGCCAAAGAGTATGCGTTTACACGGCCCATGTAAACTCAAGGTTTACATTTTCACGGCCGTGTAAACTCCTGTAAAGCCAAAATCTTCATTTTCTTCATAACTTCCTCCTCGATGCTCCAATAGTCCCGAAACTTCGTCCATATCTCTTATTCATCACCTCAACTAAGATCCTACCTTAAAAAGTCCCTGAAATATCACAAAAGTGTGTGAATGGAATTGCATCATGAAAAATCCCGAAAAATATGCAAAATGCATGAGTTTAAACCTAAATGCAATGCACTTTTTTGGATTAAAACTACAAAATGAATGCATGAAATGCACCTAACAAAACTCTTTCACCAAGTAGATTTTAAGTAGATAGCAATTGTGATCTTTTCATTCTCAAAGTCGTTAGTGGAGCGTGCGTGGTTAACCGGCACACTAACATGGACTTATGAGAAATAACAAAGGTCTAAACAATTGAGACTATGATTACAGCATCCCTTTTCATAGTTCTGAAATTGTTTAGACACACATGTGAGCTATCTAAGAAAAGGTGTATGATTTTGATAAAGTCTTTTCAAAGCAATCTCGTATCAGAAATCTGAACTTTAGTAAGAAAGTCAATAAAGTGTTGACTTCTAGAAGTCCAACTGTTTTCTGATACATGTCAAAGCTAGTGGGAGCATAAGTGTTATGCTAGTAATCATCATGTTAGTGGGAGCATGATAATTATGATAAGTATTGCAAGTTAGCAATTTTAATTATAGAAAACAAAGTTTCAATTCTTGATGTTGCAGGGGTTGGAAAAGTTGTTTTGCTATAATTAAGGGAGAGGATATACTTCATTTCAATTCTAAAAGCTTAGATTGAGATTTTAATTACCTTTAGTCAAGGATATATATATATATATATATATATATATATATATATATATATATATATGAATTTTATGTTGGAATGGTTCAACATAAGAAAATTCTATATATTGCGTTCTCAAAATTTGATTATGATTACGGCATCCCTCCTCATAGTCAAATTTTGAGAACATGGCAAATAAAAATTTTATAGCATGAATCGTGTCCCATATGCTTCGAGTATAGGATCGATTACATGTGCTATAATATTTATCCTTTCTAAATTTTCCAAATGCCTAGGGCATTAAGAAGGGAAAATTTCTAGAATTGGATATGACTAAAATGATTAAACAATTGTTGAAGATAATCTAAGGTTTACCAAAGATTGGTTGCTCAGGGACAGTTGGAAGTATAGTGTTAATTTTGGAAGGACCGTATTGACATATTCTGAAAAGAGGCAACTCTTGTTCAGAAGTGATAGTCAAAATAGGAATATGGAAATATTCTCATAGGTGGAAGTTATTCAATCTGTGTAAGATTAGAAAACTTAATGCAAGAAGGATGTTCAAAGCAATGTACTTTGAATATGAGACTTCGTTTCCATGGAGTTGATCTCCATTGGAATACTCTGTAATGTCTGGTGACAAGTCTTTGTGACTTTGTGCATAATCATTACAGAGGATCAGTGCATATAAGTTTAAAATCTAACAGATTTCGGTAAATGGCAGGAATTTGGAATTCTTACATTTTTCGATAAGGATTTGGGAGTGTGAAATGAGAATCATTGGAATTATGTTCAATCGATCTATTTCACAAAGTAAGGATCGTAAACAAACATAGTGTGCATACTTTGTGTATGGCATAACTGGTGTTTAGAAAAACATAGTGTACATGCTTGGAGCATGGGACAACTAGTGTTTTTTTAAATTCAAGTATAAAGTTGATAAAATCAAAACATTGAATAATGAGTAATCAATATGGTGCTTAGATAAAAGGTGTTTTATTTACTCTCAAAGTGTTGGGGCCATATAGGATTAGTATTATTCTTATGTTTCACTTTGCATGTTTTGACTTCAAGAATAACTAGGTCATTCTTCCTAAATGACTAAGTTATTCAAACCATCCACAGTCGTTAATACATTGGAAGTAGGTATTAAATCAAGACTGTCATGAGTTGGCTTGTAGATGTCTAAGATGTTGGACATGGCAAGAGTTGCTACAACACTCATGAGTACTCATAATTTATGAGTATTGGATTCAACCCACACTCATTTGAATCACTTCATGGATTTTATCACGAGTGATCATGAGACGATAATATCCTATATTCTTCAAACCTAGAGATATGAGTTGTTACTATGAGTTGGTTATACATTGATTGCACGAAAACGCATTGGTAACTTGATGTTATAAAACGTGCCTTTGTGTATGATTAAAGAAGTAGTAGAACAAGCCATATGAGTCGAAGTTTATCAATTCCTTTTACCCTTAAAGGGATAAAAGCAATATTTGTAGGGCCCTCGATGATTTAATGATGACACTTATGAGTGCTTGGCCAAGCCAGGACTGATTTGATTTGTTCAATCAGTCAGCCGTCATAAATCGAACATCGGGAAACAACAAATGGACAGAGAGAATGATTATAATCCATGTCTCAGTCCATATGATATCTAGAATGGATGAATATATGATCCCTTATCTAATGGACGCGTCATTGATTTGTTCAGAGTTCGGCAGCGGCTTTAAGAGCTACGATTGCTAATCGGGTTATGAAGTCATACTTGCAATAATAGTTTTAGACTTATCCAAGTGGGAGACTATTGGATTAGTGTCTAAGCCCATAACTATTATTAGTATGTACTTGACCCGATTTGGCATGGTCCATTTGGGTTGCACTTCACCGGAATAATTTATATGGAAAGTCTTTTGAGAGTAGTATGTTTATGATTTATATTAATATATTATAAGTTCTAATATATTAATATGGAATCATATTATTTAATTAGTATTGATCAAGAATTAATTTAAAATTAATTTAGTGATCAAAAGGAACTAATTAAATATGGACTCTTATATATAGTATGTGCCAAGTTCATTTAGGTTGGGCTAAGATTACATGGATAGTCCATGGAGTTTTTAACCCATGGATCCTATGGAAATGAAAGGTCATGGGTATTAGGGTTTACATGGATGAAACCCTAATCCTCCATACTATATAAAGAGGTCTTTGGCACATGAAATGGCACTAGTGTGTGAGGATACAAGAGTGGGTCATTTCTAGTGTGATTACTAATCTCTCAAGTTTTTCCAAGGTGTTCTTGGTGATTTGTGATTCCACTTGAGGCTTCCACACTATTGGGGCTAAGCTCTTAAAGATCAAGACTTCAAGCTTCATAAAAAAGGTATGTCTTATAACTTGTTCATATTACCCAAGTATCAAAGATTTTATGTTAGTTAGGGTAATACCTTGGAAAGTTCAAGTTTGCATGTATAATAGAGAAAACATAGATCTAAGGTATTTAGGGTTTCATGTACAACATAGGAGTGTTAGAATGCTCAAAACCCAACAAATTGTCCGAAACTCAACTCGAGAGTCTGATTCAACAGCATAATTGGAACCACTCATTTCCAATCTGATACTCAACCCATACCCGCGATTTGCGAATTTATGCACACACCATTTCTCCCATTCCTTCCGATTACGATAATCCCTCCTCAACCCGGGATATAACAATTCCCGACCGTCACGGAGACCGCAGTCTCGCTCCTGGTCCGGCAACCAGGTTCCCGAAGACTCAAGTGGTAAGGCTACCCAAACCTAAGAACTCCTCGCGTCATACTCTGACTAGTGAATACTACAGCTCCCTGCAAAACAGTATTCACTCTTATCGACTACTGAGTGCTACGGTTCCCCCGTAGTCTTAAGACGCTCCATTATTGACTCGTGAAAGCAACGGCTCCCCGCAGACTTACGACACCCTCTCACTGACTCGTGAATGCTACGGCTCCCCGCAGTATCACAACACTTTATCGCTAACAAGTGAATACTGCGGCTCCCCGCAGTACCACGACACTCTCTCGCTGACTAGTGAGTACTACGTCTCCCCACAGTATCACAACACTCTCCCGCTATCCAGTGAATACTACGGCTCCCCGCAGTATCACAACACTCTCTCTCTCTGACTAGCAAATACTACAGCTCCCCGCAGTACCACAATACCCTCTCCCACTGACTCATGGATGTTATGGCTCCCCGTAGTCTTACAACACTCTCTCGCTCAATGACTCACCATGGGCTCACTCCATGGTTTTTCCTGATAATCCCAAGCGATTACTCCCACTCGTATCCACTTGCTCTCTTATCACCCCATAATCTCATCATCAAGTCATCACCACACTGAGTTCACCAACTCATGCTCCGCAACTCAATATAAACAGGTGTATACACCCACCCAGCTTATGCATCACCACTCCTGATGTAAGTTCTCATAGGAAAGGCACCTTTCTCAGCACAGATACACCCTTAGACAGTCCCACTTTGGCGACAATTAACTGATGGGTTCCCACTGGAACAAAAGTCACTTGGTACTCTACTCGCCATCTCACAACTTGAGTCTCAACATGACCAAAAATTAGGACATCATACACGGGTACCTCGGTACACCATCACAACATCTCACGATGTCTTGCCTCAACCACTGATCTTCCACTCACGCAACTCGAAACCTCGAAATATTCCCATCTCACAAATTGAAACAAGGAGGAATCGTCAACAATTGAAAACACGTTGACGAAAATCCGAAGCTCCATCCTCTACTGATCACCACCCATACGAAACTACTCATACCGACTCTGAAATTGGTTGACAAATCAACTGCTGCCCCTCCTGGAGTATATATCACAATCTATACCTATACCCGCAAATCTCAGCTATTGCACCCTGAACTCAGCGACCCAACCGCCTCGAACTCAACATTTTCAAACCCGAAAAATCCATGGTCACAATAAATTCTCTGACCAATGGCCACCTGCCGTGGACTCACTCATCCTTTCTTAAGCACATACACATACATCATCTCGCCTTGCACCTCGCCTTATCCATCAATACCCCACGTCTCATGTGTCCGCACTGCAGATCCCCATAACCAGTTCTCTAACCGCACTTAGACGGATCGCTGATCCTCTCAATAGAATACCCAGTTCTCCCCCGCTCAGGGTTCGAACCATCACCAATTGGCATACCAACAATCTACTCCATAGACTGTTTCACCAGGTACATCACACTTGACTCTTGGAACGTACCACGTAATCACTCAATGATCTTCTCGATGGAAACCGAGCAACTCCAGATATCCCGTAACTCAGACTAAAATCTTAGAATCCTCCCAACATGACTGCCTCTAGTCATCTCGAAGCCTCAGACCGACACACCGCCGGATACCCCAACTGTTCCGAATTAGTCCTGGCTCTCAATCTGGAAATAATGCACTATCACGTACCTCGTCTCTGATTCCTCAACCAGCCTCCCATCGCGAGAATCATCATAAAAGCAGGAGACCTCACTCTCATAGTCGATAGACAACGTAGACAACGAGGGCCACCGCCCCGATATACTCCTCTTAATCACATGGAACTGCTGCTAAAAGCATGCCTCACTCATTAAGGCACCTTCCTTGGTCTCTCCCATCTCACTAATGACTCCTTCATGGTATATAAAAAAATACCTCACAACAGACATACTGCCCAAATAATCTGGTGAAAAGGTCACCACCATATGCTACCCCACGGGGTTTACCTCCAACTCTGAAACCGGAAGCTCGTTATCTCTTTTGCTTCTCCTAGGAAACGGGAAAAGCGCAACTCTTGTCACAGAAAGTGACATCTCAACTACCGGCCGACTACTCAACTTAGACCGCAATCCTCCATGAAGCCTCTGTAGGGTTTTGAGCATTCTAACACTCCTATAGTGTATATGCAACCCTAGAAACCTTGGATCTATGTTTTATCTATGATACATGCAAAATTGTTTTTCCAAGGTTCATATCCTATCTAGCATACATGGGGAACTTTTAATCATAAAAGTAAGCAAGAAAACATACCTTGTAGTAGATTGGATTCCTTGAAAACCTTGTGAGCCTAGCACCTCAAGTGTGATGCCTCAAATGTCTTACACAACACCAAATGCACTTGGAATAACTTAGAGAGAAATGAAGAACACTTAGAAATCGGCTAGCCCTCACTTTTCTTACTTAGTGGCCGATTTTGGTGTGTAACATGAAGCTTATATAGTGTGTTACAATTAGGGTTACACCATGTAAACCCTAATTGTCTTGACCTTTCATTTCCATGACCCATGGGTTCTATAAACACCATGGAGCATCCTATGGGTTTTAGCCCAACTTGATAATCCATGAAGCATAATCCCACTATACAAGTATGGGTGATTTACACAATCAACCCATATATTTAATTAGTCTTCTTTTTATCACTTAATTAATTTCAAATTAATTCTTGATCAATACTAATTAAATAATACTATTAATATATTAGAACTTATAATATATTAATAAACCTTAAGTGTTATTTCTCTCATTTTAGTCTATCCAAATGCATGATGCCATGCAACCCAAATGGACCATGTTAATCGGGTCAAGTACATTCCAGAAATAGTTATGAACTTAGACACCTAATCCAACAGTCTCCCACTTGGATAAGTCTAATAACTATAACTGCAAGAATGACTTTAGGAACCGATCAGCAATCGTAGCTCTTTCAAGGTCTCGCGGAACTGAGAAGATGATAATACGCCATTTAAGATAAGTGATCATATAATCCTCTGTTCTAGATATCAGCCGGACAAATACATGGAACAATGTCTTACTTATTGTCCAACAGTTTGTTTCTCGATTTCCTGATTTGTTTGACATAGAACTTAATTGAACACATCAACTTAGTTCTGACCGGGCCCGATACATGGGTCAACATAAAATCATCGAGGGGCCCAGATATCGCTTCTAATCCAAGAAGGAACAGATAAACTTCGACTCATATGCTTGTTATACTACTTGTTGAATCATACACAAAGGCATGTTTTATAACATCGAGTTACCAATGCGTTTACGTACAATCAATGTATAACCAACTCATAGGCAACAAGTCATATCTCTAGGTTTGAAGACTTATATGATATTACCGTCTCACGATCACTCGAGATAAATTCCATGAAGTGATACCAGTGAGCGTGGGTTGAATCCAATACTCAGAACTTATGAGCACTCATGAGTGTTGTAGCCATGTCCAACAACTTAGACCTCTACAACCAACTCATGACAGTCTTGATTCATACCTACTTCCAACATATGACCGACTGTGGATAATTTGAATAATATGATATACCAAACATAATTATTTTGGAAGTCAAAACATGCAAAATGAAATGATAGTAAACGATCGACAAAAGATAGCAACACTTTACTCATAAATAAATACACCTTTTATTCATCATCAAATGTCAATTACACTTTACAGATTTCAAAGTTATCTAACTACTAAAACTAATATCATCCTTCGGCCCTATGCGCCTTGCATGCTGGAGATGCTTAACCCTGCCCAGTCCCTTCGTGAGGGGGTCTGCTGGGTTCTCATCCGATGATACCCTCTTTGCCACGAGGAGTCCTTCTTCTATTCGATGACTGATGAAATGATATTTTCTGTCGATGTGTCTGGATCTCCCGTGATCCCTTGGTTCCTTTGCTAAGGCTACTGCACTTTCACTATCACAGAAAATATCTATTGACTCCTTTATAGCTGGTACAACTCCAAGGTATCCAATGAAGTTCTTTAGCCATATAGCCTCTTTTGCTGCCTCGCTTGCCGCTATATACTCTGATTCGCAAGTTGAATCAGCCACTGTCTCCTGCTTAGAACTTTTCCAAGAAATTGCTCCTCCGTTTAAGGTAAAGACCCAGCCTGACTGAGAGCGGAAATTATCCCTATCAGTCTGAAAGCTAGCATCACTATACCCCAATACTCTCAATTCATCACTCCCACCGAGGGTAAGGACCCATTCCTTAGTCCTCCGCAGGTACTTGAGGATGTTCTTTACCGCAGTCCAGTGATCCTTTCCAGGGTTCCCCTGATATCTGCTGACCATGCTCAATGCAAAGGCCACATCAGGACGAGTACAAGTCATAGCATACATGATCGAGCCTACAGCGGAATCATACGGTACTCGAATCATTTCTGCTATCTCAGCCTCTGTACTTGGACTCTGAGTTTTACTCAGTCTGGCGTTACTCTGGATCGGTAACTCTCCTTTCTTGGAATTCTGCATGCTGAATCTATTCAGCACCTTCTCCAAGTAGGTACTCTGACTAAGTCCAATTAGTCTTTTACTCCTGTCTCTCAAAATCCTTATCCCTAGGATATAAGCAGCTTCTCCAAGGTCCTTCACAGCGAAACGCTTCCCAAGCCAGAACTTAACTTCCTACAGAGTTGGGATGTCATTTCCTATGAGTAGTATGTCATCCACGTACAACACCAAAAAGCTGACTATACTCCCACTAGCCTTGACATATACACAAGATTCATCTTCACTCCTCGAAAAGCCAAACTCTTGACCTTCTCATCGAATCAAAGATTCCATCTGCGAGGTGCTTGCTTTAATCCATAGATGGATTTCTCAAGCTTACACACTCTATTAGGGTGCTCTGTACTGACAAAACCCTCTGGCTGACTCATGTAAATATCCTCATCCAACTTTCCATTAAGGAAAGCGGTTTTGACATCCATTTGCCATATTTCATAATCATGAAATGCAGCAATGGCTAACATAACCCTAATAGACTTAATATTCACTACTGGTGAAAAGGTCTCATCATAATCAACTCCCGGAGTTTGAGAAAAGCCCTTTGCAACCAGTCGCGCCTTATAAGTGTGTACATTACCATCCATGTCGGTCTTCTTCTTGAAGATCCATTTGCACCCAACTGTCTTACGACCTGGTACATTGTCAACCAAGTTCCAAACTTGATTGTCATACATGGATTGTATCTCGCTGTCCATAGCCTCTTTCTATTTAGCAGCCTCAGGGCCTGCCATGGCTTCCGGGTAGCTGTTAGGTTCATCCAAGCCTATCAGTGTGTTATCACTGATAAGTGTATCACCCTCCGCAGTAATATGGAAGCCATAGTAATGCTCAGGTGCATTCCTAACTCTCGTGGAAGGCATCAGAGGTACAGACTCTTCTGTCAGATCAACAGGAGTTTCCTCCTCAGGTTGATTGCTAGGGTTTGAGGTTCCTTCACCACTTGACTCTTGAATTTCTTCAAGGTCAATTTGCCTCCCACTATTTCCTTGGCTCATGAATTCTCTCTCGCGAAAGACTCCTCTCCTTGCTACAAAGACCACATTATCACTAAGTCTGTAGAAGAGGTAACCAAAGGATCTCTGTGGGTAGCCGATGAAAATACACCTCTCACTTTGAGGTTCGAGCTTATCGTGAGACTCGCGCCTCACAAAAGCCTCGCAACCCAAAATCTTGATGTGGTCCAGATTGGGAACTTTTCCGGTCCACATCTCATGAGGTGTTTTGGCAACCTTCTTTGTAGGGACTAGATTAAGAATATGGGCGGCAGTCTCTAAGGCATACCCCCAGAATGAGATTGGTAGCGAAGCTCGACTCATCATGGAACGAACCATATCCAACAAGGTTCGATTGCGCCTCTCAGCCACACCATTAAGATGTGGTGTCCTGGGAGGTGTCAATTGTGAGATAATCCCACATTCCTTAAGATATTCAAGGACCTCTGTACTAAGATACTCACCACCTCGATCGGATCGAATCATCTTAATGTTCCTGCCCAACTGATTCTCCACTTCCTGCTTGAACTCTTTTAATCTATCAAAGGTCTCTGACTTATGCTTGATTAAGTAGACATATCCATATCTACTAAAATCATCAGTAAAAGTCACATAGAAACGGTTAGCATCTCTTGTGGCGGTTCTGAAGGGTCCACACACATCAGTGTGTATGAGGTCCAACAAACCCTCCCCCTAGCACAAGTACCAGTGAAGGGTGACTTTGTCGTTTTCCAAAGCAAACAAGATTCACAACTATCATCTGAATTTAGGTCAAACGACTCCAAGACTCCATCCTTTTGGAGTTGGCCTATGCGTTTCTTGCTTACATGTCCAAGACGACAATGCCATAAAGATGCTTTATCCAAGCTAGTGGAAGAATCGATACATAATACATTATTTCCTAGATTATCAACAACCGACACAGTTTCATATACACCATCACAAGGTAATGCTTTAATATAAAATACATTATTAAAGAAAGCATTAATACCACCACTATCATTATCAAATGAAAAGGTAAAACCTTGTTTGTACAAACCATGAAAGGAAATAATATTTCTCGCCATTTTAGACGAGTAACAACACTTATTCAAATCTAATACTAATCCACTACTTAGCAATAAAGAATAAACTCCAATCTTGGTGACAGGTGAAGCTTTCCTATTCCCCATGATCAAGTTTATCTTCCCATGCTCCACATTCTCACTTCTTCTTAGTCCCAGCAAATCAGTACATATGTGAATACCACAACCTGTATCAAGGACCCAAGAATTAGAATGGGTTGAATTATTAGACAATATAGTGTATGTACCTGCATGGTTGGGTTTAACTTTCCTATCCTTCACATCTTGCTGGTACTTTGGGCAGTTTCGCTTCTAGTGCGACTTTTCATGGCAATAGAAGCATTCAACCTCTTTAGGGTTAGTAGAAGGAGTGACGAAACCTTTATTGGTTCCACTTGAAGAGGAGCCATCCACAGACTTTCCCTTGGTACCCTTCGAAGGGCTCTTCCTCTTCTTTCCTTTGCCTTGCCCGATTGACAAGACAGGGGCCGCTGTAGGAGTAGGAGTGGTAACAACCGATTTACTCTTAAGCCCAATTTCTGCGGTCTTCAAGAGTCCTTGAAGTTTGCTGAGTGTAACTTCCTCCTTGTTCATGTGGTATGTCATGCGGAATTGATCATAACACGATGGTAAGGAGTGCAAAATGATATCTATTGCTAACTCCTCGGGGAAGTTCACATTCAGTCTCAACAAACGGTCCACATACCTTTGCATTCTTTGCATGTGGCCCGTGATGGGTTCACCATCCTTAAACCGGGTTGTTATCATGGAGGAGATTATTTCATATCGCTCTTGACGAGCACTCTGATGGTAGCGGTCCATCAAATCCTGGTGCATCTCAAAAGGATAGTAGTCCTTATAGGACTTTTGGAGCTCGGCTGTCATAGTGGCCAACATGATGCATGCCACTTTGGTAGCATCTCTTTCATGTGCCTCATATTCAGCGATCTCCTCAGGATTAGCAGACGGCTCGGGTACCTTAAGCTCCTTGTCGAGAACATATTCTTTGTTCTCATACCGAGTGACCATCCTGATGTTCCTGATCCAATCCATAAAGTTGAATCCATCAAAGATGACTCTCCCACAAAGGTTCATGAGAGAGAAGGAGTCGGTAGGGTTTGAGCCAGAAACAGCATTGTTGGAAGACATCTGAAAAGAAGAAAGACAAGTTTAGTTTAGATATAAGGATAGTCCTTAATAAAACACCCAATTGTAATATTAAGGCTAGGATCCAATCACAATATATTATAACTTAAAAGAGGGATGCCGTAATCTAAGCTATAACATATTTGAAAGGTAGGTGAATGACGATTCACCAATTTCCACCATGAAAATGAAATAAATTATTAGGTTTTAATTGGTTTTGAAACTCCTAGATTCTTTGAGATTCATTGAAATTTTCAATGGCATGTTTCAATCTCGAGTGTACCGTTCAGGTTTTGTGACTGGGATGCCGAGGATCACAAAACAAGGTGTGAAGTAACCATGCAAATTACTTGGTACCCTTAATATTTACCCCTCAATCGATGTGTCGGTTAACCACACGCGCTCCACCGATACTATGATAAATATTAAGTTACCCTTTGCCTACCTTGTTAAGTCCAGGTTAGTGTGCCGGTTAACCATACGCGCTCCACTAACGACTTAATCAAAGTGCAAAGTGTAATTTCATGGATTAGCACCTTATTCACATTTTCCTAAAGTAACTAAGATTGGGAATTTATAAAACATTTAGTTGCTTTATATATATCCTACTTTTAGTGAAGATTTAAAGTCCTTGTCTTACCCGTTCGGCTAACGACCCTCCACCAATCAAGGAAGCGGTGGGTGAGAGTGGACACCCATTAAGCTGCCATTTTATAGGCAACAACCTTATACCCCCCTTATAGACCGGCTTCGTGAATGAGGCCTACTAACGGTAAAACGAATTTGTTCTTATACATATATAATTATTATTAAACTTATAATATTATAAAGTATAAGGGTTGAATTTTAACTTTTAAAATTCTAGGGGTTGGAACTAAAGTTTTTTAAAGTGACTTTACATGTTCCAAAACTTGAGGGCAAGTTTTGTAACTTTCAAAACTTTTCATCTTTCATAACTTATGAGTTAATGGTTTAATAAAATGAGTGACTTTTCATTTTATGTAACCTATGTATTTAATAATGGACTTTAAAAGTGTGACTTTTGGTAATCCATAACTTGAGGACAAATTATGGATTCCATTAAAACACATAATGATCAAGAATTAAACTAACAAGCAAGTTACAAATAATTCCTATCATCTTCTAAACTCATAAGTTCATGAACATGCATATCAACAATTTCAAGAATCATAAAATTAACCATATAAAACTTGAAATTTTGATAATAGTTATTGAAAATGGATTAGCATAACCATTACACCATCTAAAACAAGTTTTATAGCACCAAAACAGTTTAGGGTAATGTTTCTAGTCCATTTCCAGCAGCAAAACTCAAAAAACTACATTCTGTGGCTCCTACTCGTCGAGTGCAAGAACCTACTCGACGAGTAGGATGAGTTTACTCATGGACTCGTCGAGTCCCCCCATGGACTCGGCGAGTTCATGCTGCAGAGTGCATAAAACTGAGTTTTTTCACTATTTTGCATCAAATATCAAACAAACAAGCCTAGTCTCTGATACCACTGTAGGGTTTTGAGCATTCTAACACTCCTATAGTGTACATGCAACCTTAGAAACCTTGGATCTATGTTTTATCTATGATACATGCAAAATTGTTTTTCCAAGGTTCATATCCTATCTAGCATACATGGGGAACTTTTAATCATAAAAGTAAGCAAGAAAACATACCTTGTAGTAGATTGGATTCCTTGAAAACCTTGTGAGCCTAGCACCTCAAGTGTGATGCCTCAAATGTCTTACACAACACCAAATGAACTTGGAATAACTTAGAGAGAAATGAAGAACACTTAGAAATCGACTAGCCCTCACTTGTCTTACTTAGGGCCGATTTTGGTGTGTAACATGAAGCTTAGTGTGTTACAATTAGGGTTACACCATGTAAACCCTAATTGTCATGACCTTTCATTTCCATGACCCATGGGTTCTATAAACACCATGGAGCATCCATGGAGCATCCTATGGGTTTTAGCCCAACTTGATAATCCATGAAGCATAAGCCCACTATACAAGTATGGGTGATTTACACAATCAATCCATATATTTAATTAGTCCTCTTTTGATCACTTAATTAATTCCAAATTAATTCTTGATCAATACTAATTAAATAATACTATTAATATATTAGAACTTATAATATATTAATAAACCTTAAGTGTTATTTCTCTCATTTTAGTCTATCCAAATGCATGATGCCATGCAACCCAAATGGACCATGCTAATCGGGTCAAGTACATTCCAGAAATAGTTATGAACATAGACACCTAATCCAACAGCCTTATCTCTACTCATCCCTGAGTCTTGCGACTCCAACTAGCGTCTCACCCATAAAATCTTCTCGAAAACTAACTCGATTTCCCTCTCAAAGTATGCTCTATTGAAACTCGTTCGACATGGCCCTCTGTCCCCACACTCTATCATACAAGTTCTCAGTCTAAACAATCACAATGGGACAACTGGTAAACTCTGAAGCACTAACCGCCACGAATCATGGTACTCGAACCATGTTATCACCTCTCAATCTGCTACGAATCATGGTACTCGAACCATGTTATCACCTCTCAATCTGCTACGAATCATGGTACTCGAACCATGTTATCACCTCTCAATCTGCTACGAATCATGGTACTCGAACCATGTTATCACCTCTCAATCTGCTACTTAGAACCTCTGGAATTCTCCCTGTTTCGAGTACGGTTCCTCTGCTTTCAGTAGTACGGGCCCATACTACCAGCCACATTTACCCATACTTTCCACACGGATCGTCCCAGATTTTCTAAGTAGCTGCTCAACCTTCTCGGTCACCAATCCCGATATACCTGGTCGCTTCCCAGCGAATACTCTCCTTTATCAGTGTACTCTTCTGACTAAAGTCACTCCCTCGGCTCTTCCTAGGTTCTCACACATCTCTGCCATCAGCTGCTGAAGAACTCCTTATGATGCCAGCAATCTACCTCCTGAATATCGTCATATTCACTTAGTAGCTGACTCCCATCATGAAGAGTTCCACAAAGCACAAAGCAAGCAGCATTCGGGCATTGAATAATCTCCACCAACACGTAAAACCACTCTAGGTTACAACTCCACTTGCTCTACTCACACTCAAAAGGTATCACCAAACTCAAGCAACCCTACCTCTCGCGGGTATCTAACTACTCCCTCAGTAGGCTCCTCCAATGATCATCTAGGTATCTCTCCTAGATTACTCCTCTACTCAAAGTTCTCTCTAATAGATTCCTGCTGGATACTCTTACTCCGCACATACTCAAAGAACATCATAGATAGCAACAATTCCTAGGCTAAGGCATCACAAATCAGGCAAATCTAGCCCTAAAATATGAGATACCTAGCCTATCTTCTAGCATGCATCACTAATATCTCAATAATAACTCATAACAAAAATAAGTAAAGGTATTTTGGGAAATCACCGTTCGGGCTCTTGCTGATTGTACACACTGCTCCTTCTCGTTTTTCTCTTAGAAACTCTTGCTCGTTTTAGAAAAATCATTTCTTTTGAAAAAATTTCTCAGATCCTCAGTTTGAGTCCAGACATACCCGAAGGTGCATCCGAATCCCTCAAACCAAGGCTCTGATACCAACTTGTAACACCGTAAATTTTCAAACAAAATTTTTTCATTTTAAAATCACATAATTCCCATAACACATTTCACAAAAATCCCATTTATTTAATTTACAAAACGCATCTCCATAATTGTTTGATTAATAATCCATGATCCTCAAAACATAGCTCTTTCTCTGGTGTGTGTACAATCAAGCCGGCGCCTTCCCGCGATCCTGAGAAGAACCTGAAACACATATCACATAACACGGTAAGCACGAAGCTTAGTGAGTTCCCCAAAATACCACACATGTCTCATTAGCCTCTCATGGCTATACTCAGATAAGGCCCTCAGGTCAATGTGTCTCAGTGGGACCCTCCTGTCCCACAACTCGGGTGGACCCTCCGGTCCTAACTCAGTAAGCTCAGAATAATACACAACATAAATCACAAATACATAATGCAGGATATCACAATACTCAATATAAGCACGTAAGACCCTCCGGTCACACAAAGGTTACCACACTAGGTAAGTATAGTGAGAAGACTCACCTCGGATGACGAACAACTCTTATAGGTGCTGCTGCTGCACACCGGCCTCTAACACTGGACCAAGATCCACAATTACCCAATTAAGATCTAAGTGCAAACCCTCACTCTTTAGGTCTAAAGGTAGTCCACTAACTAGCCCATCAATAACCTAAACTCATTGGGCGCACCAAAGCCCAATAATGAATGGGCTCTCCTGAGGCCCAACTCTCAAGTCCAAGTGACAAGCCCAATTCAAGGGCCCAAGGCACATATATATATTCCTCTGGTCCAAAACTCTAGTGCAACAAGCCCAAACTTCCAGGCCCAACACTTAAGGCCCAAAATGAGACTTAGCCCAAAAGTCCACAGTAAGGTTACGCGGGGCGTACCTTCCTTGGTACGCTCAGCGTACGCACGAATCCAGATTGGCTATCGGGGACATTTGGTCAGTACGCGGGGCGTACTGGAACTATGCTTAGTGTACGTCCATGTTTGCTCTTCCTACTCCTTTTGTTTTAACCCGTTAAGACCTTAACTCAAATCTCAGATCTGGACTCCCTAATGGCTCTTACTCCATAAAGCTTGTGACTTTAAGCCTTTACATGGCTGGTAAAGTCACAAACACCCAAAACTCTCATTTTCTCATCTCAAAATGCACATATCTCATGCATGGGTTGATTCAAACGTCAAAGTCTCGATTTTTATAACTCCACACCACTAAAGACACTCGAAGAAGCTGATAATAACCTCTGGAGCTCAATATCTCATAAAGTCTCCAACTTTGGGACTAAAACCCTAAAATACACTAAAATGATGCACAAATCAAAAGAGTGAGAAAGCTTTGAGCTTTATACCTCAACATGAAGCTTCCAACTCAAATAAGCTCAGATCCAAAGTCTGGAATCCCAATCCTTCTTCTTCAAGGCTCCTTCTTCACTCCAAAGAACCACAAGATCACTCAATAGCTCACAAATGGTCACACAAGCTCAATGGACGAGTATTTTGGGTTTGAGAGGGTTTATTGTCTGAGGATGGTGGCCAGGAATGAGGCCATCTTATTCTTTATATAGGGACACTCCCTCATTTAGGGTTTTCATTATATGCCTAGTAAGCCCAACGTACCCTCTGGTACGCCCATCGTACTAGGTGACTCCGCTTCAAATTCACGCACATGAGTATGCTAAGCGTACACACACGTACGTCCAACGCACTCAGCTGCAACTTTTCTCAAATAAGGGACTTTTCTTGTCAAACTTCAAACTTCCATAGTTTCCTCAATATAACTTCGTTTCCAATGAACCTCATATCCACGGAAAGGTGACGAGAAGCCCTACGCTTCTAGCAACTCGTCGCAGCCCCGAGGCTTCCTCATGCCCGGGTTGCAGCCCACGAACCCTAAATCACGGACGATCCGAAACAGGATGTTACACACACACACACACAGAGTAAAATTCTTTTAATAACTCAAAGAGATGCGAGAACCTAGAAATTCCTAATTCGTTCAACAGTTTTTGAAACGAAAACAATCGTTGCACACGAAATGATGCATCTAAACCACATCCAGACTAAAAAAAGAAAAAAAAATGACGAATTTTTTTTTGATATGTGCATATATACACATTTGAATATCCGCCAAATGTTTATATATAAAGAATCTCATTATTATGTTGGTTTTAAAAAAATTAAAGAAAAAAAAAAGCAAAATATGCATACACGTACATTTTAAAAAAAAATCATAAGGAACGATTTTCAAAGTAAGGTTATCTACGTGTTTTTGTCTGTCACGACATGACACGATAATGTTTTATGTAATACGAACATAACATTAATATGACATGACATGATGTTGTTTTTATTCTTATTTAATATGAAAGTGAGCCGCTTAAAACACAAACGACAACACGACAAATATAAAATAATAAAATTATTAGTTTATTTAATTCATAATTAATCATATATAACACGGAAAATATGACAAACACATGTTAAATCGTATCAATTTCATGTCGAATTTTCAACACGAATACGACGTCGTGTTTTTACACCTGATACAAACACTAATTCAAATTTTGATTTCGTTCCAATTTCATTTCATACCGTGTATTTCTGACGTCATATGTTATCTATTAACACCTATACTTTAAAGTTACTTAAGAGCAAGTTTATTATACGGTGATATAATATAAGTCTTTAAAATATCTTTAGAAGAATTGTAAGCCCGTGACAATTGAAGCTACTAAGCTATGCATTTGCATATAATACAGAATATAATAGAAATTATTGAAAAATATTGAAGTGAAGCAATGGACAAGGTCTATTATCGACCTAGCTTGATGTTAAACAATAAATCGCATAGTTTTATTTTGTGATGTTTAAAATAATCGAGTATTTTTGTTTTTTTTGTTTTTGTTTTTGTTTTTGTTTTTTTTTTTTTGAACACTTCCATTCAACTGCCAAAATTCCAAAGGTCATTCCAGGTGAAAATTCGTTGGAAACAATTAAATGACATAAATAAATCCGTGGAAAAACATATGGGTACCAACGTAACATATTTTCAACGACGGACTTTGTGACACTTTACGACAGATTTTTTCATCAGTAGATACCTACGAATTTTCAATAGACTTTTTTTATGCGTAGTTTTGAACCTAACGTATTATCGACGGTCTTCATATTTGACAATTTCCCATGGATTATTGACGGTCCTGTTTACCTACAAAATATCTTTTAATATGGTGACAGTAAAAAGGAAAATATAAAAGAACATATACAATTAGAAAAAAAAAATCAAGTTATTTCGCCCCGCAATGCATAAAAGAATTCAATACGATAAACAACAAATCATGTCTACATTCGGCCATAAAGATAATAGCGTTAGTCGTATAAAAAGCCTTATATTTTTTAGTTAAAACTATATTGTTTTTATTTCAAAAGAACTCAGTATATTTTTCCATTTTTTACGAATTGGCTCTTTTAGCATTTTACATATAATATTTCGGTTTTACATATCTTTTATAAAAAATTTCTCATTTTTTAGAAAAAAAAATATTTTATTTTTTTCAAAAAAACCTTACATTTAACAAAAAAAATTTCGCTCGGACCAATTTTTTGTTTTGGTTTATAATTTTTTGTTTTTCTTCTTCTTGTTGTTTGTAGTAAATTTTGATAGTTTCTAACATTAAAATCTGAATGAAAAGTTAGATTTTTTTTTTTCAAAACAAAGATAAACAATGTCATATCCAATTCTTGTTGGTAAGATACATTTCAAATTCTATATGTAAAATGTTTTCAGATAGTAACAGGTAAAAGACAAATCTAAATTGGCTTAGTATCTTATATTGTATCATCAATGCAATTTGTCTTCCCATTGTGCAATAAACATTATTATTTGATTTGATTCAATGTTAAACAGACTTCTGCATATCTACTTAAGAAATAATTTCAACATACATGTTAAATATTGGGCACCCAAAGGAAGAGAAAGTTCAACACAAGGAAGTAGTGAAGTTTAAAATCAAATAGCGTACAGTAAATAATAAAGTTAACAATGTGATTTTGTTGATGTTGACCATGGAATACTTTATGGACAATTAAGGACATAACATATGGTATTGTGAGTTGTACAACGAATAAATTTGATAAGGGTTTAGGCACATATTTAATGAAAGTGTTTGTAAATGATATCAATATCTATTGTAAGAAAATAATTGATGAAGATCTAGAATTTTTTAAGTTATCGGCGGATGAGCAAAATGACTAATGAAACATTCAATGGAGCATAAGAGACAAAAAATTTCATTGATCAATGATGTCTAACATTGGATGGTAGGTTTTTACTTTTGTAGGAAACATGGTTATGTATGAATCTTTATGTTGGTTGTTAAATATCAATAAGTTATGATGTGTTGGATAGTTTTCGATGTTTACATTAAGTTTTTGGATAACAATGAATATTCCTATGATGTTTATAAGATATATGAAAGTAATTTAATTCAAAATTAAACTATTAATAATATCAAGACAATGAACTTTAATATGCTATGACTTATCATTACCAATGAAATATATAAAAGAGATGTTAATTACAATGTATTGGTATTTATAAAATTTTGCAGGCGGATATAAGTGCTCCATTTCAATGGCAGTCATAGTCACAAGCACCGCAACCAACATAGGTATTTATTAAATTATTAAAGAATTTGGTACCTTTGCTATAAGTAATTTTTGATAGTTTGGTAGTTTGTTAAAATGTTAACGACTTAATTGATTTGGTGGTTTAATAGTTTGTTAAATTGTTAACGACTTAATTCATTTGGTGGTTTGATAGTCTGTTAATTTGTTAATGACTTAATGTGTTTGTGACTTAATTGTAGTACGTGGATGCGAATGTTTTTATTCGAAACCCGGCGTTTGTGACGACAATAAGAGATATTATCCGCTCGTTTAAGAACTAAGTCAACAACAAGGAAAACAACGATGGAGAAGACGAATACGCCTAGTATTTCTTGTTTTATGTTATGGATGATGTTATTTTGGATTTTTTAGATAGTTTATGGATAGTATATTTGATGTTTATTTTGGATTTATTAGATAGTTTATGTAATGTGGTATGTATTGTTTTATGTTATTTGATATTTTATTTAATGTAGTATGTATTGATTTCTATATTTTTATAAAATATGTATTTTATAATATATAAACTAGTATCATATATAATTTTTTTTTCAAAAAAAGCATAAGAGACGACAACATTTGCGACGACATGAGTCAATTGCGACGACACCTACCTCCGGGAAGCTTTGTCGGAAAAAACTCTGATCGGTTGATGGAAAATTAATAGAGGTGACGCTAATAGCGATGAGAATCCTTTTAGTGACGACAAGTATTGGAGACGACAACTGAGTATTAGCTACGAGGTAATAGCAGCAACACTTTAGCGACGACATGTCGTCGCTAAAGGTATTAGTGACGACGATCAGAATGAATATTGACGTTTTTTGTCGTCGCTAAAGGTAAGATTTTTTTATTGTGTCTATGTTAAAATATTAGAAGTATTAATTTACTTTAATCTGCCAAAAAAATATTTTTCTTAGTTGTATTATAAATAATGCATTTAAAAGCATATACTAATTCCGTAATTGGGAATCACTACTACAAAATGAGTCTAAGGTGATATTTTAGATGCAACATTTCCAAAAGAGTTACATTTGATTATAAAGAAGGTCTCGTCGAACAAAAATGTTGCATTAGAATATTTAATGCAATTTTGTTTAAAAAGGTTGTCAATTTTATTAAAAATTGCCACTTTGTTTTTAAAAAGTTGCAAATTTTATTGAAAATTGCTACTATTTTTAAATGTTAAATTTTTTATTGAAAATTACAATTTTTTTTAAAAAAAGTTGCAAATCTTATTAAAGAAATTGTGGGTTCGGGTGGAATGTGCAGAAGGATTTAAGCACCATGGACCAAAAGTAAAAATGTAAACCCTAATCACCCATTAGCCAAAGGAACCGACAGGAGGCTCTTCCTTTCTCTGTTCCATTACCATCCCAACGGCTTCGACCCCCACTGCCATTTACTAGATTGATTGTGAATCTGCTACATGAGAAGGAAAGAGATAATTATTGAGAAAGAAAATGGGAGAATAACAAGAGAGAGAAAGAGAGAGAGAGAGAGAGAGAGAGAGAGAGAGAGAGCGTCAGAATGAAGAAAACATCGACTATAGCTTGATTCTTGATCCTTCCTGGAGTTATGTGTCACACCCCCGAACCAGGACGGTGGAAACGTCCGGGGGCGGATGACATCATTGTATAGTAGCATAACAATTTAATATGAATGAAACATAGCATTACAAGTGACATACATTGAAAATACACACTTACATAGTTTACATATTGTACTTGTTCATCGGTTACACAAAAGTGACAAAAGTAAAATTTCATAAGGTTGCACCACTTGATCTCATAGTTGACTTCCTGATACTGTTTCCCTAAGAATACAAGTCGTTTTGAAAAGCGTCAACTAAAAATTTGGTGAGTTCATAAGCATTTTTGTATAAAATGGTTTTGCAATTATTTAGAATAGTTCTCGTAGTACTTTCAGAAAATCTGATATTTTCTATAAAGATAGTTTGTAAGTCTCGTTCTAAAACCGTGAATATATGCATGCATGTCCTTTGTTTTCCTTTGATTATATTTGTAAAGAGTACGTTCCCAGAAAATCCAATATTTTCATTAGTATGAAGTGAAATCGAAGGTAATTCCGTTGTATCTTTTCCTTGTAAAGTAATAATGTATAACTCAAGAAAATGCAGTATTTTCTTAAAGGATGAACTGTGGTTTTAAACCCTAAGACCATGATGGAAGTGAATATCATACGGAAAATAGTTTGTAGTTTCAGAAAACCTTTGTTTTTCTTTTGTTTGCGATTGTAAGGAGTGTGTTCCCAGAAAATCCCATATTTTCTGATGCATGAAAAACTGTAGTCTTAAACCCTAAGACCAGAAGTGTAAGAGACTGAATACTTGAAAAATGATTTGTTGCTTTATAGTTTAATAAAACCGATGAAGTGTAAGCTTCCCGTAAACCGAAATAGTATTTTAATCCCTATGTGAGTTCTCATAACCATACTAATATGACTGCTCTGCCTGAAACACGACGTTTTTCAAGAGTCGGAGCCGGGGGGACATTTGTCACCCTAGACACGTCGGTCAAACTATAGCGAACAGCTGAGGTGTGGGGTTGTCAATCTCGTATAGATCTATACACAATGGTCTCGCTCTCCCTCCAGAAGACCCTGTTTATAACGCAGGACTTACGGTGTACGCTAGGTAGGTACGTCGAAGAAAAAGCCTCACAAAGAGCGTTAACTAATTTACGCGAACTTTGACTTCCCTCGTTGAATAATGAAAACGACATTACTAGTGTAAATTTATGACTGAAGTTTTATGACACGTGTTTTACAGCTTTATGACATACAACTTATAACTTGTACTTTTAAAATCTTTATGATGGACAGATTATGACACGCAAATGTTTCTGTCGTATAAATTCTGTTTTGTATACCGTTTTGGTTAAATTCTTTATAACACTTTTTATAAATAATCATTAATGGACTTGTCTACTTGTAATATACATTGTGTAAATAGCATAATCCTCTAAGTTTTTTAACCATTAAAATGGTGACATCATATTATGACTATTTTACTAGTAAAAATTATATTTTTAGTAAATAATCAAATTTTATAGTTCGTTTAATTACACCAAAATTTAGTTTAAGAGTTTTGTAACACAAAATATACTATTTTGTTGTGACTCTAATATGTCACGGTTTTCACAAAAATGCATATAGAAACCTTGGAATTTATTATATTCCGATATTTGTGTAAGTATAAGTGTTTAAAAATGTATATGCCCAAAAGTTAACATGTTTGAGCACAACACTCATAGTTTTGTCATTTTCGAATGTACAACCCATATTCACAAGATTTCATGCAACATATATATTAACAAACACATTTCTTATGATTTTTATGAAGATGTATAAGGTAAAATCCATGTTCATGCAATTACCCAAAGGTTAAACACATAACACATTCGTCCATGCAATTATCCAACGGTTAAACGAGATTTGACTTGTATCCTCCCCCCGAAAACATGAAGAATACAAAAAAATATGGGGATATGAAGCTCACCTTGGTTGATTTCGTGTGGTAGGAAGAAATGAGAGTGATGAGATTTTCGAGCTTAGCCTTGCACCTCTTGATGATATTCTTGAAATTTCAAGGATTCTAAGAGTTTAACACACAACAAAGTGTGTAAACAAGAGTTTTAGCTTGGAAAGATGTAAGAATACTTGAGGTTAACAAGAGCACTTACCAAGTTTATGAGCTTTTGGAGAAGATCCTTTGGAACACACACATACACACGAAAATTTTGAGGGAAAAATGAGAGGATTTGAGAGAGTTTGGAGTGGTATGAATTGCAAAGGAATGTTATGTGTGTGAGGGTGTTGCTTGGCTAAGAGATAAGAGAGGGAGGGAGAAAGAAGTTGACTTTTGTAATATTTGATGTGAGAGTTACGTGGATATATGGAGGATTATAACTTTGTTGTATGGGAGACAATTGTGAGGTGGCAACTCTTTTATGCCATTCCTTTTCTCTTCTTTTTTTTGTTTAAGCCATAACCGAACCCTTGGGTTCTCGGCCCAAAGGGTGGCCCAAAAAGAGCAGGTTTCGATTTTTGGCTAGGCCCAATAGGAGTCTTTGGTCCATTAGAGCCCATAGGTAAGAGTTTCCGGCCCAATAAGGCCTAATGAAGGGTTTTCGGCCCAATGGAAGGCCCAATAGAGGTTTCCGGCCTAACAAGGCCCATTAAAGGGTTTTCGGCCCAATGGAGGGCCAAATAGAAGTTTTCGGCCTAATAAGGCCCAAAGAAAGGTTTTCGGTCCAATAGGGTGTTGGGCTAAGAATCCTTGGGCTAAGGCCCAAAATTGATTGGACTTAGCTATTGGATAGAGTTTTGGACTTGCATGAGGCCGTGTCAGCTTGAATCACAATGTATGCACGTATGAATTTGAATAACATTGTAGTTTGAATTTTATTAGTAAGGCACAACAAGGTTACATAGAGGGATTTTTTGTGAACAAGCTTCGCATCTTAAACCCTAAATTGCTAGTTGTGACATCATCCCCCCGTTAAAGGGAATTTCGGCCCGAAATTCGTTCTAGAGTGTCCCTTAAGAACTTAGAGAAGAGATGGGGGGTACCTTTGCATCTTTGGTCTTCGCGTTCCCAGGTAAACTATGGCCCTCGCTTGGCGCTCCATCGGGCCGTCGGGGTGGGAATACGGCTTTGATTTGATCGCTTCACTTCTCTGTCTTGTATTTCTACAGGTTCTTGACGCAGTGATGATGTTCATCTATCTCAATCAAATCAAGTGGGACAGCGAGAGTTTCGCTAGGTAGGCCTTTCTTTAGATTGGACGCATGAATGACAGGGCATACATTGCTAAGTTCAGGCGGTGGCTGCAGTTCATAAGCCATCGGACCAATCCTAGCAAGGACTTCCAGGGTTCGATGTATCTCGGGTTCAATTTCCCACGCTTTTCCAGGCGTATTATCCCTTTCCAAAGGAGAGACCTTTAGCAGTACGCGATCACCGACTTGGAATCCTAAGGGTTTCTGTCACTTACTTGCATAACTCTTTTGTCAGTTTCTAGATATTCCTAGTCGTGATCGAATTTGGGTGATCTCTTCGGTTGCTTCTCTGGTGATTTCGGGGCCGGTGACAGTGTCGTAGGGTACTTTCCCTTTGGCTAGTCGTGTGTTGGTCATCTCAGCCTACACAGGGGTGGTCTACATTTACGTCCTATATGGTGAGGTGAGTGGGTGGTCGTGGCTATTGAGGATTTGTGTACTTGACGCCCCAAGATTTGTGTCTCTAAACCTTAAGACGAACACTATTGTCACCAAAGTTAAGGTTACATGTGGTGTAGTTGACCTTATAATTTCTTAGGATGTCTTGGGAGTTTGTTACTACGAAATTCTGAGCTAGCAGAATGTTGACCCTGCTTGTTTCTTATTGTTTCTTATATAAGAGTTTAAACAATATTTTCCAACCACTATGTACAGACAAGGGTCAGACATAAAACACCGGAGGGCAAGACCATTTTGGCATATAGCACTTCTGAAATCCAACAACCCTATGCGGCCCTTTAAACCAGGTTCTCCGTACCGCGAGTAGTTAAAAAAATATTTTAACGACACTTATATAAGTCATAATAATAGCCCAAATATTTATTATAATCTCATAATAACAATACTAATTTTAAATATAAGCTATATTTAAAATAGGGTAAGCATAACTTACTTACAAGGGGGTTTTAGTTAGGAGTCGGACTCTACACGGGCAGAACTTCGTCGCTGAATCTTTCTAAGAAAGATTATTGCAGCGCTTCAGCGCTCACCTTACTATACTAAAACTACAGAAAGAGAAGTCGAATCACGAGGGACCGAAATGCAAGAATTATGAGAGCTAGAGGCTCTTATTTATAGTAATTGAATTTTCAAAAACTACCATCTATATTTACTTAAGTACCTTATACTTATTTAAACGACTAAACACCATTTTATAATGTCATTTTAAATAGATTTAACGATATTTGTACTAAACTAATGTCGAAAGTACTCGACACTAGTCTTATAACGACCGCATTGCCGATACCTTTCTATTGATATATATATATATATATATATATATATATATATATATATATATATATATATATATATATATATATATATATATATATATATATATATATATATATATATATATATACGCGTATATAGGATTTACACTTTATTTTAATACGTAAATATGCTATTAAAAATTATAACTCATTCATAGGAACTTCGTTTTTGAAGTTCTTTATATCCACACGTAGCTATCGACGAGATCTACAACTTTCGTTTAGACTCCGTCGGCTAATTTTGAATTTATATTTTTGTCCATACTTTTATAAAATTAAATGATTTTGCTAAAATCATAACTCTCTCGTACGGACTCCGTTTTTGGCATTCTTTTTCTCAAAATTCCTATTTTAAGAAGTACTATGATTTTCTTTTTGGTCGCATTAGCTAAAAGTCAACCATTCTCTTCGTAATATTTTACGTCATACATTCGTTGTGCACGACTGACTTTTATATCTTATAAAAATCATATCTAATTCATACGGAGTCGGATTTTTTCGAAATTTATATTTCGTGATCGGGACGACGTGTGATTTCTAAATATAATATATATATATATATATATATATATATATATATATATATATATATATGTGTGTGTGTGTGTGTGTGTGTGTGTGTGTGTGTGTGTGTTGACGCACTTATTTTTACGATTTACGGACGATTCAACTAATTTTCCCTATTTTATTATGTTATAATAATCATGAAACATATAATATTCACATAATTCTTCTTTATTAAATCAAATAGGTTACAATTGTTGACCATAACTATTATTTTGGTTAAGATTATTTATCCAAGATAATAAAAAAATCACTTTTAACGCTTATTATTTACTAGCCCGAATCTGCGGGTGTTACAATTATCTCCCCCTTAGGATGATTACGTCCCAGAATCATCAACAAAACAGGGCTTGTATAATGACTTCGTACGTTTCCTTTCCATCCTAGGTGGTAATCGTAACTATTATGTCATTTCAAATGAGTATCTAACTCTAGGACTCCTTGACTGCTGGCGGTGCACAATCTTACACCCACTGTTTATCCTATGTTGGACTTTCGATCGTAACCTTCAAGTTACAAACTCGGTCCTTATTGGAGACTCCTGATTCTTCTTAAACATACTTAACTTAAGATAAGGTCTTTACTTCGATTACCGTAACAGACCGATGGGCCATGTTCTAATGACCTCTCATCGTATGATACAACGCTTAGACTCAGGTCTTTTTAAGTCAAATTTCAGAATGGAAGATACCTTCCTTCATGTTCTAATGTGATATAATCACATTCTAACATGTATCACTTCTAGCTACAAGCTTCTTACTTTAAAGATGTTCGCGATACTTCTTCTGGTCGCTTCGATTATCTTTCCCTTCAATATTATGGCTTAAGTTGGATACTACATCGAACTTGGTTCTCTGAACCACGTAACACACTCATCTTAGTCGGACTTGATTTGATATGACCACTAGGGTCAGAATAACAATCATCTTCTTAGTCATTACCGAAACGATGGTAACAACATACTTGAACAAAACAAAATCAATTACTAGTGCATTGCTAACCTTGTGACTTTCCCTGATCCAAGTGCGAGTTCTGTGCTTCCGGTAGTATAGGCCTCTACTACCATTCACACCTACTCATACTTGTCCCCAGTATTGTCTCGCAGTTTTCCAAGTCACCATACAAGAAATCACATAACAACTTAACACACCAGATAACAAAACCAAGGTTTATATTACTTCTTGAAACGATTACATAGATGTTCAAGTTTACCCTATACTATGCCTCTAATAGGCTACACCACGTGGTACTATCTACATGGCTACTTCATATCTAGATCTTCGGGTATAAAATCCTCACTCCTTGTTCCTTTCATTGTCATCTGCTTCATCAAGGATCATCTGGAATGCTCTTGCCTTTGGCTTTGGCAGTGCATTTGGCTTTGTAGCTCCTTCCCTCTTTGGGTAGTCTTGCTTAAAGTGCCCTTCTTCATTACATCTGTAACACACCCTTTTGTTGAATGTACACTCATTGGCATAATGCCCAGACTTTACATACTTGAAACATGTCACCTCCTCGCCATATTTTCCAAAGTGTTTCCTCTTGCAATTATCGCACCATCATGCTTCACCTCCTCCTCCTCCAGACTTCGATAATTTTCTCTTCTCGTTGGACCTTGAAGATCCTTCAAAATTTCTCTTCTCGCCAACTTCAACCATGTTGGCTGTAACGCCCGTAGATCCGGGCTAGTCAATTTAGAGACAATGAGCATCAAAAATGAGTTTTTGATGGAATATTATTTAGAAGGATTAATCTTAACCAAGTGGTAGTATATGTTCCAAGGGTTCCGTACATATAAAGAACGCCGAAATCCGAGTTATAACGAAAAAGTTATGGCACGTCGAAGTTTCGCGGCAAAACCGGCACGACACCGGGAGACGTAAATAGTGAATTTACGATAGAGCGACTTTTGGCCTTAGTGATCTAAACAAAAGTTGTAGTGTACGTTAAACCGAGAACATACAAAAGAAGAACGCCCAAATCTGACTTCGTATGAGGAAGTTATGAATTTTCTAAGATTTGGCATAGCAGTGCACGACCCGAAACTCGAAGTTTAGTTCGAGTGGTTTTTGGCTTACGCGACCTAAATGAGAGTTGAAGATCTCATTAATAGGAAATCAAAGGTAAAAAGACAGACGAAAACGGAGTCCGTATGAAGGAGATACGAATTTTTCGCGGTCATTTAACAGTCTAATCTCCTCCTACTGTTAAATTTAAGATCGGTCGAGAATTAGCCGACGGAGTCTAAATGAAAGTTGTAGATCTTGATTTTACCTACGCGATAAAAAAACGAACGTCGAAAACGGAGCTCGTATGCGAGAGTTATGATTTTTCTAAGTCGGGAGGCTGATACGCGAGTTTGGGTGACGTGGCACCACCAGAAAGAGGACACGCGGCACCACCAAAAGGCTGCCACATGCACCAACTCGGCGAGTTTGTGTCAAGACTCGGCGAGTCCATCATATATTTTCACTATAAATAGAGGTGTCGGGTCTTGCCATTTCTTCACACCTCCCAAACTCACTTTCTCTCTCTAGTTTCTCTCTCTAGCCTCCCAAACCCCCCCCCCCTAAAGCCTAGGTAAACCCCCTAGCACCCGAAGGAAGCCCCGAGGCTCCCGGAGTCCCTAGAAAAGAGCCTTTCGGCTCAGGAACGCTGCACCAGTGAAGCCCGGTTTTTGCGAAAAATCCGCTGTAAGTGAGCTACGCCTAACCTATCTTTAGTATAGCTTATGTTTTAATATAGTAATGTTATTAGGACCTTATAATAATTATTTGGGCTATTATTATGAGTTATATAGTGTTGTTTAACGCTTATATAATAATAATAATAGCTAGACTATTATTTAGTCTCGGTGAATATTGAGCTAAACCCTAGTGGTAATGATACTAGGTTTTGTCGAGGGAAATTGTTTTAAGAAGTAACGAAGCGTTGTCCTAATTCAGAATCACCACCTTATCAAGTGAGTGCATAGTTACTTTCATCTTACACATAGATATGAAGTATTTTATATAAATTACGTGCTATATGTGTATACTGTCTGAATACTTGTTGTCTATGCTGGATGAAACGTTTTATACATGTTTTAAATGATCTAAACTGTATATGTATTTTATATCTACAAAATGTGTTGGGTAAAACATGGGTAGATTAGAGGTGAGATAAATGATGAGCGATGAAAGATGAGATAAATGATGAGCGATGAAAGATGAGATGAATGATGAGCGATGATATATGAGTGATAAAATATGGTGCGAAGCGATGACCTAAGCGATGAGCCAAAACGATGAGCCAAAGCGATGACCCAAATCAATGAGCCAAACGATGACCCAAGCGATGGCCCCGTCATCTAGCAGAGTATGGATGACAACCACTGACTATTCTAGACAGTCCAGTGGAACACTAGCAGGCTCGCAACCTGTAGGTGTTGTGAACGATATGTTCACCCGGTGTACTCTAAACCCTGGCGATCATGCAGACTTGGTGCCTAAACCTTGGCGATCATGCAAACTTGGTGCCAAAACCCCGGCGACTATGCGGACTTAGTGCCGGTTGTATAAACTCCGGCGACTATACAGACTTAGTGCCTAAAACCCGGTGACGATGGACTTCGTGCCGATTCCTTAGGATGATCCTTAGGAATGAATAAACGAGGAATAGTTGATTCTTAGGGTAGATCCTTAAGAGTAAAGAAGATAATGGGGATGAGTAATTGGGTTGATTGTTTGATGTTTAAACATAATAATTATATTATTGTGGGTTGAAAACCCTATGTACTCACCAGGTTTCCCAACCTGACCCACTCAAGCTTATTTGTATCACTGGTGTCGATACGAAGCTACTTTACACTGAGAGATTTAAAAGAGATGTAGATCACTAGTGTAAATAATGTAAGTTCTGTTTATGCTTATTTTCTGTATTGACAATGACATCCCAATGTTTTGAAAATGAATAAAAATACATTTCCTCGGAAATGCTTTGATAACGTATTTATCATGTTTTCTGGGAACAAATTCCGCAACATTTTTGTTAAAAGAATTACTCTGATTTTTATAAAGCATAAACAAAATCGGTCTTCTCTGGCCGTGAAAATGGGGATGTCACAGTTGGTATCAGAGCATTAGTTTAAGCGAACTAGGAAATTTTAGGAAATTTCTAGACTTAAACTTAAAATGCTAAGCAATGATTGTGAGATGAATGTCTGCTATATTTTAGACACGAGCGCTAGTTTATTTTAGGAAAGATGCCTAAAATGTTTTATGTGCTACATGTTTTATGTTATAGCTATAAAGATGCCTTATATGCTATTATTTGTTCGGATCTATGGTTTGTTGCCGACCGGATTTGGAAATTTTATGTGTTCAGATTTCTAAACGTTTGATTACGGTATTAGAACTGGCATATAACTTTTCGGTGTGACAAGGAGATCTATACGTCTATCGTAAATAAAATCTTTCCTATCTTAAAATTCTCGCATCGGTACACCGAACGTCTGCTTGAGTGTATAAAACGTCATGGTGAAGACAGACTAGGAAATATCCGAGGAAGATGACATCATGAGCTGAAGAATGTGATGGGTCATGCATCGGTCGTTGCGCCTGCACCCGAACCTATCACAATGGCAGAAGTTCAGGAAGTGATGCGAACCATGATAGACTGATAAAATAGAGGAAATAATAAGGCTTACGATAGTGAATGATACCTATCGGAATATATCATAAGAGAGGTATCTTGCCTTTAGAATACGCCTGATAAAATAGCAGCACGTCTAGAGAAGTACGGTACATCTGAATGTACACATTTGATTGGCGGGATGATAGAACGATTGGTGTAATTCCTAAAGTTTTCCTATCATCTGGAATTTCCATCACCAACCGAGTTGAAGCAGAATTGATGATTGAAGATGTGCATGGAAGATGTCCTAGTAGAGTCTAGGGAAATTTTTATGATTATTTGGACACACTTGTATGTGTTAAAATTGTTTTTGTGATATTGACTTGGAGAACTGCGAGACAATACTTGGACGAGTATGAGTAGGTGTGAAAGGTAGTAGAGGCCTATACTACCGGAAGCACAGGACTCACACTTGGATCAGGGAAAGTCACAAGGTTACCAAGAGCTAGTAGTTGATTCCGTTTTGTTCATATATTTCATTACCATTGTTTCAGTAATGACTAAGAAGATTGTTGTTATTCCGACCATAGTGGTCATATCAAATCGAGTCCGACTAAGATGAGTATGTTATGAGGTTCAGAGAACCAAGTTCGATGTAGCATCTGACTTAAGCCAGAAGATTGAAGTGAAAGATAAGCGAAACGATCAATAGAAGTATCGCGCTCAAAGGAGTTGGTAGCTAGAAACGCTACATGTTGAAATGTGATTTTATCAGATTAGAACATGAAGGAAGGTATAGTCTATTCTGGAATTTGACTCTAAGAGACCTGAGTCTAAGCATTACAACATACAATGAGAGGTCATTAGAACGTGACCCATCGGTCTATTGTGGAAGTCAAATAACAAGTTTGAAGAAGGAGTCTCTTATAAAGAGCAATATTGTGACATGAAGGCCATGATTGAAGGTCTAACATGAGACAGAGGGCGGGAGCAAGACCGAGCACCGCCTGCAGTCAAGGAGTCCAAGAGTTAGATACTCATTCGAAACAACATAGAAGTTACGGTTATTACCTAGGATGAAGAGATAACATATGGAGTCATTATACAATCCTGTTTCGTTGATGATTCCGGGACATAATCATCCTAAGGGGGAGATAATTGTAACGCCCGTAGATCCGGGCTAGTCAATTTAGAGACAATGAGCATCAAAAATGAGTTTTTGATGGAAGATTATTTAGAAGGAGTAATCTTAACCAAGTGGTAGTATATGTTCCAAGGGTTCCGTACATATAAAGAACGCCGAAATCCGAGTTATAACGAAGAAGTTATGGCTCGTCGAAGTTTCGCGGCAAAACCGGCACGACACCGGAAGACATAAATAGTGAATTTACGATAGAGCGATTTTTGGCCTTAGTGATCTAAACAAAAGTTGTAGTGTACGTTAAACTGAGAACATACAAAAAAAGAATGCCCAAATCTGACTTCGTATGAGGAAGTTATGAATTTTCTAAGATTTGGCATAACAGTGCACGACCCGAAACTCGAATTTTAGTTCGAGTGGTTTTTGGCTTACGCGACCTTCATGAGAGTTGAAAATCTCATTAATAGGAACTCAAAGGTAAAAAGACAGACGAAAACGGAGTCCGTATGAAGGAGATACGAATTTTTCGCGGTAATTTAACAGTCTAATCTCCTCCTACTGTTAAATTTAAGATCGGTCGAGAATTAGCCGACGGAGTCTAAATGAAAGTTGTAGATCTTGATTTTACCTACGCGTGGAAAAAAAGAACGTCGAAAACGGAGCTTGTATGCGAGAGTTATGATTTTTCTAAGTCGGGAGGCTGATACGGAGTTTGGGTGACGTGGCACCACCAGAAAGAGGACACGTGGCACCACCAGAAGGCTGCCACATGCACCAACTCGGCGAGTTTGTGTCAATACTCGGCGAGTCCATCAGATATTTTCACTATAAATAGAGGTGTCGGGTCTTGCCATTTCTTCACACCTCCCAAACTCACTTTCTCTCTCTAGTTTCTCTCTCTAGCCTCCCAACCCCCCCCCCCCCCAAAAGCCTAGGTAAACCCCCTAGCACCCGAAGGAAGCCCCGAGGCTCCCGGAGTCTTGAGAAAAGAGCCTTTCGGCTCGGGAACGCTGCACCAGCAAAGCCCGGTTTTTGCGAAAAGTCCGCTGTAAGTGAGCTACGCCTAACCTATCTTTAGTATAGCTTATGTTTTAATATAGTAATGTTATTAGGACCTTATAATAATTATTTGGGTTATTATTATGAGTTATATAGTGTTGTTTAACGATTATATAATAATAATAATAGCTAGACTATTAATTAGTCTCGGTGAATATTGAGCTAAACCCTAGTGGTAATGATACTAGGTTTTGTCGAGGGAAATTGTTTTAAGAAGTAACGAAGCGCTGTCCGAATTCAGAATCACCACCTTATCAAGTGAGTGCATAGTTACTTTTATCTTACACATAGATATGAAGTATTTTATATAAATTACGTGCTATGTGTGTATACTGTCTGAATACTTGTTGTCTATGCTGGATGAAACGTTTTATACATGTTTTAAATGATCTAAACTGTATATGTATTTTATATCTACAAAATGTGTTGGGTAAAACATGGGTAGATTAGAGGTGAGATAAATGATGAGCGATGAAAGATGAGATAAATGATGAGCGATGAAAGATGAGATGAACGATGAGCGATGATATATGAGTGATAAAATATGGTGCGAAGCGATGACCTAAGCGATGAGCCAAAGCGATGAGCCAAATCGATGAGCCAAACGATGACCCAAGCGATGACCCCGTCATCTAGCAGAGTATGGATGACAACCACAGACTATTCTAGACAGTCCAGTGGAACACTAGCAGGCTCGCAACATGTAGGTGTTGTGAACGATGTGTTCACCCGGTGTACTCTAAACCCTGGCGATCATGCAGACTTGGTGCCTAAACCTTGGAGATCATGCAGACTTGGTGCCAAAACCCCGGCGACTATGCCGACTTAGTGCCTGTTGTATAAACTCCGGCGACTATGCAGACTTAGTGCCTAAACCCCGGTGACGATGGAATTTGTGCCGATTCCTTAGGATGATCCTTAGGAATGAATAAACGAGGAATAGTTGATTCTTAGGGTAGATCCTTAAGAGTAAAGAAGATAATGGGGATGGGTAATTGGGTTGATTGTTTGATGTTTAAACATAATAATTATATTATTGTGGGTTGAAAACCCTATGTACTCACCAGGTTTCCCAACCTGACCCACTCAAGCTTATTTGTATCACAGGTGTCGATACGAAGCTACTTTACACTGAGAGATTTAAAAGAGATGTAGATCACTAGTGTAAATAATGTAAGTTCTGTTTATGCTTATGTTTCTGTATTGACAATGACATCCCAATGTTTTGAAAATGAATAAAAATACATTTCCTCGAAAATGCTTTGATAACGTATTTATCATGTTTTCTGGGAACAAATTCCGCAACATTTTTGTTAAAAGAAGTACTCTGGTTTTTATAAAGCATAAACAAAATCGGTCTTTTCTGGCCGTGAAAATGGGGATGTCACATTGGCGGATCTGCTCTTGATCATCTCCTCAACAGACTTAGCAGCCCGGATAGCTGCCTCCAGGGTAGGTGCGTGGCGTAGTTGCGCTTGAAGTGCACTAAGAATTCAGCACAATTCAGTTGCAGGGGCTCATTGGGGCTTATGGTCTTCCCGAGAGTGTTCCATCAGCGAACAGTGCCACCTCTGAACTGACACAATGCAAATGTGGTTTGTAGCTTGCCTTTGCAACCACATGTCATGAAAGCTAAATCCATCTCCGAGATCTAATCCATTACTCCGATGGGATCTTCTTTCCCAGTGAAAGTCAACAACTTTCAAGTTGTGAAGTCCTTATACTTGCATCCGTTCCTCTCGACTCATTCATCTTGGTTGTTCCTCCTTACTACTTGCGGTTCAACTTGACTCACAGTACGATTGTAATTCCCTTCTTATGACTGTTCGACGGGCAGCTCAGGTTTCACAATGGGTACTGTAGGTTCATCCCTATTTTCATGCAACATCTGCCTCATCTTTTCCCTCTGTTCGGCCATCATAGCCCGAATCATGACTTGTACTCCAGCCATTGTGATTGGCTCGGGTGCAGTTGCTACTTCTAGTGCACGCCTAATCACTTGTGGCTCAGGCTGCGGGTTACCGCTTCCCAATCCGCTTCGAGTTCTCACCATGTCGATCTATAAATCAAATCAGACGTTCGATGTGCGGTGACGAGAATTAAGATATGGATGCTTTGATAGGCGTATAAATCTCCTTATCTTTTCCAAAAGTTACATGCCAGTTCTAATACCATAATTAAACATTTAGAAATCTGAACACATAAAGTTTCCAGATCTATCGGCAACAGACCATTGATCCGATCGAATGACAACATCATAAAGCCTCAAAAATCATTTAGCACATAAAAACATTTTAGGCATCTTCCCTAATTAAGCTAGTGCTTGATTCGACTTCTCTTTCTGTAGTTTTAGTATAGTAAGGTGAGCGCTGAAGCACTACAAGAATCTTTCTTAGAAAGATTCAGCGACGAAGTTCTGCCCATGCAGAACCCGGGTCCTAGCTAAAACCCCTTTGTAAGTAAGTTATCCTCACCCTATTTTAAATATACCTTATATTTAAAATTAGTATTGTTATTATGAGCTTATAATAAATATTTGGGTTATAATTGTAACATCCGGATTTCCAGGTATTATGTTTGATCATTTATTTATGAGTAAAAGAGAGGGACTCGACGAGTTGAGGCGTAGACTCGTCGAGTAGGACCGCGATTGCTGACTGGATTAATGAACGGACTCGACGAGTCGGAGAGGGTGGACTCGACGAGTCCGTGCTATAAATTAAAACCCTAATTCTCGGGGTCTGTGCCCTATTTAAAGGCCTTTATGGCCTCCATTTGCGGCCACTTCACCCTTGAGAAACCCTAGAGAGCAGAGAGATCGTTTGTGGTGCAAGAGAAGGCTAATTCACCATTTCTTGTGTGTTTTAGCAAGAAGGAAGGAGGTAGAACAAGCTAGGGGGGTTGAGGAGCTTGGATCCACTTCTATTTGATCAGAGGAAGCTGTTGGAGGTAACAGTCTGTGCCATTCTCGTGTTTATTATGATTCTAGTGAAATCTAGGGTTTTCTTTATGCCTCTTTTAGTTGAATCTTGAGTATGTGAGGTCCCAAGGCGAGTTGGTTCATAGATCTGGACCTTAAGAGGTCCAGAGAGTCCTTACCACTCTGCTTTATGCCATACCTTTTGAGTTATGAGCCTAGGAGGCCATTTTAGAGGTTATTTCACCGAAAGAAGCTTTGGGTGTGTTGCAAGTGTACCAAGATTCGACCTTTACGTGATTATCAAGCTTGGGAAGGTCAGATCTATAGACTAGAGAAGCAGATCTGACCTTAGAAGGTCATTTGAGTATGATCATGGAAGCAACTCGCCGAGTTCATAAGTGGACTCGACGAGTCGAGTCGGGGTTGCCCCGCGATTCGTGACAGGAGGAACCCGTCGAGTGGAAGAATGACTCGACGAGCCAAGAGAGGCTAGAAGGATTCAGAGGACCCGCATGGACTCGCCGAGTCGCCCTTGTGCACTCGACGAGTCGGGTCAAAGTTTGACCGTTGACTTTCGTTGACCTTAGGGTTCTGGTCAAGACTGATTCAAGAGAGTTCAGAGAGGGGTAGAATGGCCTTCTACCCAATCTTTAGAGATAAGACTAGGAGAGAATATTGATCGGGGATGTTATTTGAATGATAGGAGGAGGCTAGGTCAGGACGTTGAGCACGAGAGTTTATCCGACTTCATTGAGGTTAGTCTTCTCACTAAACTGTACCTGGAAGGGTACCTATGTGTGACCGGAAGGTCTTATATGTTATGAGATGTATGAGCTGTATGTTGTTATGTGATATGTATGTTTTATGTATGTTATGTATGATAAGGACCGGAAGGTCAAGATGATATGGACCGGAAGGTCAAGAGGTTACGGACCGGAAGGTCGATACGGGTAGGACCGGAAGGTCTACCGGGATTCGGGACAGAAGTCCCCTGAGACATTTGGATCGAAAGATCCCACAGAGATATGGCCTGGAAAGGCGTATGTGTTGTATGTGGTATATTGGGGAACTCACTAAGCATTTATGCTTACAGTTGCTGTGTTATGTATTTCAAGTACTAGTGAGGATCGCGGGAAGGCGCCGGCATGATCCGTACACACTCATAGAGATTATGTTTTGAGATTCTGGGATTTGTTTGTTATAATGATATTGGATACAGTTTGTTTGATATTGTTTTGATGATTTAAAAATGAAAAATTGTTTTGAAAATTTACGTTGTTACAAGTTGGTATCAGAGCCTTGGTTTGAGGCATTCGGGTGCATCTTCGGATGTATCTGAACTCAAATTGAGGATTTGAGAAAGTTTTTCATAAAATAAACAATTTTTCTAAGAGAGTAAAAGATTTTGAAAAATGCAGAACGGAGCAGTGTGTACGATCAGTCAGCGCCCGAACGGTGATTTCCCAAAATACCCTTACATTATATGTTACGAGATATTATGTGATATGCTATGCATGCTAGAGTAGGCTCGGTACTCATATTAGGACTAGAGTGGCCTGATTTGTGATGCCTTAGCCTAGGAAGATTTCTTCTGCTATGAGATGCTTGAGAGCGAGTAGGTAACAGTGAGGAGCCATGAGAGGTTTACCGAGGGGTAGCCTATGCTAGCGAGATGTAGAGTACTTGTGATCTGGGATCCAAGGAGGAGGACTTGGGGTGAATGCTGATGCGGTGTGGACGGTAGTATAGGGCCCGTACTACTGAAGACACCGGAGCAGCGCGCACTCCAAGTAAGAATCCTTAGGGTACTAGGGAACAAGTAGGGTTGAGTTATCGAGTGCGAGTATGCTCGAGCAAGTCTATGATATTATTATGTTGTATTTCAGAGACATCATGGTTGGGACACGCCACAGACCTGAGACGAGCGGCGTGAGTGACGAGGAGCTTCGTCAGATGATCCACGATGAGGTGGCAGCGGCGATTCGAGCCGAGATTCCGGAGATGTTTGGGTCTATCAAGACCACATTGATTGAGACTTTTGATGAGCGGTATGCAGCAGTGACTGAGGTCGCGACTGCTGCAGCTACTGCAGCTGTGGATGCTGCCATGCCTCAGGGAGGTGACTCGTTGTTGTTTCTAGAATTCAGCAACACGAAGCCACCCGAGTTTGACGGGACGCAGGATCCGATCGCTGCGATGAGATGGATTTCTGATATTGAGGGATGCTTCTATACGTGTTCATGTCCGGAGCATCTGAGGGTTCGGTTCGCGCTGAACCAGCTTCGCTTGGGAGCGAAGGACTGGTGGAAGTTCGTAACGGCGAGCTTCACTCTTGCAGAGATTTCAGAGGTGACCTGGGAGAGGTTCACCACCATGTTCAAAGACGAGTATGTTCCCCCGGTGGAAAGGGAACGGCTGGCCTAGGAGTTCTTGACCCTCAAGCAGGGTACTGATTCTGTTACTGTGGTTACGAGGAAGTTTCATGAGAGGGCGATGTTCTGCCCTGAGCAGGTGTCTACCGAGCAGGCACGCATGAGCTGGTATTTGGGCATTTTGAGGAGGGATATTCGGGAGTTCGTGTCGAACTCGACTTACCGGACATTTGCTGAGCTCCAGGCAAATGCCCGGAAGAGGGAGATTGAGTTGGAGACTGAGGCCAGGGAGGAGGCCGAGTCTCAGGGGATGGATCGGCGGCCGGCACAGTCTCAGCCGGTAGCTAAGCGGGCAAAGCCCGCCGATTCGAGATCTGGAGGCCAGAAGGGCCGCACTTGCGGAAAGTGCAGCAAGGGACATGACGGGGTTTTTCGATTGGGTGCTTGCTACAAATGTGGCAAGGAGGGGCATATAGCCAAGGATTGCCCCAAGGGGTTCATGGTTTGCTTTCATTGCAACCAGACGGGCCATCAGAAGGTCGAGTGTCCGCAGCTGCGGGGGACAGCACAGGGAGCACCGTAGGGATCTGCCCCTGCCGCCGTGCGAGCTACTGAGGTTCGGCCGGTGAAGGCCGAGGCACCAAAGGCTCGCGGGAGAGCCTTCCAGTTGACAGCGGAGGATGTCCACGCAGCGCCCGATGTCGTGGCTGGTATGTATTCTTTCATTTATTTATGCTGAGTTTGAGGTGTTGTGCTTATATTATGATATGTGTAGGTACTTTTCTTGTGAATTCTGTACCTGCTTTGGTGTTATTTGACTCGGGTGCGAGTCGGTCATTTGTTTCCTTAGCGTTTAGTCAGCACATCAGTATCCGACGAGAGGCGTTGAGTCGACCTCTGCGAGTTTCTATAGCTTACGAGCGAGCGGTGTATGCTATGGAAGTGGTTCGAGGATGTGTACTCGAGATCATCGGTGTTGAGTTCCCGATAGATCTAGTCCCGATTGCAATGGGGGACGTATGTGTCATAGTGGGCATGGATTGGTTGAGCCGATTTGGGGCTGTTATAGACTGCGAGCGACAGTTGGTGATGATACGAGACCCTAGTGGGGGAGTACTTACGGTGTACGGCGAGGGTACCCGATGTGGGTCAGCGTTTTGTTCGGGTGCCAGAGCGAGACAGAGTTTACAGCAGGGCTACAGCGGGTTTGTAGCCTATGTGATGGACACACGAGTGGCCGCTGGGAGGCCATGTTCGATTAATGACGTTCCGATAGTGCGTGAGTTCCCGGATGTTTTTCCCGAGGAGTTGTCGGGTGTGCCTCCCGAGAGGCAGGTAGAGTTCCGCATCGATTTGGTTCCGGGGGCAGCGCCTATCGCCAAGGCGCCTTATCGCCTTGCACCGCCAGAGATGCAGGAGTTATCCTCGCAGCTTCAGGAGCTGCTGGGGAAGGGGTTTATTAGACCGAGTAGTTCCCCTTGGGGAGCGCCGATCCTTTTTGTCAAGAAAAAGGATGGTTCACACCGGATGTGCATTGATTACCAGGAGTTGAACAAGTTGACGGTCAAGAACCGTTACCCATTACCGAGGATCGACGATTTGTTCGATCAGTTGCAGGGAGCGTCTTGGTTCTCCAAGATTGATCTGAAGTCTGGATACCATCAGATGAGAGTGCGTGATGATGATATCCAGAAGACGGCGTTCAGGACTCGTTATGGGCATTACGAGTTCGTGGTGATGCCTTTCGGGCTCACCAATGCACCGGCAACGTTCATGGATCTCATGAACAGGGTGTGTAGGCCAATGTTGGATCGTTCGGTGATCGTGTTCATTGATGATATTTTGGTGTATTCGAGATCTAGAGAGCAGCACGAGGAGCATCTGAGAGAGATTCTCGGGGTATTGAGGTCGGAGAGGCTTTATGCCAAATTCTCCAAGTGCGAGTTCTGGTTACGGGAGGTCCAGTTCATGGGGCATCTTGTCAACCAGAATGGGATTTTGGTCGATCTGGCCAAGAATGAGGCGGTTATGAGGTAGGAGGTGCCGAGATCACCCACCGAGATCAGGAGTTTTCTAGGATTGGCCAACTATTATCGGAGATTTATCAGGGATTTCTCCAAGATCGTCGTGCCTCTCACCAGGTTGACCCGGAAGGGTGTTGCTTTTTCGTGGGGTCCGGAGCAGCAGACCTCGTTTGAGACACTTCGCCAGAGATTATGCGAAACCCCGGTGTTAGCCCTCCCGAAAGGGATGGAGGATTTTGTGGTGTATTGTGACGCATCGATATCGGGGTTGGGTGCAGTACTTATGCAGAGGGGGCATGTGATAGCGTATGCATCGAGGCAGCTGAAGCTTCATGAGACGAGGTATCCCACCCACGATCTGGAGTTGGGGGGAAGTGGTGTTCGCCCTCAAGATCTGGCGTCACTATTTATATGGGGTTCGGTGTACCATATACACGGACCACAAGAGCTTGAAGTATTTGATGGATCAGCCCAATCTGAATATGCGCCAGAGGAGATGGTTGGACGTGGTAAAGGATTACGATTGTGAGATCCTGTACCACCCGGGCAAAGCTAAAGTTGTAGCTGATGCCCTGAGCCGTAGGGCGGAGAGTGCCCCGATTCGAGACATTTGTATGCGACTGACAGTGATGACTCCGGTGTTGGACACCATTCGGGAGGCCCAGGCAGAGGCCGTGAGACCGGAGAACCGCAAGAGAGAGCGGGTGATTGGACAGGTACCTAAGTTCGTTACCGATAGCCGCGGGCTTATGACCTTTCAGGGTCGGATTTGGGTGCCGTATGCAGGCGGGGCGCGCACCACTTTGATGGAAGAGGCGCACCGATCGAGGTTCTCGATCCATCCCGGGGCCACTAAGATGTATTTGGAGCTGAAGAAAGATTACTGGTGGCCCTGTATGAAGAGGGATGTAGCATGGTTTGTTGAGAGGTGCTTGACCTGTCGCAGGGTTAAGGCTGAGCACCAGCGTCCGCACGGTAAGTTGCAGCCACTTGAGGTTCCCCAGTGGAAGTGGGAACAGATTTCCATGGATTTTATCACCAAATTGCCAAGGACTGCGAGGGGTGTCGATGCGATTTGGGTGATTGTCGACCAGCTGACGAAGAGCGCTCACTTCCTTGTTATCAGTGAGAGCCCTTCTGCAGAGAGATTGGCAGAGTTGTATGTGAGGGAGGTGGTATCGCTGCATGGAGTACCGATCTCGATTGTGTCGGATCGAGATGTGCGTTTCACTTCCAGATTCTGGAAGAAATTCCATGAGGAGTTGGGAACGAGGCTGTACTTCAGTACCGCTTACCACCCACAGACAGACGGACAGAGTGAGCGGACGATTCAGACGCTCGAGGACATACTCCGAGCATGTGTGTTGGACTTCGGGGGAAGTTGGGACACGTATCTGCCGTTGGCTGAGTTTTCTTATAACAACAGCCACCATTCGAGTATTGGTATGCCTCCCTTCGAGTTGTTGTACGGGAGGAGATGTCGGACTCCCATTTGTTGGGGAGAGGTAGGGTAGCGCGTGATGGGCAGCACTGAGATAGTGCTTCAGACGACTGAGCAGGTACAGCATGTTAGACAGAGGTTGTTGACGGCTCAGAGTCGCCAGAAGAGTTATGCGGATAGGCGACGATCCGAGCTTGAGTTCCAGGAGGGAGACTTCGTACTCCTGAAAGTGTCTCCTTGGAAAGGAGTGATTTGATTCAGGAAGAGGGGCAAGCTGGGGCCCCGGTATATTGGGCCGTTCAGGGTGACCGCGAGGGTGGGCAGGGTAGCATATCGGTTGGAGCTACCTGCGGAGTTGAGCCAGATTCATGATACCTTCCACGTGTCTCAGTTGAGGAAGTGTATAGCCGACGAGTCGGCGGTGGTGCCGCTGGAGGATATTCAGGTGGATGTGAGCCTGAATTATGCTGAGAGGCCAATCGCGATCCGGGATCGGAAGATCAAGGTTCTGAGGAACAAGGAGGTGTCCCTGGTTCAGGTCCAGTGGCAACATCGGAGAGGGTCCGAGCTGACTTGGGAGCCAGAATTGGAGATGCGGGAGCAGCATCCAGAGTTGTTTGCGGAGCAAGACTTCGAAGGCGAAGTCTGATTCTAGTGGGGGAGAATTGTAACATCCGGATTTCCAGGTATTATGTTTGATCATTTATTTATGAGTAAAAGAGAGGGACTCGACGAGTTGAGGCGTAGACTCGTCGAGTAGGACCGCGATTGCTGACTGGATTAATGGACGGACTCGACGAGTCGGAAAGGGTGACTCGACGAGTCCGCGCTGTAAATTGAAACCCTAATTCTCGGGGTCTGTGCCCTATTTAAAGGCCTTTATGGCCTCCATTTGCGGCCACTTCACCCCTGAGAAACCCTAGAGAGCAGAGAGATCGTTTGTGGTGCAAGAGGAAGGCTAATTCACCATTTCTTGTGTGTTTTAGCAAGAAGGAAGGAGGTAGAACAAGCTAGGCGGGTTGAGGAGCTTGGATCCACTTCTATTTGATCAGAGGAAACTGTTGGAGGTAACAATCTGTGCCATTCTCGTGTTTATTATGATTCTAGTGAAATCTAGGGTTTTCTTTATACCTCTTTTAGTTGAATCTTGAGTATGTGAGGTCCCAAGGCGAGTTGGTTCATAGATATGGACCTTAAGAGGTCCAGAGAGTCCTTACCACTCTGCTTTATGCCATACCTTTTGAGTTATGAGCCTAGGATGCCATTTTAGAGGTTATTTCACCGAAAGAAGCTTTGGGTGTATTGCATGTGTACCAAGATTCGACCTTTACGTGATTATCAAGCTTGGGAAGGTCAGATCTATAGATTAGAGAAGCAGATCTGACCTTAGAAGTTCATTTGAGTATGATCATGGAAGCAACTCGCCGAGTTCATAAGTGGACTCGACGAGTCGAGTCGGGGTTGCCCCGCGATTCGTGACAGGAGGAACCCGTCGAGTGGAAGAATGACTCGACGAGCCAAGAGAGGCTAGAAGGATTCAAAGGACCCGCATGGACTCGCCGAGTCGCCCTTGTGCACTCGACGAGTCGGGTCAAAGTTTGACCGTTGACTTTCGTTGACCTTAGGGTTCTGGTCAAGACTGATTCAAGAGAGTTCAGAGAGGGGTAGAATGGCCTTCTACCCAATCTTTAGAGATGAGACTAGGAGAGAATATTGATCGGGGATGTTATTTGAATGATAGGAGGAGGCTAGGTCGGGACGTTGAGCACGAGAGTTTATCCGACTTCATTGAGGTGAGTCTTCTCACTATACTGTACCTGGAAGGGTACCTATGTGTGACCGGAAAGTCTTATATGCTATGAGATGTATGTTGTTATGTGATATGTATGTGTTATGTATGTTATGTATGATAAGGACCGGAAGGTCAAGATGATATGGACCGGAAGGCCAAGAGGTTACGGACCGGAAGGTCGATACGGGTAGGACCGGAAGGTCTACTGGGATTCGGGACGGAAGTCCCCTGAGACATTTGGATCGGAAGATCCCACAGAGATATGGCCTGGAAAGGCGTATGTGTTGTATGTGGTATATTGGGGAACTCACTAAGCATTTATGCTTACAGTTGCTGTGTTATGTGTTTCAGGTACTAGCGAGGATCGCGGGAAGGCGCCGACATGATCCGTACACACTCATAGAGATTATGTTTTGAGATTCTGGGATTTGTTTGTTATAATGACATTGGATACAGTTTGTTTGATATTGTTTTGATGATTTAAAAATGAAAAATTGTTTTGAAAATTTATGTTGTTACAATTATTATGACTTATATAAGTGTCGTTATAATATCTTTTTAATTGCTCGCGGTACGGGGAATCTGGTTTAAAGGGCCGCATAGGGTTGTTGGATTTCAGAAGTGCTATTTGCCAAAATGGTCATGCCCTTCGGTGTTTTATGTCTGGCCCCTGTCTGTACATAGTGGTTGGAAAATATTGTTTAAACGCTTATATAATAATAATAATTCTAAGACTAATAATTAGTCACGGTAAATATTAGACTAAAATCTAGTGGTAATAATATTAGGTTTCGTCAAAGGAAATTATATTGTTAAGAAGCGAAGTGCTGTCCGAGTTTGGAATCATCACTTTAACAAGTGAGTGCATAGTTACTTTCATCTTACACATAGATATGAAGTATTTTATATAAATTACGTGCTATGTGTGCATACTATCTGTATACTTGCTATCTATGTCGGATGAACGATTTATACATATTTTAAATGATTTAAACTGTATATGTATTTTATATCTACGAATATGTTGGGTAGATGAATGATGAGGGGTGAAAGATGATATATGTAACACCCCGTTTTGAAAAGCACTTTGTGGCGGTCTCGGAGGCCCAGGGTATAAGTAATTCGGTCTTTTAGGGTACCGTGATTTGTTCGGAAGGTTTAAGGCTTGGGTATGTGGTCAAGAGTGTAGGGCTTCTCGCCACCTTTTCGTGGATATAAAGTTCGTCGGAAATGGACTTAGAATGAAGAAGTTATAGCACTTTAAAGATTTTGGCATAAATGGTCCCTAATGGAAATGTTTGGCAAGCAAGTCCCATACATGCACGGGAAGCATGCACATGTCCGGCTGGGTACGCCCAACATAAGCTGGTATACGCCAAGCGTAGTGGAGTAAATGATCGTGGGTATGGAGAGGAGTACGCCCAGCGTACTATCAGAGACCCTAAACCCTAATTTTTGGGGCTAACCTCTATATAAAGAACATTATGGCTCAAACCCTAGCCTCCTTATCAGCCACCCCAACCTCAGAGAATCCCTAAAACACCTCACTTCTTCATCTTTGGGTGATTTTGACTTCAAGAAGCTCAGTTTGTGTGGTGTAAGCTTGGAAGAGGAAAAGAAGAAGTTGGCACGGAAGAACTTGGGAAGTTGGAGCTCATAGATCTGGAATAGCATCAACATTTGGAACTCTTTGGAGTTTTGGGCCTTAGAAATGGACCAAGATGGACTAGGGGTAAAATGGTCATTTTACCCTAAGGAGGATTATTGTTTTGAACTAAGTGATATTTCGGTATTTATAGCTTTGGGAGTCGAGAGCTCAGATGTTCAGGATTTTGGTGAGGCAGCGATTCAGGAGTTCGACTCTTCAGTTCAGATCGGCAGTACGAGGTGAGTTCTCCTCACTATACCAGCAGGGTCTACGGAACCAAGGCCTACCCTTTATGATTTGCATCCTGGTTTTAGGATGGTTGCTATGTGGCTAATCTGTTAGATTTCATCCAGGTTTTAGGATGGTTGCTATGCTAGTAATCTATTAGATTTCATCCTTTTTTTAGGATGGTTGTTATGCTAGTAATCTGTTAGATTGACATCCTGGTAGTTAGGATGGTTGCTATGTTAGTGATCGGTTAGATCGGTATCCTGGTTATAGGATGGTTGCCATGATTAGTGATCTGTTAGATCTGTATGTTACTTGTTTATATGTATGTGCACATGTTTGTTGGTTTGGGGGGGGGGAGGGTTGAGGCAGGCCCTGTTGTGTGCAGTAGGCCAAGACACCCTGGGCGGACCGGGTAGACTGCAGGCCCGGGCCGGGCAAATCTAGTCAGGCCGAAGGCCCAGGGAGCGGTCCGGGTAGGCTGAAGGCCCCGAGGAGGGCGTTCCAGACGTGCCGAGGGCTCGGAGAGCGGTCTAAATAGACTGAGGATCGGGATTCGGTCCAGTCAGACTGATGACTCATTATGCATGTTGTTTGCTTATACGTTTATATGATATGGTTATATGTGTATGGCGTTGGTATTTTGGCGGTAACTCACTAAGCCTTCGAGCTTACAGTTTCAGTTTATTGTTCCAGGTTCAGCGGATGACCGCGGGAAAGCGAAGGCGTGACCGTACACTTCCTCAATTGATGATTATGATTTCTGAGAAACTCTGATGTTTAAACTATTTTGAAAACAAATTTTAATAACTGAATGGTTTTATATGATTTAAAAAGTTTTAAACTGGCTCGAATTTTATGGATGTTACAATATAGATGAATATTGGCAGCTGCGCCACAACCTATATATGTTTTTGAACTACGATGTACTCTAAACATCCTAGCAGTTGTGCCTAAAGGATAATATCATCAGCTGAGCCTAATAGAGAACATCATAATCCTGGCAGTTGCGCCTAAATGATAATATCGGCAGCTGCGCCTAATAGAGAACGTCATAATCTTGGCAGTTGTGCCTAAATGATAATATTTGCAGCTATACATAATAGATAATATTGGAAGTTGTGCCTAGTAGATAACATTGACATCTATGCCATAGGCAACGATGGACTTTGTGCCTATTCCTTAGGAGAATCTGTAACGCCCCGTTCCTGGTACGTATTTAATTTATTAATGTCTTTTACAAAGAGCTACTCGGCGAGTAGTAGCCCTAACTCGTCGAGTAGATGCCAGGTTGGACGCGGGTTTTAAGTGATCTACCCGGCGAGTCCGCGCCTGGACTCGACGAGTAGGCCAGTCTGGAGGAAACCCTAATCCTTAGGGTTTGCACCCTATTTAAACGTCCTTATAGCCCCCATCCCAGCCTCCAGCTCCCTTAAAGCGTTCCCCCTCAAAACCCTAGCCTCCATTGGTGAGCTTGAGTGATTCCTTCTTGATTTTGAGTGTTTTGGTGTATTCTTGGAAGGGTAGAAGTGAAGGAAATAGAGAAGGTGCAAAGGAGAAGAAGGAGATCCAGAAGCTAGCTTCCATTTGCTACTTCATCTGGTAATAAAGCCTCTACCTTGTTCATTTTCCTAGTAGATCTTCATATATGCTTGTTTTGCCACTTTTGGGACATTTCAAGGTCCAAACTCGAGATTTGAGCTCCCTTAGGGTAGTGAGCTATAGATCTGGACATCATTGAGCCCCAGGAGCTCAAAATAGCTACCTTTATGCAAAGCAAGGTCTTGTTCCAAACCTTAGGTTCCCATTTCTAGCTTATTTTGATGTTTTAGCTTCATACCTCTATGCATGCACGTAAAGTTGGCAACTTTACGTGTTATATCGGCCCTAGAAGCTCAGATCTATGAATTGGATGCACTGAAATCGATTAGAATCAACTGTTTAGTGAGGACATGCATAGGACTCGACGAGTTGTTCTTGGACTCGGCGAGTCGGAGCGCAAATCCTCCTGATTTCTCCGATTTTGGAATTTTAAGTTGAATCAGCGAGTGGAAGAGGACTCAGTGAGTTAGAACAAGGATCTGGAAGTAGAGGGACTTGGCGAGTCCACGTCCCGACTCGGCGATTCGAGTCACGAGTTAGAGAAGTGTGAGTCCGGGAACTCGGTGAGTTCATAGTAGGACTCGGCGAGTAGAGTCAACCCGGAAGTTGACTTTGACCAGGAGTAAAATAGTCATTTTACCCTGAGATTAGTTATCAGTATTTGATTTAGTGTTTTTGGGATTTGTAGTCGGGGAGTTCCGGAGCAGCAGTCAGACAGTCTCAGATTTAGCACCTCAGCAACCAGCGTTACGAGGTGAGTTTTCCTTCTAGTAGGAACGGGTCTACGGCCACAATGCCGGCCCGTTTAGTTAGTATTAGTTCCGGACCTCGGTCCGATGCAGTAGTTCAGTGTGCTTGATGTCTTTGTGATTCAAGTATGTCTTTGTGTTATGTGTTCCGGACTTCGGTCTGATGCAGTATGCAGTATATGTGTTTATGCTAGTAGCTATGATTATGCTATGCTATGTTCAGTCAGTTCCGGACTTCGGTCCGATGCAGAGGGCAAGGCCCTGGTTAGTTCCAGACTTCGGTCCGATGCAGTTTTCGGACTTCGGTCCGATGCAGATGGCAAGGCCCTGGTTAGTTCCGGACTCCAGTCCGATGCAGTTTCCGGACTTCGGTCTGATGCAGAGGGCAAGGCCCTGGTTAGTTCCGGACTTCGGTCCGATGCAGTGGGCAAGGCCCAGTAGTTGCTTTATATGTTATTGTATGGTATAAGGTAGTTTGGGGGAGCTCACTAAGCTTTGCGCTTACAGTCTCAGTTTTTGGTTTCAGGTACTTCCGCTAGTAAGGGGAAGAGCTCGGGATGATGGCATGGCACACACCACAGCTTCAGTTTATCCTGGGAGTTTTATTCGGATATTTTGATATGTTTTGACATTAGTTTATTTGATAAATTTATTATGACATTTTGAGACGCCTGGTCCATGGATTTATCTTTTAATATTTGATATAATGGTTTAGTAGAGTTTTCAAACGAAAATTTTTGGGTTGTATTTTTGGGATGTTTCAGAATCCTTAGGAATGAAAAAGTGAATGATAGATGATTCTTAGGGTAGATCCTTAAGAAGTAAAGAAGATAATGGGGATGGATAATTGGGTTAATTATTTGATGATGAAACATAATAACTTTATTATTGTGCGTTGAAAACCCTATGTACTCACCAGGTTTCCCAACCTGACCCACTAAGTTTATTTGTATAATAGGTGTCGATATGAGGCTATTTTACACTAAGAGATTAAGGAGATGTAGATCACTAGTGTAAATGAATGTAAGGTCTGTTTATGCTTATGTTTTTATATTGACGATGACATCCCATTGTTTTATTCACTAACTCTAACTCACGTAAGAGGAATGTATCTCACCACGCAGAAAATAAGATTGAGGCACTCTCGAGAAACCTACTTAACATCAGTTTCTCAAGCAGCAATCCCAGACCATCAAATTGGGATCCACGAGACCCACTCCTCATATCAGAATTCATTCGTAACACGAAGGTCCACCGAATATACATTGACAATGGTAGTTGCTCGGATATACTCTATGAGCACTGTTTACGGCAGCTACCTGATACGTGGAAGGAGGGGCTCCAACCCCCAACCGGTGGACCATTAGTAGGATTCACCGAGCATAGCTTGTGGCCACTATGAATTATTCGGTTGCCCTTAACGTTGGTCAGCCATGACAAAAGGGACCGAATCACAAGGACATTCGAATTCTCTATGATCCGATACCCAGCAGAACACAACATTCTGCTTGGACGATCAGCAATCGCTTTACTACATCTCGTACCATTGACGATACATGGCATCATTAAATTCATCACACGCCAGGGATCGACGGCGGTCCTCGCCACAAACACCAAAGCACAACATTGCCACCAAAACACCATGTTTCCCAACCTGACCCACTTAGTTTATTTGAATCACAGTTTATCAAATAAAGATATTCGGATAATGATGTATGAGAAATTCAAGGAGATGTAGACCATTAGTATTTGAGATATTATAAGTCTCCAATTATGCTTATGATTCTGTATTGATGATGACATCCCGAGTTTTATAAACAAAACATATTTCTTCGAAAATGCTTTGATAAAATTTTTATCATGTTATTGGGGACAAATTCCGCATAAATGATCTTTTTAAGGAATACTTTGATTTATTAAGCATAAACAAATCGGTCTTTTATGGTTGTAAAAATAAAGATGTCACAAGGACGGAAAATGTTAACTTGTAGAAAGTTTTGTAGCTAAAATCTCAAAAAAAATAAATAAATAAATAAAAAATACTATATTGTTTCTAAGGCCTTTGTCCTTTATAAATAAAATTAGAACCATTTCAAACTAAGTGCATAGATATCTATAATTAAATAGATATCTATCTAGTCCTAATTGAAGATGCCTAATTACAACTTACGACCTACATTTTTATAATTTCTAACGAAACCATCAAACCATTGATGAATAACATAGTAATCCCTTATTGTTTTATCTTTAAATTAGACTTTACGGGTAATCCAATAGGCTCATGTTTCTATTAACATTGTATCCAACTTATAAGTTATCATATCTACAATAATTCTTACAATAATATAGAAAAGAACCATCCATAATACGAAATATAATTAATATAAAAAAAATACAAAGGTCACCTTTCGATAAATCACTTATATGTTGTCATCAAAAATTTAATGATCTTAGTAAGATTACCCATTAACAAAAACGACCATTTGTAATTTTGTATCATTTTGTCTTTAAATAATTAATGCAGTCTTAATGGACGGTTAAATTTAGAATATTATTGAATTAATCAAGAAGGTGCCCACGCTTCTTTCAATAATGTATGACGAAATGTGTGATGTGATGTGGCTCACCATGTCGTCGTAACTGGGTAACATGTCAATCTTTCATTGGTTAAAGAATATTATCAATCAATTTCCAATACATATTTCCTATAACAAGGAAGAAGTCACAATGATTGTTAGAAAGTTTGGTGTCCAAAAGAGATCATTATATGGTGGTAGGGTTTTATTCTTTGTAATTATCCTTATATATTTTTAAACACTAATATAACGTATACTTGTGTGTATATATGGATCTTGTTATGTAAATTAAATATATTTTTTTGAATTGATACTACTAATCGTTTTAATTTATTTTGTTTTAGTTTTTTTTTTTTTTATTGTCTTTTGTTTTATTATTATTATTATTATCATCGTCATCATAGTTTTTAATTAAATTTGTCTTATTATTTTTAAATTATTTTGTGTTTTAGATAATATTTTTTTATATCTGTACTTTTATCTTTACGAAAGATTATATCATATGTATTTCTCAATAAGATTTTGTATGAACGATTATGTTTGTGTAATGTCTTTTTTTAAGTCTAAAAGCTATTAATGTCCACGTCTTAACAATTTTGTTTTCGATTGAATGTGTATATTCCACTATGACTTATTAATGTTCTCATCTTTTTGTTTCACTCGGATTGTCTCTATGGTGAATGTCTGGTGAGGCTACGATGAGGTTAAAGTGTGACCCGATTGATTAAACAATTTAAGAAAATAATATAAATATTTCTGAGAAATTAACAAAAAATAGAAAAAAATACACATTAGTAATATATTTTTTTTCCATTCATAACAAGTACTAAAATCAACGATGAAAAAAATATAGGAATGAAACACAATTTTAATAATTTACTCTAAAAAATATTATTAATGCTATTATTTAATTTAATAATAATAATACTATTTGTATTAATATTAATAATAATAACAGCGATAATGATGTGTATTTAATAGAAATAGAAAAAAAAACAACCAAAAAAAAATCATGAGATGAGAGAGGTACACTAGTAATTTGGAGGTACATAAAAAATTCCACTAAATCGTAATCCTTTTTTTTGAATGTGTTATTTGATAATGTTAAGGAAGTCGTGTGAGAGAGTTCTTGGGAAAACCCTAATTTGCGGCTCATGCATTGGATAAGTTTGACACATGTTTTTCATAACAGGTATTAATCTATAATAATAATAATAATAATAATAATAATAAAGAATTAGTTGAACAAAGTGATAGTTCACTCTGAGACGATTCCGTAAATAAAATTTTTGTCAAAAAACATAGTTCGTATGAGAAATTCATGGTCGTTCGAAGTTGAGTCGAAAGTACGTTGTTATTTCGAGAAAGTCAACGAATGTCAAAAGTCAAACTGTCAAATCTTGGGTAAACGCGGCACGAAGGTTAACTTACACGGTGGGAAAATGAGCAAAGTCATGAAACACGTGTCGAGTGCTGAAGGACATGTGGCATAAAGGTGGAATACTTAGTGGAAACCAGGAACAACATATAACTGCAACGTGACCTTATGCTTGTTGCGGTGGGCAATTAGTAAAAATAGTTCTCAATTGTTTCTTTTTTAGGGTTTGGCACACATGGTCAGTCGAGCGGCTCGAGAGGTATTCCCAGGGGCTTATAACCGAATAGTTATATTGGTTTACGGGGGATAAGAGGGTTGAATTATGGGACTAGTTGAGGTATCTTTTTATTACATTATTACATAATTACGTTTATATGATATTTCGCTGACGGTTGTTAGACCAAAGTATGTGTTATGGGATTTTGTGATATGGTGTTATTACGAACTTGGTGAGTTGTTATATGTTAATTTAGTTATTATGGGTTAAATACCCTATTTACCGAGATTTGTCGATTTTGTTAACAGATTGTGGGGTTAATTCGTTATGTGATTATATTTGAAAACGTGATTAGTTGTTGACAAATGGTTACCAAATATTTCTAGTGATCGGATTATGGATCACTATATCTAATGTAGTGATGAGATTAGACAAGTTCCAATGAAACTGATATACTCTCCACATAGGGTTGGACAAGTGATAAATTGGAAAGCAACACATAGATGAAGACCATAATAATAGTTGGTGTTCCCTAACTAAAAATTTGAGTAACCTTATCTTTCTCTAGATAATTATTATCTAGATATGTGATAATTATTGTGAACAAGTAGAGTATAATATATAAATTATTAATTATTAATATTGTATAAGTTGAGTATTTGTGATAAATGAGAATGATAGATGTCTAATGTTGTATGAGTCATAAAATAGAGTAATTGGAAATTATAGTATTTTATTATTATTTGAGTAAACAGACGAGTACAATTGACTTACATAGTGAAGTAAAATATTTTGAGCGAGTTCAAACGAAATATAAAATAAAATATTAAAAGTTTCATTAATGCATGACTATGGTTGATATATATATATATATATATATATATATATATATATATATATATATATATATATATATATATATATATATATATATACTAGAGGACTTAAGGAGCAAATATTTATAAGAAATATATTACAGTATTGTTATACGAACTGATGAGTTAGTATAATTAAGAATTAAAGAAATAGAGAGAGTATGAGAGTAAAGAGATTTACGATTGAAAAGAGAAAGTGTAACTATAGAGTATAGAGAGTATACAGATAGAGCGAGGGTAAGTAAAAGAGATAGAAAATGTGTGCGTCTAGAGACAAGAGTTGTATGAGTGTCAAGATATATATATATATATATATATATATATATATATATATATATATATATATATATATAAAGAGAGAGAGAGGGGGGAGAGAGAAAGAAAGAGAAATAAAGAAAGAAAGCGAGCATAACGTTTGAAAATCAAAACAAATTTAAACTTTTCATAAACAAACATTTTACTCAAAAATTGCTTACATAACCATTGTTCCCAAAAAACATTATTTAAAATCAGAGTCTCCCAAGATCCAACAACATAAAACCAAGGATGTGTACGATTACACTTTCGCCTTGCCACGGTCCTCAGAAGTACCTGAAACAAAACTAAAATTGTAAGTCAATGCTTAGTGAGTTCCCCCAAAGTACCACCACATAACATAACAAACAACACCATATATACAGAGCCTTCAACATGACTGGACCGCCTTGCCGGGCCTTCAACCTATTTGGACCGCTCTTTGGGCCTTCAGTCTGATTGGACCGCCTCGCAGACCTTCAGTCTATCCGGACCGCAGTAGGTATCTTGGCCTTCAGTATTAGTTGGTCCGCCTCAACCCAGTAAACCATAACCATATCATATCGATATAAACATTATCACAATAGTCAGCACATAGGTAGTCCTACAGATCTACCAATCTAATCACATAACCAGTAAACATATATCTCAGCATAAGAGCACACAACAAAACAGGATATCTAATCCAATGGGTTGGCCTTGGTGCCTTCGACCCATAAGTATAGTGAGGAAAACTCACCTCTCAGTCTGAATACAGTTTGAATGAATCTCTGCTTTGACAACCGGCTCTACCCGACTCCTAATAATCAAAATATTTCCCTATCTAAATTAATATCAATGTCCCAAAATACCGTTGGTCAGAATTAGTCAAAATCAACGAAATCAGCTGAGTCAACTCATCCGAGTCAACTCAGTCGATTCAACTCGGCCATCGTACGTGGGGCGTACTTCGAATGTGCGTGGGGCATACTCACTGTCCGACGAGTTGGGGCTTGAACTACGTATGCAGTGTACCAAATGGTACGCCCAACATACGCAGCTGGACTTCTTCTTAACGAGTTAAGAGCTTAATATTTAAGCTATTACCACTAAGTTGCAGATCCAAGTCCTAAATATCATCCTTGACCATAAAGTTTCCAAATTTACGGTCGTGCATGACCAATAAGTGCTAAATGCTAAAAAAATCCATCCTCTAGACCCATTAAGACAATCAAACACATACATGGAAAAGGATTAAGAGCCAATACCCTATTTGTATGCTTCTAAACCCTTCAAAACATCTAAAAGGATAACTAGAATGGACTATAGCATGCCATACTCCAAAAAAGTCAAGACTTCGGAAAAAATGCTCATGAATCAAGGACTTAGCAAGATCTAATGAAATACAAGCCAAGTTTGAAACTTTATACCTCTTGGAGGTTGATAGAGAGGTGAAGATCCCAGATCCAAGGCTCCTTCAAGCTTCAATGGTGGTTCTATTTCCTTCTTTCTCCTTCAATACCACCAAAAACACACACAAAGGTCAAGAATGCTCAAACAAGTAGCTAGGGTTTTCTAAAATCGATTGGAGGTGTTGGAGGCTAATGAGAGATGAGGTTGGAGGTCATAAAGATGGTTAAATAGGGTCCAAACCCTAAAATTTAGGGTTTGAGGATCTCGCATGTATGCCCTGTGTACTCGGTGTATGCCAAACGTGCTAGACCCGCACATGTATGCCCAACATACACAACATACGCCCATCGTACTAAACATCAACCTGAAATTACAAAAATGACACTATGGGCCGTTTTACAAACTTTCTCACTCACAAGGGCTAAATACTATAAGTCTTTATACTTAAGGGTTAAATTTGGAAATACCTCGTCGTCGGGATGTTACAGTTCTCCCCCACTTGAACTAGACTTCGTCCTTGAAGTCTGGTGTTGTGAACAACTCTGGGTAATGCTTCTGCATCTCCTACTCAGGTTCCCATTCCATTCGAAACCCATCTGATGTTGCCACTGAACCTTGTTCAAAGATACCACCTATAAGCTACCTTTCTAACCTTAGCAATCACCCGAAATGACCCGATATATCGGGGCCCCAATTTACCCCTCTTCGTGAAGCGTATTACACCATTCCAAGGTGATACCTTCAGCAAAACCATGTCACCGACCTGAAACTCCAACTCAGATCAACGCTTGTCAGCATAACTCTTCTACCGACTCTGAGCTATCTACAACCTCTATCTAATCTGCTGAATGAGCTCTGGCGTCTGAAGAAATACCTCAATCCTTCCTAATATATAATGACCAATCTCTCCCCAACATATTGGGGTACGACACTTCCTCCCATAAAGAAGCTCGAAAGGCGGTGCACGAATATTGGAGTGATAGTTGTTGTTGTAAGAAAACTCAACTAAGGGAAGGTAGCAGTCCCAGCTCCTACGAAAATCTATGACACAAGCCCTCAACATGTCTTTAAGTGTCTGAATGGTCCGCTCACTCTAACCGTCAGTCTGCGGATGATATGCAGTGCTAAGATGCAACCTCGTACCCAGTTCCTCATGAAACTTCTACTAAAAACGAGGTGTGAACCAAACATCTCGATCAGATACAATGGAGACTGGAATATCGTGTTGAGCAACAATCTCGCGCACATACAAATCAGCCAATTTCTTGGCCGAAGAGCTCTTTCGGATGGCTAGAAAGTGGGTGCTTTTGGTCAGACGGTCCATAATAACCCATATCACATCGAATCCCATAGTCCTTCGGGGTAGCTTGGTGATGAAATCCATAGTGAAATGTTCCCATTCCCACATGGGAACCACCAATGGTTGCAGCTTGACATGCGGTCCCTGGTGCTCGTTCTTGACCATCCAGCAGGTCAAGTACCTCTCAACAAATCAGGCTATCTCTCTCTTCATGCACGACCACCAATAATTGAGCCTCAAATCTCGATACATCTTGGTGGCCCCCGGGTGTATCGAAAACCTGGACATGTGCGCCTCCTCTAGCACAGTCTGTCTGACCCCACCAAAGTATGGCACCCAAACCCGTCCATATCGGGTCAATAATCCATGACTATCAGTGGTGAACCTGCCAACCTCACCCTTGAGTCTTCTCCATGTTCTCATCTCTAACCTTCATCTGATGATACCCTGACCTCAAATCGATATTGGAGAACCAAGATGCACCCTGCAACTGATCAAAGAGGTCATCAATCCATGGAAGGGGATAACGGTTCTTCACCTTCAAATTGTTCAACTCCCGATAATCAATGCACATTCAGTGCGAACAATCCTTCTTCTTGATGAACAATATCGGTGCTCCCCACGGAGAACTGCTCGGTCTGATGAACTGCTTGCCTAATAGCTCCTAAAGCTGAGAGGACAACTCTTGCATCTCCAGTGGTTCCAATCGGTATGGTGTTTTGGTAATCGGAGCCGCACCTGGAACTAAATCAATCTTGAACTCAACTTGCCTCTCAGGAGGCACACCGAGTAAATCCTCCGGAAACACATCAGCAAACTCCCTAACAACTGGCACATCTGAAACCGATGCCTACTTCCCAACCCGTGTATCAACCATATATGCAAGATAACCCATACAAATATGTTGAATATACTATCGAACCCTGGCAGCAGAACAAAAAGTTGACCCAATCCTGGTACCCTCTCCATAGATAGCCAATTCTCTCCCACTTAGGGTTCGAACCACCACCCGCTAACTCTCGCAGTCTATCATAGCATCAAACTTGCTCAGCCAATCCATCCCTACTATCACACATACATCCCCTATGGGGATAGGAATCAAATCAATCAAATAAGGCACCCCGAAAATCTCCAAGACACAACCCTCATACACTATGGATGTAGAAACTCGATGCTTGTTGGCAATAGAAACCTGCAAAGGTCACTCTAACTCCCCAATAGGCATATTAAACCCCCTACTGAACGTCTGGGATATAAAAGATCGACTCGCACCCGATTCAAAAAGCACAAGAGCAGGCACAAAGTTCATTAAGAAGGTACCTAACATAATCATGAACATAAGCATATCATTAAATAACTCGACAGAATATAAATAGAAACATACCAATAACGACGTTTGGCGCTGCCCTGGCCGCCTCAACGGTAAGCTAGAAAGCACGACCTCGATCCCTCGGGGATCTGCCCTACCTTGGCATCCATCAGTTATCCACAAAGTGGCTGGCGCTAGAGCCTGCACCAGCTTGGCGGCGAGCAACGGGCATCTGACATTCACATGGCCAACCTGATCATAATGGTAACAAATCTTGGCACTCAGTACTGGGGCCAGCTGGCGACAATCCCTTGCAAAATGCCCATCTTTGCCACATTTATGGCATCCAGCAGATGATCGACAAGAACCCACATGATCCTTGCCCCACTTCCCATAAGTGTGTCCCTTTTGTCCTCCAGACCTGATATCAGCGGGCTTGAACCGCTTTGCTGCAGGCTGTGACTGCATAGGGGCCTGCCTTAGCTCCCTCGACTGGAGCTCCATCTCAATCTCCCGCCTCCTCGCAGCCTCCTGTAACTAAATGAGTGAACCATATTTCTGAGTGGACAGAAATTGGAAAATATTCATCTTGAGCATACTCAAGTGACGAGTAAATTGTCAATCTTAGATGATAAACGAGTTCTGAGTAACTATACACCTGGAGATTGGTGTATTTATATGTCATAATTAGTATATGTATCATCGTTAATGATTACTCACGAAGATCTCTGTATCATATCCTTTTTGTTGTTTTGTGTTTTGTAGGTAATTTTATCAAAGAAGTAAAGATAGAAAAAAGAGATTGTGATACTGGCTCAGATCATTGTATTTTAATTTCTTTAAACTGGTCATGTTGATAACTATATATACTGGATTATTAATATAAGCGTACACCATTGTATTTTTTTTAAATAATAAGTGAAATATTTAGGTGTACTTTGTGTTAAAAAGTCGGGTGTTTCAAGTAGGTATCAAAGTTATGGTTTGAGTGAATTCGGTATCTAGTACTAGATTCCAAAACTTAAACCAATGAGTAGAGAAAAGGATTATAAGTTAACTAAACTATACGAGTATAAGTTAGTTAAGTATTATCTGCAACTAGAGAATGATGTGGTGTTAATACCTAAATTTTTGTCAAATGATAATGTGAATGTGAGATCTGAGTAATAAGAGTAAGATTTTTAAGTATTAAAATAATAAGAATACGGTGAGTCACAATACGATCTTTTTGTGACAATACCCGACGAGTAGAAAGAATGAATATGGTAAACCACATAACGAGTATTTTGTGGAAAAATATTTTGAGAAAGTGTAATATAACTATATGTTGGATAGTGTCTAAGCCAATAACTAAATTAGTATAATCTTAAATTATTAGCAAAGTCCTTTTCGGTTGCCCTCAAACCTAGTAATTGACTGGAATGTTTTTTGGAGAGAGAGAGAGAGGGAGTAATTTATTAATTTATTATATGATTAATAAATTAATTAGAAATCAAAATACATAATTTTTTAATATATTATGAGAATAATATATTAATTATAAATTGTATTTTTTTAATTAAAAATTAATCAAAAATTAATTGGAATTAATAATGGAATTAGTTAGATTAATTAAAAGTGGAAGAACAAAATGTGACAATGTTTAAAAGTTGAACATTGAATAATTCTAGAACTGTCCACAGGGGGCAGTTCTAGAGGAGTTCTAGAGGGTTTTTAGAGCTTTTATTGGGCTCTAAGGGAACTTGGAAGCCTTAAGGGGAAAAGCAAAAGGATTAGGGTTATCTAAAAGTAAACTGACTTACCTTAGCCTCCTTATCACTTATATAAACCCCATTTGGTTATGATTTTCGAAATTCACTTCATTCCAAAGAGAATTTCGAAAATTCTCTTCCTCCCCCTCTTTCCTCTTTAGCCTCCAATTTGCTAGGGTTTGGGTGTGATCCATTAGAGGCATCAGACTTCTGGTGCTTGCTTTCTGAAGACCAACAAGGAAGGATTACTAGTTTATTTGCTATAATAAACGAAGGTATGAATTTTCTAATAACTCTTTACTAATTTCGAAAATAGAAACATACTTTCAGGGTTCTTGATGTTCAGTAGTTGTTTGCAAATCATAGTAAAAACTCTAGGGTGCATGCGAACTTAGGGTTTATGTTTTTCCGCCAAAAAAAGATTTTTGTAACATATAAAACCCATCAGTGTTATCAGAGCTATTGTTCTCATTTATCTTGCACACAGTTGAATATATCAAAATTAGGCTTTATAGAAACTACACCCTAAGGAAGCAAATTTCGAAATCTTCAAGGGTTCTTGAAACCCTAGCCTCCCCCCTATATTTTCGAAATTTTCAAGGGTTTTAGAAACCCTAGGCCCTTTGCCTAATTTTTGAATATTTAAGGATCCCTTCTAAGGTTTTCCTCGTTTCCTTATTTGTTATTTTATGAGCCTTAAAATTTGAACAATTAAAACCTAGTAAACCGTAACCTATTTTCGAAAATTAGAAGGCTTAGGATTAGGATTAAATTAAAATTATTTTATTAGTTTGATTAATTGTAAATAATTATATAATCAATAATGATTTAATTAATTTAATTAATTGTTTAATTAAAAGATAAAGATTAAATAAAAATTGGTTTATTTTTAAACTAAATTAATTTCAAAAATTTAAATTTAAACCTAGTATTTTAAAAATGCTTTAAAATACACCTTATATATATATATATATATATATATATATATATATATATATATATATATATATATATATATATATAGAGAGAGAGAGAGAGAGAGAGAGAGGATCGGGTGAGGACTCGTGAGGACACCTTAAAAAAATAAAAATAAAAATAAAAAATACAATATCGGTAATTTTAATGATCCAAAATTTATTTTCCAATTTTTTTCTCTCCGATATAGTACTATGCTTGATTTTATGATTTGTATTTTTTTTCAATTTTTTTAAAATGTCCTCAGTACTTATCAAAAAAGAGTCATCACCAGAACCGAACACTATATATATATATATATATATATATATATATATATATATATATATATATATATATATATATATATATATATATATATATAGAGAGAGAGAGAGAGAGAGAGAGAAAGAGGATGAGGACACTTTTTTCGATGAGGAATCATAAGGACACTTTAAAAAAATTGAAAAAAAAATTAAAAAAAATACAAATAACAAAATCAAACATAATACTATATTGGAGAGAAAAAAAATTGGATTTTTTTTTTGAATCCTTAAAATTGAAGCATGGATCATTTTTATGATTCATGATTAACTTTTTATGATCCATGATTCAATTTTAATGATCCAAAAAAATTCAAATTTTTTTCTCTCCAATATAGTACTATGCTTGATTTTATGATTTGTATTTTTTTTTTAATTTTTTAAGGTGTCCTCACGAGTCATCACCGGAACCGGACCCTATATATATATATATATATATATATATATATATATATATATATATATATATATATATATATATATATATATATATATATATATATATATATGGCTAGGTTATAATGTGGATGGTAAGTATTGTGTGGATGTAAGGATGAATGTGGACCAAGAGTTTAAAATACATATTCTAATAGAATACATATTATGATTGAATAAAAATTTTGACGGAATACATATTCTAATTGAATGAACGATTTGAAGAATAACAAATTTTTGAACCATGAGTTGTAGAATAAGAACATTCTTAAAGAAGAATCATCAATTATTAACATTATTGAAGAATCTAAGATCAAAAAATAAACAAAAAAACAAATTTTACTGTCACATTCTATAAAAATACAATGTTATTTTTTGAATTTTTTCCACATTCTATTAGAATACAAGCTTTATAGTGAGTCATTCTTGAAAAAAAAATATTCATTCTATAAGAATACAATATCATTCATGAAAAAATCTTCATTCTCATTCTTGTTTCATGCTGTTATATTTTGACATTTTGGTGTGGTGAATCTCAATTGTCATGAAATTGTCTTTTAATTTTCATGCACCATTGTTTTTCAACTTTGCTACATTCTGTAACGCCCGTGTTTCTGGGCTAGGCATTAATGTTGATGTAATAGTCTAGGTTAATCTTTGTAACTCATTTTGAAATAATAAGGATGTATTATTTGAGTATTATGTGATTTATGCCTAATTGTTGTGACTTAATTGAATTAAGGATAATTTAAGCGTTAAAAATAAAATGTTAGATAAAACCGATATCGATACATGAAGTTGTAGTGGTCGTGGCAAGGTTTCCGAAAATATAAAGAATGCCGAAATCCGAGTTATAACGAAGAAGTTATGACCTATCGAAGTTTCGCGACAGAACCAACACGACGCTGAATGACGTAAAATATGAATTTAAGATAGAGCGATATCTAGCCTTAATGATCTAAACGAAAGTCGTAGAATATGTTAAACCGAGAGCGTGCATAAGAAGAACGTATAAATCTGACTTCGTATGAGGAAGTAATGATTTTTCGAAGTTTCGACTTAGCGGTATGCAACCCAAAGTTCGAATATGAGATCGAGTGGTTTCTAGCCGAAACAATCTAAACGAGAATTGAAGATCTCGTCAATAGTAGTCCAACGGTAAAAAGACAGACGAAAACGGACGTCAGATGAAGAAGTTATGATTTTCTAACGGAGTTTTCCTGTCCCGGCCTACTAAAAGTAGTATAATAAAAATAAAAGTCAAAATTAGCCGACAGAGTCTACATGACAGTTGTAGAGCATCATCTCACCTACGCGTGGATATAAAGAACGTCGAAAACGGAGATCGTATGCGAAAGTTATGAATTTCTGAAGTTCGAGGCACGCATCCGAAAGTGGGAACGCCCCGCATTCAGTGCTTGGCTTCGGATTGGCCACGTCGATGCTGACTCAATGGATAAGGGATAGGATCGGAACCCCGCTCGTACGCACCGCGTTCGAAGGGAACGCCCTGCGTTCGCGGCTGACTCCAACCCTATAAATAGAATGCAAGGTCTCCGAGATTTGTTGCTCTTTTCTTCTCTCTCACTCCTTATTGCCTCGATTTGCGTACAAATTATACCCCCGAAGCCTCGGTATCATCCCGAGACCTGAAGCGAGTCCCGAAGCCCCGAAGATCCCGAGAAGTAAAGTTTCCGAGCCGAAACTCTGCCCGCGAGAAGCCCGGTTTTTGTGAAGATCTCCCGGTTTCACCGAAGAAATACTACTCTTAGAGCCGTAGTGCTGCCCGATCATCTTCTGATCAAGTGAGTGTATATTCCTTTTCTTCTAACACATAAATACGAAGTATTCTCTATAAAATACATGATGTGTGTTTATATGTTATGTGTTATTTGAAATGAGTATTGATTGAATGTTTTACACATGTTTTATGTTGTATATATATTTTTTTATCTACAAAGATGTTGGGTAGAACATGGGTAGATAGTGGATGTGTGATGAAATAAAATGATGAGAGGCCTAGATGTTGTTGTTGATCTAGTCATCTAACGGAGTATGGATGACGACCACGGACTCTTTCTAGACTGTCCAGTGGAACGCTGGCAGGTTCATAACCTGTAGGTGTTGTGAACGATGTGTTCACCGGTGTACTCTATCCCCCTCATGGTTGCCTTTAGGACATATATTGTCAAGGAAGCCTCTTTGCAGTATTGTCCGTCCCGATGAAAATCCTAGATTAGGTCCCTTGAAATAGTTGTTGTCATAGGGACGTAAAGTGAGGATAACGGGAATAGGTAATCGGGTTGTTGTTGGTTGGTGAAATTAAATATAATTATGTATTGTGGGTTGAAAACCCTATATGCTCACCAGGCTCCCAAGCCTGACCCACTTGGTTTTATTTGCATTACAGGTAGTGGCGCGAGAGCATAAGATGGATGAAGCATCAAGTTATTTTGTTTATAGGCCAGTAGTTGCATATAAATGTTGTAAGGCTTATAATGTGCCGTTTATGCTTTTGTGTCTGTATCGGAACATGACATCCCGAGTTTTGATATATAATGAAAATACATTTCTTTAAGAAATGCTTTGATAAACCTTATTTTATCATATTGTGTTTTGGGAACAAATTCCGCAACTCTTTTAAATCAATGGATTTACTCTGAAGTTATTTTAAAAGCATAAATTAAATCGGTCTTTTCTGGCCGTGATTTTAGGGATGTCACAGTTGGTATCAGAGCATTAGTTTAAGCGAACTAGGAATTTGTAGGATTTCTAGACTTAAACTTAGAATGTTAAGTGAAGATTGTGAGATGAGTGTCTGTCATACTTAGACACAAGCACTAGTTTATTTTAGGAAAGTTGCCTAAAATGCTTTTATGTGCTAAATGTTATATGTTTGCCATATACGATATTATTTGTTCGGATCTATGGTTTGTTGCCAATCGGATCTGAAAACCTTATGTGTTTAGGATTCTAAGCGTAGGATTACGGTATTAGAACTAGCATGTAAACGTTTCGGAGTGATAAGCATGATTTGATTTTCTATCGTAATTGAGGATCTAAATTCACCTTGTTCGGTGTATAGATCAACGATGGCAAGAACAAGAAGTGGTGTTGGAAACGCAGACGAAAATAGGAATCAACGGCCTCAACCACCAGTGATTGAGCAAATACATGTTGTAGCAGCAGCACCTGAGCCAATGACAATGGCTGGTGTACAATTGATGATTCAGACAATGTTGGGTCGTCGGATGGAAGAAACTAGACGTCTGCTACAGCAGAATCGTGAAGAACCTACGATGCCGATTGTACATCCCGAATTAAGTGAAGGGCAGTCGGAAGGAGGAAACTTCAGTGGGATTATTGGTCAAGCCAACCCACCGGTGGTTAGACACAACAACCAGGATGGAGGAATTGATGGGCGTGGGTGTAAGTACAAGGCTTTCATGGCATCCAAACCACCATGTCTATCCGGAAGCCTGACGCCGGTAGAAGTTGTGACAACCTAAATTTTTTTGCCTTGTATAGTCCAACCATTCAACTCAACTGAGTGTCAGACTCATTTCTAATGAGTTCTAGCCTTGATAAAGGTCATTCTAAGGAGTTTTAAGCCTAGTACACTTAAGGAATGAGTGTTAGAATGTACCTGCTAGAGACACTGTGCAACATTCAAGCCTTAACACCACCAAAATGGAGTTCACGGCCAAAGAACATGAGTTTACGGCCATAAAGTCATGGCTGGACGTAAACTCCCTTATAAGTCTCCATTTCCTTCACTTTTCCTTCATTATTTCACTTCCACCTCAAGAACACTTGAATTCTCTCTCAAGTATCATCGATATTTTCATTCCCGATCTTCCAAAAAGTAAGTGATTCTTCCCTCTCGTTATTTATACCCTTCTAACTCATGAATCACTCTTTGATTTCATCCATGGAAATCGGCTTTTGCTAGATCTTCATCTTTCACCAAGAACACACACACTTGTTCTTGGTGGCCGAAAACTCTTCTAAGGGCCTCAAAAGGGTGAGTATTCCATCTACCATCTAGTTGTACATGTTAAACACTAGATTATAGCCTTGAAACATCACCAAACTCAACATAAATGAGAGTTTACGGCCAATGAAAATCTCCCTTGGCCGTAAACCCTAATTAGGGCCAAGTCTTGAACCCTAAACACCTCTATACACTAGCTAACCTTTGAGACACTTGAACCTTTGAAACTCCTTTCCCTTATGACCCAAAATGAGACCATTTGGAGGGTTTACGGCCATAGAGTTTATGGTGTGGCAGTAAACACCTCAACACCCTCCATTAAGATGGTGTTTCTCATCCTTGTGTAGAGCAATAGTCCCTCAAGCTTCCCAAGCCTTCAAACACCCTCTTATGCACCTTTTACCATAAGTTTACGGCCCAACGTTCCTTGGCCGTAAACCCATGGCCGTAAACACCAAACCATGGCCATAAACATCCCTTAGATGAATCATATGTGATTCTAACACTTGGTCCAAGTGTTTCCCAATCCCTAGGGGTGTTTCCTTTCATATAGTTGCTTATAAACACTATATTCATGCCAAAATATGTCATTATATGTCATTTAGGACTTGTTGTGTCTTGGGACTTCATTCGTGGAACTTCTCATCCTTATGCGCATATTCGTTTGAATCACCCACATAAGGTGAGTTCATACCCCGTAATCAATCTTTTAAACTGTTTTAAATGCTTTTAAGGGGGGGGGGGGGAATACAAGTTGAACACAATGATAATTGTGTAATTGTTTGTTATAAACATCTTTCAAAAGGTTGCTTATGTCTTTTATAAGTGATCAAAACATTTCAAAAACTCTTTTAAAGTTATGTTACTTTATAGTTTAACCAAACTCCGTTTTTAAAGTACAAGCATAACTTAGTAGTAAAATGAGTCTTTTCAATAACAGTTCAAGTAAATACTAGTAAACTATAAGGGGTATAGTTTAGAGGTTCAGTTCATACTAGATACAATACACGATAACATAAAGAGAAACAGGGAGGTAGATACAATACACGATAACATAAAGAGAAACAGGGAGGTAGAAACAATACACGATAACATAAAGAGAAACAAGGAGGTAGATACAATACTTCAAAGAGAACATACTAAGATACCATAACAGAACGAACATACTAAGATGTTATAGCATAGAACAACTACAGGATCTAATTATACCAATGAATCACTAACTCATTGTTCTTAACAAAAGGTTATAGTTAAATTGGGTATACATGATCATATAACTTTAACGTGAATTACACGATTGGCAATTGTTTGCTACAGTCGCGTTTGGTCCCCAGAATCTCTTGACAGGGAGAGCGTATAGTATGGGTACTAGCCTGCACATTATGACCTTACTAAAACAAACATGTTTTAAGGTAACTAGTACTACAGGATGTCAATTCAAAAGACAACTGCGTACTTATAAATTCCCATTACTTTCAGTAAGTGACAGTTCCACTTGAAAGCTAATACAAACTATTTTCGAGTCAAGATAGTTATAAACTAGGGAAAACTTACATTTTACAAACGACACACACAGAACAGTCGAGTCTAGTACATTCAGTAGAAAAGGATCTATAATGCTAACTTTATGATTCCTTAGTGTATGCATTCAGGGATATATATTAATCGAGTCCGACAGGTAGTAGGATGTGTTTTTTCCGCTTCATTTCCTGTTCCTTGTTTGGTTGTGGGCTTAGAGCAGATACACCCAGCTTAATATCTATCCGAGCTTAGCTATATATATGTTCCTTGTACACCAAGTAATCATAAGGGGTACCATGTATGGGTCAGGTCATAGGACACTAATTCAATGCACCGTTTTCTAGTACAAAACATACTTTTCAAATAAAGAACTTTTGGTATTCAAAACTAGAAACTTAACCAGTAAAGGGTTTAATCCATTTTATTAAACCAGTAAAACTTAAAGGACCTTAGGTGGTTGATCCTATAATACCTTAGTTTATACACCAGGGTTATATATAACTAATATCCGATAGGTAGTTGGATGTGTGCTTTCCGCCTCATTCCCTGTTCCTTGTTTGCTTGTGGGTTTAGGGCAGATTCATACAATTAACTATCTGTTCGATATTAGATTATATATAACTAGTATAAACTAAGTGATTATAGAAGGAACTACTGTGGTTATCATTTTAATTATAAGAAATAAGGGTTTTCTTAAAGGATCTTTTCATCAAATATAAAGGAACTATTACAGTTAACTCCGTGAGTACAGAGTGAATACGCAGGAGTTATATACAACGATGATCTAACATACAATGGGATGTGTGCCTTCCGCCTCATTTCCTATTCCTTATTTGGTTGTGGGCTTAGGGCAGATACACACAACCGATTGTTTGTTTACTCTGAGTTTTATATAACTTGTATCCATTTAATACTCGTAGAAAGGACTATAGAGTCATTTTTACTTATCTTTCATCAAAGTAGGAAATATAGGATTTTCTGGAGGAACAGGCAAACTTTTCTAAACAAGAACTTACTACAACTTACTACAACTTTCTACAAACTTTCTTACTACTTACTACATCACTAAAATCTTATGAACTCACCAGCTTAAATGCTGATCTACACTTTCAAAATAACTTGTATTCTCAGGAGACCAGTAGATAGGTTCGCGCACTGGGATTCAGAAGATGGAGCCGTATAGCTTCATGTCTTTTTGTTATTTGCTATGTATTCTATTTATGTGAATCACATACTTTGTAAACACTTTCTTTCTAAAGAAATGGTTGTTTATTACTTTCTTACTATGATGCATGTCTTGTGATACTAAACATGACGTCCTCCGCCCCAGAACATTTCCGACGTTCCGGTTTTGGGGTGTGACAGATTGGTATCAGAGCATTGTTTGTAATGAACTAAGTATATCAACCGATAAAAGATATACAACTATAAATACAATGGGCCCGAAGTGCTCTGGATAAGAATATATTTTAAATATATAATGATACCTTATAAAAGTATACATACTTGCTAATACATATATACATACTAGAACAAGTATCACGAGAAGAACATAACAGAAGAAGTTAAAGGTTGAACACTATGGTCAAACCTGGATAGTTATGTAATCATAGCTAGAATCAATATAGCCTGATCAACTATATTCATTCGAGATGTGACTGACATGTGTTTGGGAGCGATGTGGTGTTGCAACGGTCTTAAAACTTACCTTATACTAAGTCAAAAGAATACTAGATCAAGTACATAGAGTTAGAGTACTATAGGAGTATTCTATGATACTATAACGCGATAACAAGTTTAAAACATACCAAGTAGATTACATTAAAATACTATAGGAGTATTTTAGGCACTATACATATAACTTATGTGATAACTTAAAACACCCTTACGGATAGGTCTATAATCTTGCAATGTATACTCCCAAGGTTATATATAAGTGAGATTTTATAGAATTAGAATTTGTGATCTACGCTTCACTCCCTATTCCTTGTTTGGTTGTGGTTTTGGAGTAGGATCACTTAATCGAAGGTTTATTTAATCTTGAATTATATACAACTTGTATACATTGTGCAATTATAGGAGGACTCTGTAAGGATCACCCCATAATGTTTCACTTAAATCTCATAGATTCTTTAGTCACTTCCATTCTCGCACGACAAGCCCAGGTAGATGTAACCACTTCCTCATAGTAGACAACAGAAGAGTCAAGGAGGAACAAGAGCAAGTTCATGAGAAGCTTTCAAAGAAGGATCAACCAAAGTAACCAAAACGTCTTATGCGTCACACTAATAAATAATAATCTTGTTAACTTAATGAGTTAGTGGAAACACTGCTCACATTATATGTTAGGATTATTTTCTTACATGCATCTGGTAACAGTTATTCAGGCAACAGATATTCATTCGAGCATAGCCATTCCAAAATTCATAAAGTTTATTAGGTATAGACTCTTTTATGAATTGTTTCCAGAACCCTATGGAAGTCAGGACCCGATACACCCAGAACTAGGATAACCTTGTCTTTTCATCTTTCGGCTTGTGTCCATTGCTTTAGACTTATTCCATCCCATCTTTGTATTCTTTTAGTAAAGATGCCTCCTCGCAGATCAAACAGACGCGCTACTCCGATAACTCCAACTCCACCGTCGCAATTTGATCCTGCTGCTCTTCAAGCAGCGATATCCTCCGCAGTGGCAACTGCTCTAGCTCACTTCGGTGAAAGTGGTACCCTCGGATCTGGTAGCGGTACCCACTTAACCAACCCCGGAGTTACTCACGAACACCCAAGGGAGTGTTCGTATAAAGACTTCATGAACTGCAAACCTAATTCCTTCGATGGAAATGGTGGAGTCATCGCTCTGATGCGATGGTTGGAGAAAACAGATTCGGTCTTCGAAATCTGTTCGTGCCCTGAAGGGACAAAAGTGAAGTTTGATGCCTGCACCTTCTCTGACAGAGCCCTGACATGGTGGAACAGCCATGTTAAGTCACTGACCCTATCAGTGGCTAACTCAATAGGTTGGAAGAACCTAAAAGTGTTAATGCTGGAAGAATACTGTCCGTTAGGCGAAGTTGAAAAGCTGGAACAAGAACTGTGGGAGCTCACGATGGTCGGCTCAGACATAGCGGCCTACACTGACCGGTTCAGTGACCTAGCAGCTCTATGCCCCGGGATGGTTACCCCGGAGAGCAAGAAGATAGAAAGATACATCTGGGGTCTATCTGCCTCGATCCAAGGAGATGTACTGTCTTCTAACCCAGCCACATTCGATAGTGCTAAACGCATGCCTCAGCGACTCATCGACCACGGAGTCTGCCATGGTGTGGAAGTCCCTGTTCCCGCGCCATCGAGGGAAGAGGACTATAAACGGAAGTCGGGGAACAACAGGAAGAAGAAGCGAACAACACAGGAAACCCCGCAGGAGGAACAAACAAGTACTATGTACGCCGCCACAACACCTGCTACTCCAGCACCTGCCAGTCGATATGCTGGAACCCTCCCGAAGTGTGGTAAGTGCAACTATCACCACAGCGGAGGATGCCGAGAAATGCAGTGTCAGAACTGCTACAGAAAGGGACACATAGTCCATTTCTGCAGGGCACCGGCTCAACGGATCTCCCAAGTCCTCGGAGTTCAGGCAAACCAAGCCTACTACGGCTGTGGTGAGACTGGACACTACCAGGAGGACTGCCCGATAACAAGGAACTCAGCAGCGGATGGAAGAATTCTGATGATCACCGCAGGAGAATCGACCTCGGAGTCGTCATCGAACAGCGATACGTTTTCGAAATAGTAATTACTTTGAAAATTAATTTATATTCATATAAGATTAAAACTTGGGGGATAACACTTAAAAGTAATTATAATAACTCACATAATGAATAAGCTCACAGTATTCTAAAGAACTAAGAGATCCGTTCTGAGAAGCTATGATGGCTTAGTATGTACATTAAGGGTTGTGCATAGCTAAGATTTTGCAGACTTAGAGTGAGTGATTCCGCCTTAATTCATGTTCCTTGTTTGGTTGTGGATTTGAGGCAGAGTTACTCAGTCAACCGTCCAATTCGTCTTAATTATTCATAACTTGTATATTTCAGGCGATTGTAGTGGTACCAAGGAGGATCGTAGTCTAAGTATCAATACTAGATAACAAAGCACTTTCGCGGTATGTATGCGCACATCGCGGTACGATACGTAGAAGTGTTAACATCAAGAGGAAAACTGAAAGCACTAGAACATTTACAAAGAGTACATTTTTCGAGCACACTAGGGAGTACATCATCGTATAACATACATTTCTTTCAAATCGGCCAAACTTTGTTCAGTAAAGAGTCTGTTTCTATCATTCGTCATGAGTTGGCGTGGTCCTCACCATACTAAGTTCATATGTTTCTATCGCCTCCACCGTCAAGTTCACGAAACCTTCGTTATTAGTAACGACAGTCCGACCTAAAACCCCAGTTTTGTCTTTCATATTCTAAACCCCGAAGTACTCGTGCGAAGAGTACTTTGTCCTCCGAAGCCTTGTCGTCGTATGTCTACAGACTTTTCCGGAATACCACTCGTCCAGCAGACCAAGTTCAAGCACAGAGGATAAGGACAAATACAGCCCACCTATCACTATTCAGTGTATACGCGAGGGTGGTATATGATTATGATTACGCAGATCTAGTATGTGTGTTTCCGCCCTATCTCCTATTCCTTGTTTGGTTGTGGACCTGGGGCAGAGTCGCACATTTGACCTTCTTACTAATCCTAATTATATACGACTTGTATACACGAAGTAATAATAGATGGACCGAGTATGAATCCTATCATGAACAGTAGGGCAAAGTGTCAGGTCTACGAGTGGGTATTCTACTAATCAGAGGAGTGCAACCCCAGTAGTACTGCTAAGAAAGCTAATTTCGGGACGAAATTCCATCTAACGGGGGGATGATGTGACAACCCGAAAATTTTTGCCTTGTATAGTCCAACCATTCAACTCAACTGAGTGTCAGACTCATTTCTAATGAGTTCTAGCCTTGATAAAGGTCATTCTAAGGAGTTTTAAGCCTAGTACACTTAAGGAATGAGTGTTAGAATGTACCTGCTAGAGACACTGTGCAACATTCAAGCCTTAACACCACCAAAATGGAGTTCACGGCCAAAGAACATGAGTTTACGGCCATAAAGTCATGGCTGGACGTAAACTCCCTTATAAGTCTCCATTTCCTTCACTTTTCCTTCATTATTTCACTTCCACCTCAAGAACACTTGAATTCTCTCTCAAGTATCATCGATATTTTCATTCCCGATCTTCCAAAAAGTAAGTGATTCTTCCCTCTCGTTATTTATACCCTTCTAACTCATGAATCACTCTTTGATTTCATCCATGGAAATCGGCTTTTGCTAGATCTTCATCTTTCACCAAGAACACACACACTTGTTCTTGGTGGCCGAAAACTCTTCTAAGGGCCTCAAAAGGGTGAGTATTCCATCTACCATCTAGTTGTACATGTTAAACACTAGATTATAGCCTTGAAACATCACCAAACTCAACATAAATGAGAGTTTACGGCCAATGAAAATCTCCCTTGGCCGTAAACCCTAATTAGGGCCAAGTCTTGAACCCTAAACACCTCTATACACTAGCTAACCTTTGAGACACTTGAACCTTTGAAACTCCTTTCCCTTATGACCCAAAATGAGACCATTTGGAGGGTTTACGGCCATAGAGTTTATGGTGTGGCAGTAAACACCTCAACACCCTCCATTAAGATGGTGTTTCTCATCCTTGTGTAGAGCAATAGTCCCTCAAGCTTCCCAAGCCTTCAAACACCCTCTTATGCACCTTTTACCATAAGTTTACGGCCCAACGTTCCTTGGCCGTAAACCCATGGCCGTAAACACCAAACCATGGCCATAAACATCCCTTAGATGAATCATATGTGATTCTAACACTTGGTCCAAGTGTTTCCCAATCCCTAGGGGTGTTTCCTTTCATATAGTTGCTTATAAACACTATATTCATGCCAAAATATGTCATTATATGTCATTTAGGACTTGTTGTGTCTTGGGACTTCATTCGTGGAACTTCTCATCCTTATGCGCATATTCGTTTGAATCACCCACATAAGGTGAGTTCATACCCCGTAATCAATCTTTTAAACTGTTTTAAATGCTTTTAAGGGGGGGGGGGGAATACAAGTTGAACACAATGATAATTGTGTAATTGTTTGTTATAAACATCTTTCAAAAGGTTGCTTATGTCTTTTATAAGTGATCAAAACATTTCAAAAACTCTTTTAAAGTTATGTTACTTTATAGTTTAACCAAACTCCGTTTTTAAAGTACAAGCATAACTTAGTAGTAAAATGAGTCTTTTCAATAACAGTTCAAGTAAATACTAGTAAACTATAAGGGGTATAGTTTAGAGGTTCAGTTCATACTAGATACAATACACGATAACATAAAGAGAAACAGGGAGGTAGATACAATACACGATAACATAAAGAGAAACAGGGAGGTAGAAACAATACACGATAACATAAAGAGAAACAAGGAGGTAGATACAATACTTCAAAGAGAACATACTAAGATACCATAACAGAACGAACATACTAAGATGTTATAGCATAGAACAACTACAGGATCTAATTATACCAATGAATCACTAACTCATTGTTCTTAACAAAAGGTTATAGTTAAATTGGGTATACATGATCATATAACTTTAACGTGAATTACACGATTGGCAATTGTTTGCTACAGTCGCGTTTGGTCCCCAGAATCTCTTGACAGGGAGAGCGTATAGTATGGGTACTAGCCTGCACATTATGACCTTACTAAAACAAACATGTTTTAAGGTAACTAGTACTACAGGATGTCAATTCAAAAGACAACTGCGTACTTATAAATTCCCATTACTTTCAGTAAGTGACAGTTCCACTTGAAAGCTAATACAAACTATTTTCGAGTCAAGATAGTTATAAACTAGGGAAAACTTACATTTTACAAACGACACACACAGAACAGTCGAGTCTAGTACATTCAGTAGAAAAGGATCTATAATGCTAACTTTATGATTCCTTAGTGTATGCATTCAGGGATATATATTAATCGAGTCCGACAGGTAGTAGGATGTGTTTTTTCCGCTTCATTTCCTGTTCCTTGTTTGGTTGTGGGCTTAGAGCAGATACACCCAGCTTAATATCTATCCGAGCTTAGCTATATATATGTTCCTTGTACACCAAGTAATCATAAGGGGTACCATGTATGGGTCAGGTCATAGGACACTAATTCAATGCACCGTTTTCTAGTACAAAACATACTTTTCAAATAAAGAACTTTTGGTATTCAAAACTAGAAACTTAACCAGTAAAGGGTTTAATCCATTTTATTAAACCAGTAAAACTTAAAGGACCTTAGGTGGTTGATCCTATAATACCTTAGTTTATACACCAGGGTTATATATAACTAATATCCAATAGGTAGTTGGATGTGTGCTTTCCGCCTCATTCCCTGTTCCTTGTTTGCTTGTGGGTTTAGGGCAGATTCACACAATTAACTATCTGTTCGATATTAGATTATATATAACTAGTATAAACTAAGTGATTATAGAAGGAACTACTGTGGTTATCATTTTAATTATAAGAAATAAGGGTTTTCTTAAAGGATCTTTTCATCAAATATAAAGGAACTATTACAGTTAACTCCGTGAGTACAGAGTGAATACGCAGGAGTTATATACAACGATGATCTAACATACAATGGGATGTGTGCCTTCCGCCTCATTTCCTATTCCTTATTTGGTTGTGGGCTTAGGGCAGATACACACAACCGATTGTTTGTTTACTCTGAGTTTTATATAACTTGTATCCATTTAATACTCGTAGAAAGGACTATAGAGTCATTTTTACTTATCTTTCATCAAAGTAGGAAATATAGGATTTTCTGGAGGAACAGGCAAACTTTCTAAACAAGAACTTACTACAACTTACTACAACTTTCTACAAACTTTCTTACTACTTACTACATCACTAAAATCTTATGAACTCACCAGCTTAAATGCTGATCTACACTTTCAAAATAACTTGTATTCTCAGGAGACCAGTAGATAGGTTCGCGCACTGGGATTCAGAAGATGGAGTCGTATAGCTTCATGTCTTTTTGTTATTTGCTATGTATTCTATTTATGTGAATCACATACTTTGTAAACACTTTCTTTCTAAAGAAATGGTTGTTTATTACTTTCTTACTATGATGCATGTCTTGTGATACTAAACATGACGTCCTCCGCCCCAGAACATTTCCGACGTTCCGGTTTTGGGGTGTGACAGATTGGTATCAGAGCATTGTTTGTAATGAACTAAGTATATCAACCGATAAAAGATATACAACTATAAATACAATGGGCCCGAAGTGCTCTGGATAAGAATATATTTTAAATATATAATGATACCTTATAAAAGTATACATACTTGCTAATACATATATACATACTAGACTAGAACAAGTATCACAGAAGAACATAACAGAAGAAGTTAAAGGTTGAACACTATGGTCAAACCTGGATAGTTATGTAATCATAGCTAGAATCAATATAGCCTGATCAACTATATTCATTCGAGATGTGACTGACATGTGTTTGGGAGCGATGTGGTGTTGCAACGGTCTTAAAACTTACCTTATACTAAGTCAAAAGAATACTAGATCAAGTACATAGAGTTAGAGTACTATAGGAGTATTCTATGATACTATAACGCGATAACAAGTTTAAAACATACCAAGTAGATTACATTAAAATACTATAGGAGTATTTTAGGCACTATACATATACTTATGTGATAACTTAAAACACCCTTACGGATAGGTCTATAATCTTGCAATGTATACTCCCAAGGTTATATATAAGTGAGATTTTATAGACTTAGAATTTGTTGATCTACG